>NW_020664534.1:972369-989252 GCF_002925995.2 Terrapene triunguis | reverse complement strand
GAAGTCGGTGGGGTTGCATGAAATATAAGTCAAGGCAGAATTTGGTCCACCATCAAACAACTCCAAAAAAGACTGGACCTTTGATAATAAAAATCCTCACTTCACTGATACAATAAAGGAAGATACAAGGCTCCAAGAGTAAGATGACCCTTCATTGTATTCCCTGCTAATCTGCTAGGGAGTTCTCTTCAGAAGATAGTTCAGTCACACACTCATAATTTCCATCAAAGCCAGTTAAGGACATGTAATGAAATCTGTAAATCCTGTATCACTTGCCCCTTCTCCTCTTTTGCCTTTGTTCTCTCTTTCTTTTACCTTCTGAACATACTACTGCTTAGCTGTCCCCCTTCATTTCTTTTTTGTAGGCAATAGTAGCATGGCCTTATTCATTGTATTACAGTAGGTCTTTCTGAAGACTCGATCTGAGACTGTGGTCGGATTGTACTAGGCACTTTAGTGTGTATATATGCAATAGGCACCTATATATATGCAGCAGTGTGTGTGTGTGTGCATATAAACTACAAACTATATTACAAGAATGTTAAAGTTGCAGAGTCAAGCACTCATAAATTAGGAAATGCTAGAATTAAGGATGTCTGTTCAACCTTAATCCCTCCACTTTGTGCATATGTATTATGATACAATCTTTAATTACATGATCACATCAAATGTTGCAGGGCAGGGGTGACACAGCTGCTCTTTAGTCTGGATTGTACCCTGGTATGTCACAGCATGCTTATGGTATGTCACAGCTTTCTGGCCAGTTCTACTAAAAATTGTGTCTTCAGAGCAGGGTTTGAATAGTGTGCAGCAAATAACGTATGGAACCATGTTTTTTTTTTTCCACAGGATCTTTGCCTCCTTCAATGCACAGGATGGACAGTGCTTGCTTAATGAGCAACTATTCAACAGTTTGTCTCATTTGAATTTGTCTAGCTTCAGCTTTCAGTGATTGGTTCTTGTTATGTCTTGATTCACTAGATTAAATAGGCCCTTTAGTAGACAATCTTTCTCCCCACAAAGAGATTTATGCACTGTAATCAAATCAAATCACTTCTCGATCTTCTATTTGTTAAGCTAAACAAATAGAGCTCTTTATGTCTCTCACTGTACGTCATTTTCTCCAGCCCTCCAATAATATTTGTAGTTCTTTTCTGCACACTTCAGTTTTTCCACGTCCTTTTAAAAATGTGGACACCAGAACTGTACTCAGTATTCCAGTGTGGATCTCACCAATGCCATAGACAGAAGAAAAATTACCTGCCCACTCCTACTCACTACTCCCCTATTTTTACATCCAAGGATCACATTAGCCTTTTTTGCCACAGCATCGCATTAGCAGCTCATGTTGAGTTGTTTGTCCTAAATCCTTTCCAGAGTCAATGCTTCCCTGGATACAGTTTTCCTTTCTGAAAGCCTGGCCTGCATGCTTTGTTCCTAGATGTATCGCTTGCATTTGGCTGTTTTAAAAACACATTTTGTTTGCATGGACCCGCCTTCCCAAACAATCCAGACTGCTCTCTATGACTGTCCTGTCCTCATTATGATTTATGGCTCTGCCAATCTTTGTTGTATCTGCAAATTTTATCAGCGGTGATTTTAGATTTACTTCCAGCCTATGGATGAAAATGCTGAATTGTATTGGGCCTCGTACCGATCCTTGCAGAGCTCCACTAGAAGCACCTCCATTCGATGAAAATTCACCACTGACAACTACCGTAGTTTTTGAGATCTGTCAGTTAGCCAGTTCTCAGTCCGTTTCATGTGTGTTTTATTGGTATTTTAGAGTGCTAAGACCTATTTCTCATAAAACCACATTCATTATATTCCTATCTTTAAATCTTTATTAATTGAATCCCATATCAGCTTTTCCATTATTTTGCCCAGGACTGATGTCAGGCCAACCCAGTATACAGTTAGCTGGCCATCCTGCCTCCCCATTTTGAACACTGGTACTACATTAACTATCTTCCTGTCTTCTGGAATTTCCTTGGCATTCCTAAGTTTATTAAAAATTAACATCAGTGGGTGAGAGATCTCCCTAGCCAGCTCTTTTAGGACTCTTGGGTGCAAGTTGTTCAGGCTGGCTCGTTTAAAAACATTTATCCCTAGCAGATATTAACATCCTTGTCAGTTACTAATGGATTGGGAAGGACTTCATCAGCCTCATGTGATACAAATACATCATCCTGCTTCTTTCCAAATATAAAACAAAAATAGTTGTTGAACACTTCTACCTTTTCTACATCATTATTAACATTTTTACCATCTCCATCTAGGAATTGACCTACACTATTGGTAGGATTTCTTTTGTTCCTAATATACTTAAACTCATTCTTCATGTCTGACCTTATCTCTTCCAGCCATGGATTTTTCCATGAGGTCTTTAATGTCTCTGATCAGTTTTGTACACTTCATAATTTTTAATTCATACTGGTTGCTATCTATTTCCCCCTTTTCGATTTGTTATATATTGATTTTTTATTTCTCATTGCTGCATTCACTTTGCCACTGAAGCAGGATGGGCTTTTAGCAAGAGTTATTCTCAATCTTGATTGTGGAGTTGTAGCTTCTTGGTCATCTGATAAACTCTTCTTAAAGAGGTCTCAATTTTCATTCTCATTTTTCTGTCTCAATTTTTTCTCTCAATCAATTTTGTTCAGAATTTTTCTCAGCTTTGGGAAATTAGGTCTTTTGAAGTACCAAACGTATTACTTGTTGGGACTGTCCTCTGCCCACACTAAATGTAATCAAATTGTGGTCCCTGGTTCCTAGGCAACTACCAACTTCCAGTACAGTGATGAATTCATCTTTATCCATCAGAATGAGGTTAAAATAGAGTTACCTTGTGTTGGGTGCAATATCTTTTGTGTTTGAAAATTACAATGTATATTTTTTAGAAACTCTAATGTTTTATTTCTGGCTGCTTGAGACTACCAGGGTGTCTCTCCCAAATTTAAGTCCACCTTAACACCATTTTTCTTTCTATGCATTACTCAAGATATAACTCAATCTGTTCTCTGGTTTGATTCAGTGATCTGTAGCAGACTCCCATCACTTCTTCCTCCAGGACTTTGTTAGTTAGTACATGGATCCATATGCATTCAAAATCCCGTGGCCCTGAGTATAACTCTAAACCAGATAATGGTGTCTTTAGCATAGAGTGGCACTGTCTCCATCTCTTTTATCCTCTCTGTCCTTTTGAAACAGGTTGTGTCCATCCATTGTAACTCTGCAGTCATGTGAATCATCCCTCCAGGTTTAGTAATGGCAATTCTATCACATTTCCTGTCATCAGTGAGAATTTCCAATTCCTCTTGCTTGTTACCAAGACACCTGACATTGATATCAAAACAACGGGAAAATGTCTTCTCTTCACTTCCTTTATGACATCAGTTCAATGTGTCTGAGACACATAGAGTAGGACACAATCCTTGACCCAAGGAGCATATGCTCTAAATAAAGGGGTATTGTTATTCTTATATTATACTTTCCCATTATTACAAATGGGAAAGTGAGGCAGAAAGTAATTTGGTGATTTGCTCAAAGTCACACCCGAAGTTTAAATCAGAGATTAACTGAGATCTTGCGAGACTCACAGCACCGCCTCAACCACAGGACCTATACTTCCTTTCAAATAGTTTTCAACCCAGGTTGCTCCCATGTGCAAAAGCCTGTTTTTAGCAAGCTCAAGTAATTTTATAGTTAGCTAATGGAGTGGCGAATGCTATATATATATATTGCTGAAAAACATATGTTCACATTAACCTGCAATATAAATAAATAGCTGCAAAAACACAACAGCATTTTGGAAATCAAGATCAGTGCCTCTTTATATTCAAATGTCTTGATTTTTCACCTTGGCAAGCACTTTGGTGCAAGTTAGTGTGAAAAAATCATTGTGCTAGTGATTCTGACCCATGTTTGGAAGGTCTCTATCAAGAATTAATTTGATAAAGTCTGAGATAGTGCAGATACTTTCTCATAAACAGCTCCATTTTTCAAAATAGGAATATGCAAACTTCTTTGCTGTAGGGATACCTAACTTTTAATTGCTGAATTTATTGCTAACTGCAGCCATTTTATAGCAAACGCAATATACTTAAAGTGTGAATAAATTCCAAAAATGATTAGGCTTAATTATCAACACCCCCGAGATTTACTATTTTTATTGGCTTTCACTATTTTTAGTAGTTTTTAAAACCTTGCATGGGTGCTATAGTTTAGAATTAGAGCTCTGAACGCCAGCTGGTTTTCACTCAGCTAAGTGTTTTATCTAGAAGATTAGATTACACACCCTAGGGAAGAAAGAGACTTAAATACATTGTACAGCAGGTAACATGCTTGGGGCTGTGTGCAGTGTCATTAAGAGCACTATGAGAAACCAGCAAGGCTGATCTTAATCTTGCTGATCACCTCAATTAACACAATCCCGACAGTGTCCTCCTTGAAATTCAGTCCCCGTGGTTTCTTGTTCTGTTTGTTTAGTTAGGATAATCTTCTTTATAAAACCATAGCTAAAGGTACAAAAGTCCATATTAAGTAAGTGGGGATGTGGCAGTTATAGAAAGAAGCCACACGCCTAATTGACATGGAAATCAACCAACTGACTTTTTAGGTAGGGGCTTTTTAAAAAAACGAAAGGAACAAGGCTAATTATAAATAGAATGTTAAAGCGATTATATTCATAACAGCCTGTCTATACTTACAGTAAATATCTTTATCATTTGGAAAGTATCTTCTTCTGTGTATCCACATAAGCAAGCAGCACAAATCGGGCCGGATTCTGCAGTTCTTTACTCATGTGACTAGTCCTTACTCACGCGGGAGCTACTTGCATGAGTAAGGACTACTCTAGTGAGTAGAAGTTTGCAGGATGGGACCCATAGATCTTGATGAAATAATTTTGCTATTATCCATTTTCTTCCTCCCCAATAGCGCATAACAGAAATTAAGCGAATATTATTTTGTATCAAAATTGTATGCGAGGCTAAGAAAAAAAGTGCAGTACAAAGTATGGGAAGCTAGTAAAGCCTGGGTTTGGAGACTGACAGTCATCAGCTGGTGAGGGGCACAGGACAAGAAACTCCACATCCATAACTGCTTCCTGCTCGCCAATCTTCTGATGCCCTGGATGGCTTTCAATATGTGTCACATGGCCAAGATGCCACTGAAAACTAATCAAATCATAATGGGTGAGAGACTCTGCAAAGCACCTTCCCTTTTGGCTATGTGGTGGTGGGCTTGTATCTTCTTCTACAATGTGTCCTTTAACAAAACTTTGTTTCATCTCAGTGATCCCATCTGTGTCGATATGAGTTTTATTCCCCGCTATGTTTCAAAAAGGCGACTGATAGCTCAGCACTGTGGCAACAGCCACGTTTCTTTCCCCTTAACATAAGGGGTTGTGTTTGGCGGGGGGCAGGTTAAGGGTGAAATGTTCCTTTTTGAGCATTAAACACTTAATCGGTTGAATACTTAAATATTTCACCTCTATCAATTTTTTAAACCAGTTTAGCTCTTAAAGCTCACTGCGTGACTGCCATGAAATGAACAGTAAAGGCTCCAATAGTGAATATCTGCAGCAGCTATATTTGAGTCCCCTGCCAAAAGTTGTAAAGTGCAATGCACCTATTCTGAGCTAAGAAACCTTTGTCTTTTATATTACTTCTTTCCATTGACTTCCAGGCTATATGTAACAGTGACGTGGCAGAGTAGCGCAAATGGTAAATATTCTCTGAGGGGGGAACATTCTTCTGCTATTGATGAATCAAACATATGTAAGAATTTCCCATTGACATTCCTTTACAATGGAAGGGCTGCCTCATTTGCATCACTGTGTTTTATATGTAGATGGGCTAAAATAAAGTTATTCTCAGATGCCTATAAACATTGAGGAGTGCTCCCAGACTTGGGTTCATACCCAGGGCCGGCTCCAGGCATCAGCCCACCAAGCTTGTGCTTGGGGCGGCACCTGGAGGGGGGCGGCGCGGCGCTCCGGCCGCCGGGGAGAGCGGGACCACGGCCAGGCTCGCTGCCCTGCCCCCTGCGTTCTGGCAGCCGGGGGGAGAGCCGAGCCCAGGCCGGGGCTCGCCGCCCTCCTCCCAGGGCTCCGGCCACCCTCCCCCCCGGCGCCCTCCCCCCGGCCGCCGGGGGGAGAGCGGAGCCCCCGCCGGGGCTCGCCGCCTTGCGGCCAGAGGCTTTTTTGCCTGGGGCGGCAAAAAAGCCAGAGCCGGCCCTGTTCATACCAGTTTGTTTCTTTCTTCTCACATTCTGAAAGCGGTGCATTATGGTCGCTTGGATTTCAATGGAGATCTTGAGGGAAATTTGTGCCTGTGCTTAACAAACAGATGACATAAAAAGACAATTTCAAGATGAATAATGAATCAAACTGACACAACCCAGGTGGACAGCTGGTGCATTATAATTAGAGATGGACCAGAATCAGAGCTTCAGGTCCTAGCACTCCCTGAATGTTGGGGAAGTTCTGATCCAGATTGGGATTGCAGCTCTGTGGCTTAGACCCATCTATAACTATGCTCATAAAGGACAGGTTTGTCCAGTCAGGATGCATGGCGGGAGTATGATTTTGTGATGACATTGGAGCTTGTCTAATGCAAATTGCAAGTCAAGGAAATGGGCCCATAAAAATGAAGAGAAGCGACTCTTAGGTCACCTTCCCCTCCTCTTACCCCAAATGATCAGCAGGTTTGTAGTGTTGCTTTAGTGCAGTAGTATTGCTTGTTTCAAATGTTGTGAGTAGAACTGATAACAAAATTGTCAGAAAATGGGATTTCAAGGACAAGACCATTCTTCATGGGTGATCTGGCTTTCTGGAGATTTTCCACATTTGGGAGGGTTGACGGGAGAACGTGGAGAGACCAGTTAAGATGGCTTAGGGTCCCTTTGTGCCACCATGGCATACAGAAGAACCATCGCGGGACTGTGGGTCTATCCCATAGACTGTTTTTGGAGTGGAATTTCATTAGTGTTCAAATGCTAAGACAGGAAAGAAGGTAAGGCAAGAGTGGGTAAGAGCATATGGGATGGCTGATGAAAAGAGAAAGGAAGCCATGTATGACTATTGCAGACATGTGAAAAACTATCATCCTGTCTGGTCTAGTGGGGATTAGACAGGGTAGTTCAGTGGACAGAACACAGGCCTAGAAGTCCTCAGATCTGGATACTGCAGCCTCTGTTACAGACTCCGTGTGACACCCCGAGCAAGTTGCTGTGCCTCGGTTTCCCTTCTCTAAAAATGGGAATAATGAAACTTATTGGTTGTTACAAAGTGCTTTGTATTTGATGAAAAGCATTATGTAAGCACTAACTTTTATTATTCTAATGAGGCTGCAAAATGATGTCTTTCTTGCAAAATTATCTTTAAAACATGAAGCATTAGGATGGTGACTGAAATCATTAGTATCAAATTGCTCTGCTTTTGTCCTGTCACACTGAAACTTCAAAGCAAAATTGTCTTGTGGGTGTTTGTAGGGTTTTATAAGGATAGCTTGTCTTAGGTCTTTAGTGAAAAAATAATCAGACTTTTTCATACTGAATAATTATACAGCGAAGGGAAGGATCAATATTTTCCTACCCTTCTGTGCTGAAGCTCTGTTTTGATTCTTGAATTTTAAAAACACTTACAATTGAAATCAGGAGGAAATGCCAATAATTGTTAACAGACTATTTAGAAAATAATTATAGGCTGGATTCACCACTGCATAACTTCATTTGATGGCAATGTGCTCCTACATAAAGCCAAAGGAATTCAGTGGGGCTTCAGGTCCTATGCTTGAACTGTGACCGTACTGGCAGCTTTTCTGCCGTTGTTGTTTGACTCAGATTGTAAGCTATTTGAGGCAGCCATGATCTTTTTGTTCTGTGTTTGTATAGTGCCTAGCACAATGGGGTCCTGATCCACGACTAATAATTAATTATATTGTAGGGCCACAGCAATATCATGTCACTGGAGTGGCGCAAAGTAGCCAGAATGATCCATGGTTTACAAAATGGAAATGGAACAGTCAGATCTTTCAGAACTTGTTTCTTTTAAGCAGCCAGTTTGCTGACTTTTTTATTGTCAAAGATCATAGTTCCTGGGTTCATGTTACGTAGTACCTAGCAGCTGATAAATTAATTGACGATAACACTGTTGTTACGACTGGAGTCGAATGAAGGAAAGAGCAATACTGTGGCTGAGATGCAGCTGCGGAGTATTACGCTTATGCAATTTTATGTCAAGCCAGTTCATTAGCATTTAAATCGGTTTTAAATATTATCCTTGAAACTTGCAGTAATGTAAGCCTTAAATCCAGTGATGATAGTCGTGTGAGTTTAATGACTAATTTTAGCCTTAATTTTGAACCTGCTAAATTGTTATTATAGAGCCATGCAATTTCACAAGGCTGCTTTAAAATGCATGGATTTGTGCTTTGCTCTTAACAGGTAAAAAGTAGACCTTACCCCACGTCCATATTTGAAATCAGTAGCAAACTGTGCAACACCTTGACATAAACCTCTCATTGATTACAGTTACACTCCTGACAAATTGAAACCCAGGACTTCAGATATATCTTTTAAGCCATGTATCAGACATAAAGTACAAATCAGAGGAGCTGGATGACTGTGGATTGAATACACTAGCCTTTCACCTCTGAATACCAACTTGGGTTCAAAACCGGTGTAAATTACCAGTGAAATGAGTCTGTCAGCCTTAATCCAGTCCCAGTGCACATTTGATCACCTCACACAATTTAGCACAATTCTGTGTTTCTGTCAGCCTCTGTTCATCAAAGGCCCAAGTCTATAATAGTGCAGGGATCATAGAATATGAGTGAAATGCTTTGACCAAGTTGTGCAAGGACACACGGCATGACACAAGCCATCTGCACTACCTGGATATACACACTACAACAGTCTCTCACCTTCATCAATGCTAATATTTAGCACATTGTTTCCTTGGTTAAAAAAAAAACAAATAAAAAACCAAACAAGCAATAAAAAGCTTTCACATAACCAGAAAAGATCTGAACAGATCCCGTTTTAAAAGTCAATCCAGTGATTTTTTTGGTGCCCTTTCCTGATTAGGACTATATTTTCCTCCATTTATTTGGCTCTATTAGGTAATGCGCTGTCATGAAATGTGTAATCCTCATGAGTTTTGTGGGTTAATTAATTTATTTTTCAACTGTGGTTCCTATGGATGAGTAATCTGGTGCCACATATTTCAGTCACAACTGAAACTAAAAATTCTTCAGAAGCTGACAAGCTAAACAAATGGACACTTTAGTAACACTGCATTGCTCATCTGCTTGAGTCTATGTTTTAATTAGCTGGAGAATGATAAGATGTTTCATTAGGTGGAAATTACTAAAGGACCCGGGGAAAAAGAAAAATATTTAATGAAATGGAATGCTTATGCTATTAGTCTCAGTAGGTTGTCTCCACTCATGTTATAAAAGAATCACCCCATAATCTTGTCCTCTGAGAACCCTGATGTGGGAACAGCTTTAGATGATGAAGGAAAGTTCCACAACAGTGATAATGACACATCTCCAATATCACATTAAAAAAGTTGCTCGGTAACTTCATTGCTGATAACTACTCAGGGAGAAAATCAGTATTCGATGTGGTAAAGGCGAGGTCAAGCTCTGTATAATTCCCATATGCTTAACAAGCAGCGCTGCAGGGAACCCAGAGATGGAGTGAAATTACTGTAGTAGAATTATATTTTATTAAATTAAAGCTTCAAAGTGAAGGGAGTGACCACAATTTATCTCCAATAATAAAAGTTTGATTATGAACCGAATGTCACAGGTTCAGTAGAGTGCCTTTCACGTAATACTAAATTCACTTCTTTTGCCAGGAACGTTTTCCCACCCATTAAAACATTAGGCATCTTGCTCTGTGTTCTTGTTCTGTATAAAATAGGAAACTCAACAATCTGGGGTTTCATTCTTCCTCTTTATTTTAATATTTCTTCACAAAGGACTTGCTATACCTGTAAAATTAATGGATCGAGTACCTAGCTAACTACAATTTTGTCATCCTTAAAGGGATGTGGAGAGATGGGACTGAAGCAAATTCCTGGAGCCAAGTCCCTTTGAGAGAGTTTGAATCCAGGTCCAGATGCAAACTTCTCAGGTGATCCAAAGCAGAGCCGGGGGTCTCAACCTCCTTTGGGAAAGGGTTAATCCATAGGTAGATCTGAACTATGTGGCTCATGCCCATCTCTAATCTTCATTGTATCAGACATGTTTCTCATTATGGTCCTGATCCAAACCCCAATGAAGTCAGTGGGAGTCTTAACATTGTCTTCATTGGCTTTGTATCAGATCCCATAATATCGGGGAAGAAGGTCTAATAACCTGTTCTTTTGGCTCTAGGGAGGGCAAAACGTCTTATGTGTCATAATGTTATCATGCTTCAGGTGTAACTTTCTGTTTTCTTCCCATCCCTTTCTTTTGGAGATGCTTTGCCTCTTTCCACAATCTGTTCTTTCAGTGACCATAAGAATTGGGGAGCCTGCTTCTGTTTTAGTATTTTGCAAATCCTATAGAACTGTGTTTTTAAAGTTTTGCTTTTCACAACACATGTTTTTTCCCTTTTCATCTTAAACCATTTTTCCCCCCAAGGGGAATGTAATGTTCAGAAAACATGTACTCCTAACTGGAAGTCAGTGTTAGGTTTGACACACATTCTTTCCCTGCTTGTAGGGTTACCAGGGGAATAAAATAATAATATTTTTTTTAAAAATGCAGACCCAAACTTAATTCAAGTCTCAAAAGTTTTGGGTTCTATTCTGAGGGCTTGCTTCAATTCACAGCAAGACCAATGGCTGTTTTTTCATTGACTTTGATGGGAGTTGGATTAGGCCCTTCATTTTGACCTCATGGTTGTCAAATGGGTTCTAAATTTGGCCATTTGGGTTCTTCCATCTTTAATGGAAAAATTAAATGCCCCATAAATGCCATTTTACATGTGTGATTCATGTGTTTCCATGGCCCATAGCACTATGGAGGCCCTCTAATATTTCAGAAGAAAAACTACCTCTGTGGATCCAAAGATTATACCTGCCTTGTTTGAAATGCCTAACTAGTTCTACTTAAGTCAATGGGTCTGCTTAGCTGAGTATGGCAAGAAAGATTGGGCCCTAAAAGTACAAGTATGTCCATGCAGTTCAACCATAACTACAGTGTGATGCCTCAGAAAGAGGCCTACGGGCATCTCTTATACAAAGCCAGCAGCCCATAGCATGTCCTAGTAGATTCCTGGCAGCCACAGAAAGGGGATAGGCGCCTAACCCCTGACCCCCTCCTGCATCCCAACCCCCTGCCCCAGCCTAGAGCCCGCACCCAAACTCCCTCCCAGAGCCTGCACCTCACACCCCCTCCCACACCCCAACCCCCTGCCCCAGCCCTGGTGAAAGTGACTGAGGGTGGGGGAGAGCGATCAACGGAGGGAGGGGGATGGAGTGAGCAGGGGGCGGGGCCTCAGAGAAGGGGTGGGACAGGGGCATGGTCTCAGGGAAGGGGCGGAGCAAGGGTCTTTGGGTTTACGCGATTAGACAGTTGGAAACCCTACCGGGCGGGCACGTGGATGCCGTGCAGGAAGAGCGCACCCAGCTGTACAGCCGGCAGCTCGGTGGCCACCAGCCAGTGCAGGCGCAGCACTGCCCAAATGTCAGGTGGACCATGTCTGCACGGGCGCGGCTTGTGCGTGCATGGGGGCACATTGACTGTTCTGCCCTGGGGCCCAGAATTGCTGTCGGCGGGCCTGGCGGCAAGTTTTTAAAGGTGATATTTAACTTTAAACCTTAATACATGACGTAACTTGTGTAATGTAACACATGACATGTAGTTTTGCTGCAATCTATCATACTGTCCTTTAGAAGACAAAAGATCACCTGAAAAATACACTTTTGACAATGAACCAGTAAAAATATATTGTTTTCTTTCAATGGAATAATGGCTTGAATTAGACTAGTTCAAGGTAATGTAGAACTATGTATAATTTTGAAACACTGTATTGCTTTTTTTAAACTAAGAATAGTTAGACTTTAATGACATACTTAACTATAGATTAAACAAAATGCAAAAAAGACAAGTGGGTAATATTTTCAAAAGCACCTTAATGACTTAGGCTTAAATCATAGGATTTAGGGTTCTAAGTCACTTGGTGCTTTTGAATTCCTCCCCTCTCCTCCTGAATAACTATAGTTTTCCTCCATTTGGAACTTTGGCCAAAGATCTGCTTGCTGCAGGAGAGGGGGAAGAGGGCTGCCAAGGAGTTGAAGCCGTTTCCCTGATTCTCTGTCTGGATCTGTCCCAGTCTCATCCCCACAGTAAGTTAGAGCAGTGTAGGGGTTGCCCTAAACTGCACCAGCTAGGAAAGCTCCTCAAGGAAGCATCCACAGCTAGGGAAAGCCTGAACACTGTGGCCCTGATCCACAAAGATACGTAGGTGCCCAAGTCCCATTTTTAGGTACCACTGTGATCCACAAAACTCCTACTCGGCTACCACCAAATCTTGTAAGCATCTAAACTCACTTGACACCTAAGTATTTGCAGTAAAAGTTCCCATGGCACCTATATTTCTGTCTCTGGGCACGCACACTGCTGCCTTCCTCTAGCATGTGGGCACCCCTCTCCCTGCTGAGCCATAGAGTGATTCACAAACCAGGGGAAACTGGGTGCTCCTCCATCTAACTTGTGTGTTGGGCATGATCCAATAGGCATGCTCAGAGGCTGCCTAAATCCACACAAAGCAGCCCAGGGAGGGAGGACATCCCTGATATCCTTTAGGCCAGTGGTTAGAGCACTCACCTGATGAGGAGAAGGGATTTGAGCAGGACCTTGCCACCTCTCTGGCGAGTGCCCTACTCACTGGACTATGGAATATTCTGCCCTCTTGACATTGGTCCACTTTAATTAAATAATTGAATATTAATTGGGCCAGAGACTGAGAATGACACTCCAGCCCAGTGGTTGGGGCATTCACCTGAGAAGTGGCAGATCCCTGTTCAAATCCCTTCTCATCCGTCAGATGAGGTACTTGAATTGATGGTCTCCCACATCCCAGGGGACAGCCCTGAGCACTGGGCTACAGGTAAATGGGAGGTCCACTTGCCCTCTCAGCAGCTTTGTGTAGATTGAGGTGGCCTCTGAGCATGCCTACTTGATCAGGCCCCATACTTGAGTTAGGTGGAGGGGAGAAGCACCTATCTTCCGCTGGTTTATGGGTCACTAGCAGAGATATGCTCCTCCCTGCAGCCTGGACTTGGGCACCTGTGTCCGGGAGAGGGCAGGGCACAGGAAACACCCCTCTCATCAGCATCTCCCATTGGTTAGCTTAAGTAGCTCCCCGCCTAATGTGTTAGCTTTTGTGGATCCCATTCTAAGGCACCCATCTTTCCCCATTCATTGTATAAGGAGCCCAGGCATCTAACTCAGGCTTTGTGGGTCGCAGGTTGTTCCTGTGATTTTCTAGGTGCCTAAAAGTTAGGTGTTGTGTCTAGGCCCCTTTGTGGATCCAGGTCTGTGTGCTTTGGCCACACCCCCTCCTTGCTCCTAACATTGGCCCCATAGCACGAGCAGCAGGGGAAGGTAGATTAAGAACCTGGTATGCTGAGCGGTACATCTGCTGGGGACTCCCCTTGCCTTATGAATCCTCAGTTATGGAGATATAGATAGTTTCCTCTCCCAAAGGAGAAGAGCAGGGCTGAAAATCTGTCCCTTTGTATTACATGTAGTTCTATATATGCAGTAGACCTAGCTACATGAAATTAATGTAACTATGCATTGTTAATGCTGCTACAAGTAAGCAATAACAACAAGAGAGGGTGGTGTTTGTTTTGTTTTATGTTCAATAATATGCCTTAACTGTGGATGCGCCTTAACATATTCGGGGTGCATGTTCGGATCACTTCATTCCTGTTTCCTTATCTCGAAAATAATGAAAGTGATACTTCCCTTTCTTTTTTAAAGTGCTTTGAGATGTCTGGATGAAAAGAGCTATAGAAGAGCTAAGACTTATGATTATGACCATCATTATTATTGACATTTCCCTGCTATATTTTAATTTGGTAGAATTTGTTATATATATGTCCTCTAAGAATGAACCTGACTTAGATTCACTTGAGTTAGTGAGTGAAAAAGTGAATTATTTTGTTAATTTCCCATAGGAAAAAAGAAAAGGGTCTCTGCATATTCATACGTGTCAGGAAGCTCAAATGATGTGAAGAGGTCGTGAGTTACTCAGCAATTAAACTTTTGTGGAATAAGGGGAGGTGATCATTAAAACACTGATCTGAGCAGTGGGAGGGGGAATTGCTACATGAGATAATTAGATGACATCATCTCAACAACACACAGCCTGAGCTATTGGTCTTTCTTGCAGGATCATGAAATATGCTTAGTAGGTGGGTTTTAATAAGGATGGTTAGCCAGGGCTTCGTACAGCTGTACTTGTGGTCTTCTGAAAGACAGGAAGGAGAAATGGCCTGTGCGGAGATAAGCAAAGGGATTCCTCTTGCCCACTCCTCTGGCTGGGGTGTCTCTCAGTTGCTCTAAGCAAAAGTCAGGGCTTCATTTGTAAGAACGGGTGTTTGTGAATTGTATTAAATCTCTTCTTTATTGTTATGAACATATGCATCCATCGATTCAGAGATATTAAGGCCAGAAGGAACCATTGTGATCAGCTAGTCAGCTCTCCTGGATTAACATAGGCCAGAGATATTTTACCCAGCGGTAAAGCCCATAATTTCTGGTTGAACTAGCATATATTTTAGAAATATATCCAGTCTTGATTCAGATATTCAGGTAATGGAGAATTGCTACACTGGATCAAACCAATGGTCTATATAGACCAGTACCCTGTGTCTGAAAGTGGCCAGCACCAGAGGTTTCAGAGGA
This sequence comes from Terrapene triunguis, assembly GCF_002925995.2. NCBI lineage: Eukaryota > Metazoa > Chordata > Testudines > Emydidae > Terrapene > Terrapene triunguis. The sequence goes on along the minus strand of NW_020664534.1, from coordinate 974,337 downwards.
AGATACAAAAAACTCCATAGTGCATAATTATGGATTAACCTGCTAATAGAGAAGTGTGCTTTTTAACCCCATCCAGTAAGTAGTTGCTTTATGCCCTGAAGCATGATTTTATTTCCCTTATTAAAAATACACTTTTATCCTCTATGTAACTGTGAATGTTCTCATTATCCACATTAATATCTTATTTTTAATCACACTAGAATATCACAAAACCCTCTCTTCCGCACCTCTCTTTAACAAACTACCCTCTTGCAACACTATTAGTGGTGGATGTTTGGTGTAATCATCTGGAGGGGCTAGATCAAAGTGCTGGAAGGCTGGCATCCTTCCAGAAGCTGACATAAGTGGCCTGTTGTAGTAGTGGCGGGATGTGTGTCTGTGGGTGGAGGAGAAGAGGATATGAACTGTGAGGTGGCTTCACTTTTCTATTTCCTTGCTCTTGTGGATTCGTGTCAGGCATGTGTTATGAAGTCTTATAAAACTTGACTTGAGAGTCTTATACTGATAATTATTTCTGTTAACACATAGGGCTTGATTTTGTTTGCTGTGTTTATGCAATCAGCCTCATTTACATTAGTCGGACAACTAGGGGAGTACAGAATTCAGGACCGGGTCCATACATTGGGGAAAAACAAAGGGAAATGGATTTGGTATTTTCTGAAATAGAAGTCACTTTCCCTGTGCCTGGGAGTCACCAGAGACCTCAAATAAAAAGCAGTCTGTCAGTGGTTAGGTGACACTTCAAAATAAACACTTTCTCCTCTATGGAATAGCATAAGGAGGGGGTTCTGAATAGAAGAACAAAAGCGCTGCAAATGAGATATTTGCACTAAATTAATCGAGAGACACCTATCCACATTACATGATATTTTCTCCTTTAAAAAAGGGAAACCAACCCAGAAATCAGCCTTTAATAACTGGAAGAAAGACAGAAGTATATCTACAAACTGCACAGAGATTGGAAGCTCTTTCGGTGGCCCACAGGGAAGCTTTAGGAAGGTAATTTTGCTACCAAACGAGTGTTCAAAAGGATGAACTGAATATGCTTTCAAAATGTATGATTGCTGTAAGTAATTCAAATTACCTACTCTAGTTCATATTACATCTTTCTGTAGAGATCACAAAAGCACTTAAATTTTTACCTACAATGTGACAGAAATCCCTGAGGAAAGTCTAAATCCATTTACAAGCACTGCCATGAGAAATATTGTGAAAGTACTGTAACGCTACCACCCAGCACACCTATAGTTAAAGGTCTGACAGCATTTCCTCCATATTGTAAAGCCTTTTGTTCAGAAGTTTATCACTGAGACCTGCAAAAATTCACTCCAGGCTGTAGCTTGGCCTAGAAGCCTTCAGCCAAGGAACACTATTTCTTGGCAGTTTGTCCTCTTCTTTAAAGTTATGATTGAAAAAGGAGCTAAGTGCTCTGTGGCTTCCGAGCCTGCGTGTGCTCCTATTCCTCAGAAAATGGCTTTGATTTGTAGAATGAAATTGTGAAGGTTCTTAGTCTAGAATGTTGGTTATTTTTTAAAATTTAGAGATTTTGTGGCAATTGCAGATACTATAGGCTGGGCAACATATTCTCGTTGAAGTATGAAAACTTACATAAGCGCTGTGGCCCAAACCCAGTAGCCTTCATTCAGGTAAAACTCCCTAACTTCAGCAGGAGGATTTCACTGAGTAAAGACTGCAGTATTTACCACTGCTGCAGCGTTTCTGTCTGACCTATCTAGAACCCACAAAACGTAGGAATGGTTGAGCAAAAACTTTGCAAAAACCCCAGAAATCAAACAACTTTTGTCTGGTTTCAAGTTTTGTTACAAATTAGAAACTCTGCTCAGGTCTGTTGAAAGGGTTGCAGACCTCCTGAGTGAAGCTGGGTCCAGTTTCAAGCAAAGTCTGTTCTGAGTTAGGGTTTTGACTTGAAACCTAGTGAAACTTTTTGCTGAGTTCTGCTTTGCATCG
>NW_020664534.1:924600-972359 GCF_002925995.2 Terrapene triunguis | reverse complement strand
GTGTGTGTGTGTGTGTGTGTGTGTGTGTGTGTGTGTGTGTGTGTGTGTGTGTGAATCCAAAAACTCAAATTCAGAGGAATGAACCTATGTGAAGTGAAAACCTAAAAGAGATTCTTCACACAAACCCCTGAGAAATGAAACTGCTGAGTTATGCATGGTTCTATGAATGGTATCTCATATGCTCTGATTTAAACCACTTCTAAAAACACTAGGGGTGTGATCCTGGACCCACTGAAGTCAGTAGTAGGAGCAAGAGAACTCTCTTATTCCCCTTCCTCCAGAATACTTTGAGTGTAACTGACCGTGCTACTCCAGAGCTGCTCTCTAGACTCTCAGGGTATATCTACACTGCAGTGTAAGTCCAGGTTATTGGGACTCAAGACCCACTGTGTTAGGGAACTCTGGGCTTGAGCATCTACCTTGTATTTTAACCCTACTTTAAGACCTTTCTAACTCATGCTCTAATCTAGGGCTTTGGTGTCCACACTGCAGTGTGCAGACCCAAGTCAACGTAACCAAATCCCAGAGACCCTAGCACCCGCCCCTCTCCCCCTGAAATGTGGCTGCTCTAGCCCTAGGACCATGTTGCACTGTGGGAAAACTTCACTGCCCACCCTACACATTACCAGGAAGCAGCTCACTTTGCAAAAGGCTTGATCGGTTCACTCTCCATTGCAAACCCAGGAGGCTCTCTGATAGTGCGCTTGCAGATGGGTGATCAGAAGAGAATGGGTTAATGCTGACACAAGCTGCTGCCATTTGCCAAGGGGGTACGGGGCTTCTGTTTTCCATAGAGTGGATTGCAGATTGTTGGGATAGAGAGGACCAAGGAAATTGTCCCATGGGATATTTGTGGGATACTTTCAGCTGACTCCTGGGACCTGAGTCAAGCGGGGCTGCGTCTACACTGCAAAGCAATAGGGCTCGAGCCCTGGGTCCAAGCTTAACTTGAGCTCGGACCCTCCAGCCTGCCATGTCCTGGGACTCTGTGTTTGAGCCCTGGGTTAGTGCAGTTGCAGCATAGATGCAAGAGGTGGTTAGGCTTAAGCCTGGGCTCATTGCAGTGTAGACATCACATGCATTCAGGGTATTTGGTCTGCCACCCTGACTGCTGGATTGAGTGTTAACTGAGTGTTTTTACCTATTCTACCAAATTAATTGCAAATTGAATGTTCTTAGGTTTTCTTCCTTTTTCCTCTCTCTCACGTGGTCAGGTAAGGGTTAGCAAAGGTGTTAGCAGTTGCTCTAGTCAGGCCGCATGGGCCAGCCACAGGTTTTTCTACATACCCTATGTAGTCTGTGTAGACATACCACCACCAAGGGTTAACCCCTGGGAGAATCCTGGGTGATTAGGTAACAAAGTCAATGGAAATTTTGCCTCACACAGTAACATTTTAAATTACGTAAAAAAAAAATACCCTGTACCTGAGTTGTGCTGTTTTTGCTTATCTTTTATTCAACCAGAGTTCAAGAGGCAATAAGTACAAGTATTGCAAAACTTTGTATCAGCCCCCTCACAGATCCCGATACCTTGGAACACGGGAGGGTCTTTGTTACCATTCCAAGATACTAGCAGGCATCTCCCAACTTTATGTTCCAGCATAAGAAATACTGATTTACTATTGTTGTCTTCCACTTGTGTAAGTGTTTTACTGCTGTAAAAAACAGTCACCTTCCTCTTAAATAAATGTCAAGAACGATCTCTTTTTGTTGCTCCAGCTGAAAGGGTTGTTTTGAGTGACTAATAATGTTTACAATGTACAAGGATTGCCCGTGATCCAGAAGTGTGTTCTTTAAAAGTGGGCCACAGTGGCAAGCAGCTCTCGCTTGTATGTCAATTATTTTATTCAAGTCGAGGTTGATTTGAAATAAATATTTCAGTAAAAAACAGAAGGCAAGCTGCTTAAGCCATCCTGCCCCCGCCAATGAATGGAAGTTCAGGGCCAGATCTTCTAGTGTGGCACAGCCGCTTCCACTGTGTTACCAGGGCAAACTTGCCCTAAAGTTAGTATAACCAGCCCAGCATAATGGGGGATTCTCTGATGGCACAGAGCTAGCAAAGGGCACTTACAGCATTCCACCTCTCTGCTGCCAACCAGAGCAGGGGAAAGGAGAGGTGTCTAGAGGAAAGTGGGCACAGCTGGGATGCACCTATGCCACACTGTATTTGGACCCGTGCGTCTTTTTTCAGTGATGTAAATTAGAGCAATCCTAAGAGCTGTTCTAACTCAGTGCAGGGGGACTGACTCAGCACAGAGGTGCAATATGAGTGTGGAAGCAAAGGTGAACTTTAAGCCACTGTTCTGTACACACACACACACACACAGAAAAAAACCTTCATGCTTTGCGGATCAGTTAGAACCCAGGTTCTGGCCTATAGGGCTTAACATGTCAGAAGGCAAGAAAAGGGAAGGTTACATGATGCAGGTGATAAACATAAGTGAAGTTACCACTGGATAGGGTTACCAGATAGCAACTATGAAAAAATAGGATGGGGGGGGGCGGTAATCGGCACCTATATAAGAAAAAGTCCCCAAAAATGGGACTGTCCCTTTAAAAATGGGACATCTGGTCACCCTACCACTGGAAAAACTGCTTGGAGAGGCTCAAGTGTTTGCAGGGTATGTTCTTGTTGTTTAATATCACTACAAGCAACAATTCTAGCTCCAAACAGTCTCATTGTTTAAGTTTGGATGGGACGGGGGGAAGCAGTTGTAGTGCTGATCATTGACAAGCTGTTGTACGAAGGGAGAGAACCCGCTTGTGCAGATCTTGGCAATTTACAACTTGAACTCTCATTCCCCACAGCATTTTCCCCAACCCAGCACAGTGAGCTTGTTTACAGCTCTAGATTTTAGACAGTAATATCTTCCAGAATAAGGAAACTGTACTACAGTCGGTTACACAACACCATGTTTTCCAGTGTAGTAATTATTACAGTCCCATCCTCAAGTCTAGTCGGTAACTGTATGTGCACTGAGGTGAAGGGTTTCCAATTGCTGCTACCGTGTAAATCCGGGCCACATGTATTCCATCGCACAACGGGACCGAAGCATGCCTACATTCTGTGACATTGAACATTGCATTGTATCTCCATGAAACGGCCTTCATTCTCTTCCCTCCCACACCCAGTCACTCTTGACTATTTCATAGTTGAAAAAAATCATGGCTGTACAACCCATCAGTGATTACTTTCAGCAGAGATTATTTTTGTGGTGGATTCCGCGCCCCGCCCCCTCCCCCCGTGTTGTCCAGATGCCCTGTCTCTATGGCCCTCAGTAATTACAATATTGTCTGGGTGGCCCAGTTCAGAATTGTCTTTTCCTGCCCTTTGTGAGCAGGGGAAGTGGGGAGTTTTGAGTGAGCTTCAGCAGTTCATCATCTCAGCTCTCCAGCCCTTACCTGCTGCTCTGTTCTCTAGGCAGTGTACCCGCCCAGCCTGTAGTGCTGGGTCCTGCTACTTCCTGCCCCCCCACTGCTGCTTGGTTCTATAAGACAGTGTAGGAGGCATGCACTATAATTCAATGAATTCTCCCTTGTGGAGAAAGGGGTGGAGCAAGAGGCAGCAGCATGCAGGTCCCAGCAGGACAGGGAGACAGAAAACAACATGGCTATAGCAAAATAATGAATTCTACAGCAAAAATGCAAAATTCTGTAGTAGTTTGGAAAAATGCCCCATTCTACAGCTGCACTGTCACAGAGACCATGAGAACCTGAGCGAGATGACTGGGCCAGTTCATGCCTCTCAGAGCCATTATGTCTGGCTCTCTGTAGATGCAGATGGACAGTGGTTTACACTCGGTTCACGTTCTCACATTTAGCTTAGCAAACAAAAGAGTTAGAAATTTAATTTTTTTCCAATGAAATGGGAGATCCTGGAGCACAGTTCTGTGGCAAGGAACGAATTCTGTGACAGCATCACGGGGTCCAGCATAGGATCTAGTTTGATCACATATGCTACATTGGAAGCCTTTTTGCCATGGCTGGAGTATTGTTCTAGATATCCTTCAGTGATGTTTAAGTTCTGGCCTATCTGCAGCAAGATTCAGTGTTATCTATCACAGCAGCACCTAAGCAAGGGGTCTGCAGAAGTGCTGAAAGCTGTAGGTACTCAGCATCTCTGAATAACAAGTCATTTAGTCAGGTTTGTAAATATGGATCTAGGTGTCTGACATTAGGGACTGAGAAATAAAAAATATCACCTAAATTCTTGATCACCAACATAGCTCAGAAGCTTTTAATGAACATTATTGCTATTTGTGCTGCGATTTGATAGACAGTTGCTCATCACTCTTATGTTCTGGGATCTAGTTCAGCCTCTTCGATGTCATTGCATTTAGTATTATGTGTTTCCTAGCCTATTACTGAAATCAATGTATTCTGTGCTTTGGGAGATGTGCAGGGGTTTTTATGCAATGTCTTTGAGAGATCTGTAAAACTATGGTTCTTGGAAAGCATTTCTCTGAAGTTATCTTCGGTGTGGGTGTGACGTTATCTGATTAAAATATGACCATATAGATATTGTTGCAACCACTGTTGTATATTTGCAGCAAATCTTGTACAAAGGTTGTCAAGTGAGGTGTCTATGAAAATGTTATGATTTGCTGGTTATGATTATGCTATCTGTATGTATGTATCATTTTTGTATTTGGAGTCATAAATATTGGCTCTATACCTGGATTTCAAATGTTGGCACCTGGGGTACCGTTCACAAGGTAGCTAGCCAGCACATCTTGGAGGGACTATTCAAATTAAGTGGCTCATCAAGAAACACTTGGTTGACAATGGACCATGGGAGACACCCATCTACACTGAGTGGACTGTCATGTAAACGTGCTGTCTGGAGTGTAGGTAATGGCTTCCTGCAATGAGTGAGCGAAATTGGGCATGAACATGTGACTTGCCCATGTGACTCCAAACACCACCTTGCTGCTGTAATTTTCCACAGTAAGAACAATGGGATGCCCTCCACATGGCAAAGCTATAAAAGGCCCTGGAAACACCTCCATTTTGTCTTCAATCCTGCTTCTTACCTCTGGAGGAACATTGCTACAAACTGAAGCTCTAAACAAAGGACTGAATGACCCATCCAAGCTGTGGATGTATTCCAGAGACTTGACTTAAGCCAGCAGTTTATCCTATCACTGCTACAAGCCTGAACCAAGAACTTTGCAATTATTGTGTATATTTGATTCTTTTAACCAATTTTAACTCTCACCTTTCTTTCTTTCTATGAATAAACCTTTAGATTTTAGATATTAAAGGACTGACATCAGCGTGATTTTGGGGTAAGATCTAAGTTATATATTGACCTCGGTGTGTGGCTGGTCCTCAGGGATCAGAAGAACCTTTCATTTGATGAGACTGGTTGTAAAGAACCACTCATTTCTGAATTCAGTGCTTTTGGTGGTGATATCAGAACTGGAATGACTGAGGAAACTGCCTTTATATTTTCTTGTTAGCCGGTGTGGTGAAACAGAAGTTTACTTTTGTTGCTGGCTTAGTATATCTTATGAGAGATTAGCCACCAGTCTTGGGGTGTATCTGCCGTATTTCTCAGCAGTTCATCCTGAATTTGGCATCCTCAGTTGTGACCCAATGAGGCATGGTTACAGTGGGATTCTTCCATTTTGTCATGAGCTCTGAGTGCTAATTTCTGTTTAGCACAATTCAGTACAGAAGTGATTCAATCCAGCGTCTAGGGTAGAGTAAATGATGGAAAGAACTTTCCGTGACTATTTGTCCAAATTGAAAGATTGAATTTCACTGTGCTCACTTTCCACAAACACTGGGGAGTTTGAGCTTTACTAGCACAAATGCAAATTTTATGATCAGAAACAAATTTCAAATGACAGTACAGTTGTATAGTTCACAACAGACTATGTAGGTTGATTACGGGTATGCCATCCGATCAGGGAACAGAAGTACACCTCTACCCCGATATAACGCGACCCGATATAACACGAATTCGGATATAACGCGGTAAAGCAGCGCTCGGGGGGGTGGGGCTGCACGCTCGGCGGATCAAAGCAAGTTCGATATAACGCGGTTTCACCTATAACGCGGTAAGATTTTTTGGCTCCCGAGGACAGCGTTATATCGGGGTAGAGGTGTACTACCACATGTCTTATGTAACCAACTCCCAGAATGAATTGCAAGTTATGGTCCAGATTATGCTACTCTTACGCATGTTGAGGAGCACGTTACCCTGCAACTAGTTTCACTGAAGAGAAGGTGATGGAATCAGACTCCAGGACTGTTAACAGCCGACTATTTCCAAATGGTCTGTAGATCAAGAATTACTTGCTGAAGAAGTTTGCAAATAATTTCAAGTAAATTCAAGAATTGTTCAATCTGGTTACGGCCAATTTCAGACAGAAAAAAGACAAAATTCATCAAATAAATTATCTGTTACATTATTATTCAATCAGGTTGTCTTCTGTCACCATTACCAACCTTTTTTTAGTTGACTGGTGAAGGAGGTCATGAACCCCAGAGCTAAGCAAACATTAATGCCTGTATGTTGTCCCTGACCGCTGAGTGATAATGCGTATGCCAGTGATATAATGAAGTGATAGTTTATATTCATTCCCCAAGACACATTTTCAGTGTGTAAATCCACAGAACAGAACAAAACAAATACTGAGAAGTGAGTGGTTAAGGTGAACATTATCAGCATATAAAGCAATAGCAGTCACTTTTTGTCATGCTGGCAAACCAGATGCCAGCTTTTGCCGTGGTCCACATGACTGACCAATACATAGCTGGAATTAGTCTGGCTCACCTGTGTGTTAGTACTGTTAAAATAGAGTTATAAAAATGTGTTTAGTGATTAGACTTTACGGAATGCTTGTAAGTTGCTGCATGCATTAATCTCACTTATAACATCTGTATCCCATCCTGTAAGATAATATTTGAGCATTTGGCATTGTTGGGCTCTGTAACTGGGCAAATCACCAGGCAGGAAAGTGTGAAATGGTGGCTTCCAACAGAAGGTGTTGTTAGGTCCTGCCCAACACAGAATAACCAGCAGCACCAGATGAACTATTGTGGAATATCAGAGGACAAAAGACTTGGATGATTGCTTCCCCCTTCCCTCCTCAACCCATGAAGAGGAGACATACAAGAGAATTCCTCCCATCAGCTTAGCTGGCAGCTCACAGAAGGAGGAAAGTGAATAAAAATACCTGACAAGGAGAAACTGTACCTCTATGCTGCTTGGACTTTCGAGGGTGAGGTTTTCTAGGCATAAGCAAGAGATCCCCAGTGTTTAGCCTGGGTTAGTCTATGGGACATATAGACCTTGCTTATGATAGAAGCTTCTATTATTTTTTGAAACTTAAGATTGGAACTCATTTGTGGGTATATATGATTACCTACTTTAACCTTGTAAATAATTCCTATTTCCTTTTCCTAGTTAATAAATCTCTAGATAGTTTACTATAGGATTGGCCACAAGTGTTGTCTTTTGGTGTGAGATCTAAGGTGCAATTGATCTGGGATAAGTGACTTGTCCTTCGGGACTGGGAGTAACCTGAATATTGCTTTGATCCTTGGTGTAAGTGACCATCTATCACAAAGGCAAACTTACTTGGGTGGCAAGATAGTACCCAAAGGGGACTGTCTGTGACTCCATGGTTAGGCTGTTATACTGCCTGAGGATTTTACACTTAATAAATGGTTGGTGAAAACTAATATAGAATTCACAACCAATTTGGGGTTTGTGCCCTGCTCCTGAACAGTCTGCCCTGAGGTTGGTATTCATGCTCTTGAATCACTGCAGCACAGCGTGACACCTCTGTTAACAGAAGACTCATTCTATTCAGAAGTTTTACACCATACAGAGTGAAAACTTTGACCACTGGTATTTCCTGTTATGCCTGAATTTCGACAGGGACATACCAGTGTCTAAGATTGCCTTTCAGTTATTCTTTTAGAAAGGACTCTCGGGAACAACTGATGTGAAGTATTTCTCTCACTCATCTCAGTTGGGATGGACTCTATTCTTAAGGCCTGTCTGCACTGGGGAAATTGTCTAACTGGTTTTGAAAATGGTTCAGTTTAAACTGATTTAAAAGCTGTAGGCCTGGTTTTAGGAAGTTTGAGATGGTCTTGACCCATTTTACCGAACAGGTTTCAAGACCTTACTAGGGCTCTAACTACAGGTATTAATAACAGAATTGGTGATACCATGAGTCTGGAAATATATTGGACTGAAAGAGGTATATAACATCCATATTGGTTTGCTACAATGGAATTTCTTGTTTTCAATAAGAGCTTGAGTTTTCCAGCCTTACTTTACGTAGCTATTTTGATTCTATACATCACAAAGGGGGGAAACAAGTTTTCAGTGGAGTGTTTATTAGCACACACAAAATCGTACGTGCACACACATTTTGGTGCAGTGACTCATGCAGTTGAAAGGTGATAGAATTTCCATTTGTTGACATTGAGGTTTGCCCACGAAAATTCTACCTCCTGCATGCACAAGTTTTAGTCCCAAAACCGCACAATTAGAGATGTGAGGGTTCAGTTCTTCATGCACTGGTGGAGGCTACAGGGTTGAAAAGTGGGCTGTATGGGGCTGAAGAGAAATGCTGTTGGAAATGCAGCAGCTGGAGAGCTATTCTGACTGTTTGGTAGGATATTCTGGACCACTGAGGAAAGAGGGTGTGGTGCATAGAAAGGAACTTCAGTCCTGAAACCAAGGCTCCCAGTTCTGAAGTGAGTAGCATCTGGGTTGTGTGATGTCATGAATTAAAATGGATAGTTTCATAGGAGAAGGGGATGTTTTCTGAAAACTGATGAGACGTGTGAGTTTCAGCCTGAATCGTATACATGTGTTTCACTGAGCCAGGAGCTGACAAAAACTGGACCCAGATTTAAGGGTAAAGAATTATTGTTGGTGAACCTCAAAAACTTCAGCAATTCAGTTCAGATATGTACCACAATGATTGTATGAAGAGCCTGATCTAACTCCCATTGAAATAAATGGGAGCCTTTGCATGGATTTCACGTGGATTAGGCCTTTGAAGAATCTGATTTAGAAATCTTGCATTTAATTTAATTATACTTGTAATAGTACTGCACAGACAAGAAAAGGTCTTCAGAAAAGAGCCTTAAATCAAACAAACCAAGAATATCAGTGAGAGCAGGGGGGTGAATAGTATATTTTATTGGACCAGCTTTGGTTGGTGAAATAGACAAGCATTGTATCTCCATGAAACATCCTTCAATGTCCCAAAAGCCCTAATTGTGGCTGGGGGGAGGATTCCCATAGTTGCGGAGGGTCTAGCATATCAGGTGGGGCCACATGCAGAAACTGGAAGATTCCAAACAGCACTGCAACCCATAGGGCAGCCCGGGGAAGCTGCTGTAATTTAGACAGATCCTGCTCCCATGGCTATCCAAGTTACACCAAGAGCCACTCCAGCCCCCACAACAACCCAGGATCAGGATGACACAAAGGTGCCTTGTAGTTCTGTGCTGGTAAGTGATGCAGCATATAATCTCAGCCTAGATGTCCACACATTGTTAGAAAAGGCCTGGAACGGGAAAATCTGAATGCATCAAATATTCAGCAATCATCCAATTATTTAACAAAAATAAAAAATACAGTCAGCATCCCATATTGCTGATCAAATTTATGAGCCTTAAAGACAATTTAAGGATGAACGAACCTAAATAATATGGAATATCCCAGCGCTGCTTTCTGAATCACTGAGTCACTTCCACTGTTTAAATGTCACCTTAATTCCTTTCCATTTAAAACAGTTTTTAATCGTACAATTGACTCTCTCTATATGATACTTCAGGGTCAGATTCAGGAGTGGATTTACCATGAAACAAACTGTGCGGTGGAACGGGGCCCCCAATGACTGGGGGCCCCCAAAATGCAGGACAAATATCTGACAACCTGCCCCTGAGTCCCGGCTGGCAGCGCAGCAGGGCTCAGGCAGGCAGGCTGCCTGCATGCCATGGCCGATGGCCCCACGCCGCTGCCGGAAGCGGCTGGCTGCTGGCATGTCTCTGCGTGCCAAGGGCTGGTGCTACCATTAAGGCAAACTAGGCGGTTGCCTAGGGTGCCAAGATTTGGAAGCGCCAAAAAGCGGTGCCCCCAATTTTTTTTTTTTACAGCATTCCTGGGCTGGGCTGCCGGCGCGCTGACACGTGCGACTCAGACTCCCTCTCCCAGCGCAGCGGCCGCTCCACTTCTCCTGCCTCCCAGGCTTGCGGCGCCAATCAGCTGTTTGGTGCCGCAAGCCTGGGAGGGGAGGAGAATTAGAGCGGGGGCGGTGTGCTCGGGGAGGAGGCAGAGCAGAGTTGAGCTGGGGTGGGGAGCTGCCGCACAGCTCCCCGGGGCGGGCAGCTGCCGCGGGGGGTGTGCCTCAGGGCGGAGGAGGGGCGAGGAGCTGCCGCAGGGCTGGGAGGGTGGGGGGGCGCAAGGTGGAAGTTTCGCCTAGGGCGTGAAACTTCCTTGCACTGGCCCTGTGCACGCCCCTGGCAGCGCACAGAGACCAGCTGCCTCCTTTCCACTCAAAGGGCACACAGAGACGTGCCAGCAGCAATACAGCAGGGCTAAGGCATCTCTCTGCCTCCCTCACTCCGCGCTGCTTTGCTCCTGGAAGCAGCCGGCATATCCCTCTGGCCCCTGGGTATCTCCACTCATTGCCCCTGCCCTGAGCACCAACTCCACAGCTCCCATTAGCCGGGAACTATGGCCAATGGGAGCTGCGGGCAGAAGCGCGCAGAGACCTCTTGGGAGCCGCTCTGCCCGAGGTGTCACCCTCCACCCCCCTCCTGTACCCCAACCCTCTGCCCCAGCCCAGAGCCCGCACCCAGCACCCAAACTTCCTCCCAGAACCCGCTCCCCGCACTCCTTCCTGCACCCCAGCCCCAATCAAGGTACCTCACTTTATTTTCATTTACTTCCCATTACTTATAATATAGGAGGAGCATGAAGAAAAAAAGAATGAAAAATGCGGGGGTGGGAGAGAAGAGAGAATGTTCTTTTTCTTGGCTGGGTCCCCGGGGGGCACCCCAAAAATGAAGCTGTGCACAGGGCCCCACTAACTCTAAATCTGCCGCTGGTCAGATTTACTAAGGATACTATAGAGAAGTAAAATACACTATATCATGTCACTGAGGATATTTTCAGGTCAAAACCACTGGCCCATTCATATCTGAGATTACTTCCTTTGGCAGCAGGTGGCATTCTTGTCTAAAGTTAACCTATTATTTAGTTACACAGCGAGAAAGAATATAGACAATGGGCCAAAATCACTGAATCACTGCTGCATGCATTCTATACAACAACACAGCTTCGGCCATTCCAAATCCTGCGGGGTGAGCACATCAGAGTGGGGTTTGAAGGTGACTTAGCTTAGTTACAAGTAAGTATCTACTCAATCAAAAAGGCAGTGCATGGTGGCAGCACAGAAAGGTCCAAACAAACAAACAAACAAGGTTGGGCCCTGTGTTCGTCATCAAGAATAGGAAGGGAGCCACCAAATGAGGGGAAAATAGCCAACCAATAGCTGAAAGTACAAGTACTGATATGCGGGTGCAGAGGAACCTGTGGTAGGCAAGCAAGTGGAGATGCCAGACCTGTGCAGGAGGGAGGCTAGGCTGGAGGTGGGGGAGGAAGAATTCCAGTGACAACCTCGAGTGTGGGGTCAGCAGGGTTTGAGTGACCAGTGACAGTCTGAGGGGGGCGCCTTGAGTGAGCAGCTGGGGACAGCCCTGTGGGGACAAAGGGGGCCCTCGGGCAAGCAGCTGGGGCCAAACCCATGGCAGGGGGGGCTTGGGACAGCCCTGCGCTGTGTCCTGTTTTCCCTTTGGGAAATCTGGTCATCCTACATATGAGTGACTAGAGAACAAAAGATTCCTTCTCCTCAAACTCAAGGTTAGCCGTTTCCACTATATTTAGCCATATTTTATTTCTGCTATTTGTCAGTTGTCTGAATACACACTGCAGTAAGTGTAAACAGGAGCAATGTTTTATTGATTTCTATTCTTGCTTTTCTGATAAAAGTTTTGGTGCAGCTAAACTGCAGCTTCTTTACAAGGGTTTTTTGGTCTGATAAATATGAATTAATTAAAACTAGCTCTTGTTCTGACCTAATTTTCAGACTATGGGAAAGCTAATATACAAGCTTGGCTTTATTTGGTGAATTTAACTTGCTGTTTTACAGAGTTATTAATAGTTAAAAGGTTATGTAGTGACGGTTCCCTCCCCCAATATTTTAATTTGATTAAAGTTTTATTGAAGTAAACTTGCACATGAAAAGCAATTTACCTCTGCTTTTATTGGAGATAACTGCATTTAGTTGTGATAGCATAATGTATTTTCTATCTGCATTTCAGCTGCACTGCATTATCATATGAACCAAGATAGATTTAATCAAATTTAATTTGTGTTGTGAATTTTAAGATGTTGCACCAATTAGCCAGAATAAATCAGAGCATCTGGGGGGAAAGATTAAAGTTGATTAGATAGTGCTAGCTCTTTGTTGGTCACTCATCCCTTTGTATATCTCATCTCACCCAGCTACATTGCTCCTTTGTGAAACGGGATTATTTTCCTCTGGTCTCTTCTCCTCACATATAGTACATTTCATAGGCGATTTTTGGGATCTCATGGAAGCAAGAGCCATAGATAATTTTACCAGCTTGTTCTGCCAGTTCAGTCCTGAGCTGTTATATTCCTGCTCTACCAGTTGTGGGCCTTTTCTGGGCAGTGACTGCCAACTATTGTGTGAAGTGGATTTTTTAAATGCATTAATCTCCACTGGGCATTGATATTGCTTTCCTAGCGCTCTATAACCATATCCTTCCATTGGCTCCCTTCCATTGAATCCTTGACTCCTTCCATTGGCTCCCTTTCTCATGACATCCCCTACAGGCTTCTTGTCCCCACCTACAAGGCTGGATTACTTAGCAGTGCTGTTGCTGGCACTAGCATGTTTGGAATGCAGTAGCTCATTTGCTCGACTGTGTTCACATTCTGTGCCCCTGTGTACAGTACACCGAGTGCCTACAAAGTGGCTGATCAATATGGAGAAGGTCAGTCGGACACTACTGTCTACCCTTTCTCATAAGGATAGCCAAAGAAATTGAAAAACAGCTACTGTAAAAGTGATAAGAGAATATACTTTAGTTATGCTATGAATAATTAGCCCATGGAACTTTCTGCCACAAGACATTTCTGAGTTTCAAGGGATCAGTCGGATTCAAAATAGGATTAAATATTGATAGGAATAATATATACATACTTAATTACATGATTGGTTAAAATTTTATAAGGGATATAAATGTGCTTGCTTCAGGTCATAAAACTAATTGCCTGGGGTTCGGAAGAGACTTCTATAGGCATTGTGTATTATGGGGATTTGGCATCTTCCCATTGCAGAGAGGATACTGGGCTGGATGGACCACTGGTCTGATTCCCTATGGCACTTCCTATGCTCAGCCTTTTCATGGATAGGTACCTATTGATGCTCTTGCTCCATTCTCATCAGTGTCACGGCACCTTGGCACCAGTCCATCCTTTTTAAAGAAGATGGAGTCTTTTTTTCGAATGAATATTTTCTATATTGCCACTATTGGCCCCATAATTCTTACCTTTCTTTCTTCTCCCCTTCTAATAGGATTCTCTCCTCCCCATCCCCATAGGGTTTATTTGTCTGCATGTCAAGGGGGTGGTTTTCATTACACTATTTTAATTGTAGGTCAGGATGTTTCAGTTGTGATGTACAGTGCCTGGAATGTCAAAGTGTAATAAATATATGATTATTAGTTATTGTCCATGTTAATTTAATATTGTTCTGATGTCTTATTCCATTTTCCTGGCTTGAGAACTCTTGATTGGCTTTCCAGATTGCTCAGGCTAGTGAACCTAAGCAAAGACCATTGTAAAATAATAGAGTGAAAAGAAAATGTTTCGGTGCAGTCGGACAGCACTCTCTCCACTGAAAAATGTGGTGTTTTTACATTTTGAGACAGTTGCTCGGACAGTGAGACTGGGTGACATTAAACAAATCACACTAATTACAATCTAGAGAGATTTCACTGACCTGTTGATACCTGACAGCAGCTGCCAATTACAAGTGTGTTAAGAACAGGGCCGGCTCCAGGCACCAGCTTAACAAGCAGGTGCTTGGGGCGGCCAAGGGAGAGGGGCAGCACCTGCGGCAATTCGGGGGCGGCAGGTCCCTCACTCCCTCTAGGAGCGAAGGACCTGCCGCTGAACTGCCGCCGCCGATCGTGGCTTTTTTTTTTTTCTTTCTAATTGCCGCCGCCGATCTTCACTGGGCTTTGGATTTGGCCCTAAATCTTTCTGGGTATGATTATCCACTGCCTGGTAACTTGTGTAGTCAATCACATCAGCTAAAGCAGCTATAAAGTTTTACCATTCTGATTTGGCAAGATTTTGCACAGATGCAAGTGTGCAATACACATGCTGCAATACAGTGGATAATCAGGCCCTGTGCACATTAGTTTCGCAATCTATAAAACAGGCATAAGAACTTACCCGCAAAACCTGTCAGTAGCATCTCCTGGCTCAATTCACTAAAGTAGGTAAAGCGCTCTGACATCCACATAAAGGTAAAGTAATATTATAAGCATTGTTAGAACCAAGCCCTGCACTGTGTATTGAACTTCGCTGGACCTGATTTTGAGGTTCATCCATTGGTTCTTAGAGATTTAGAGAGATGCAAAAGATTGTTTATTGACCAACATAACGAAATGAGAAGTAATGATTTGTGGCTTGGTTCTGCAAGGCGCTGAGCTCACCAGCGAGATGAAAAGTACCCTCAATTCCCAGAGCTGTTGCTGGGAATTGAGGAAGCTTGACTCCTTGCAGGATCAATCTCTTATGGCATGTCTACAGTTCAGGCTGGAGGTGGAATTTCCAGCTCAAGGAGACATACCCGCACTAGCTCTGAATGAACTAGCATGCTGAAAATAGAAGTGTAGCCACGGTGGCATGCGCAGCAGGAGGGGCTAGCCGCCCAAGTATGTACCTAGAGTCTTGGACAGATATGTACTAAGGATGGCTAGTCCTTTGCATTGCTGCGGCTACGCTTCTATTTCTAGTGCACTACTCAGTCAGAACTAGTGCAGGTGTGTCTCCGTAAGCTAAAAAATTACACATCCAGCTCGAAGTATAGACATAACCCTTAATGCTGAGTCTAAGCACTAGCATGCTCTCTTCTGTAGTGGTGACACATAGGGCTAGGTTTTCATTCCGTTTTGCCTGGGTTGTGTGTGGAAAACTGGCAATTGTCTGCACAAGGGCAGATTTTGCATACATGACTCAAACTGAACTACTGTCTAAGGGCTAAGAACTGCTACATGGAAATTCAATGGGAGCTGCGCCCACATAACTGAGGACAGACTTAGGTCCTAGGAGTTGTTTCAAGCAGGTGTGCAGAAGAGTTTGTAGCAAGTACGTTTTCAAAGGGAAAATGTGTATCAAAGAGGGAGCAAAGATGTCATCTATTACCTGCAATTGAGCAGGGTTTGGTAATTATTAAACAGTTCCTTAGAAAAAATTAGAGAAGGGCTTTACAGAAAGAAGAATTTGCAGGAGGCAGTTGTTGTATACGGCTGAAATGGTTTCATTGACTATACAAATAAAGCTGCTGCACTTTGCTGTATATCTTGCTTTATTTTGAACCCAAGAAGTACACAGCACATTGAGCCACGTGGTGTCACTGTGGACAGTAATTTTGTCCCATTCATTCTTTTCAGTTGTTCCTAATCGATGAGAGTTTTATTTGAATCTATAAATGTTTGGGCCGAGTCAACTAACATGCTGAGCAATAGCTAATCCAACCAAGAAACAAATTGAGAAGTTGAGTCACATTCCATGGACTCAACCCTAGTGGTAGGGCACAGATCTCTCTTTCTCCAGAGACCCTCTTGAGTGTGACTGGTTTTTCAAGCTACAGTTATTCATTGATTGTATAGGTGAGTCCCTAATGGTGTTCAAGAGGAGAATTGTTATTAAAAAGAGTGTGCTTCCACAAGGAATGCCCAGCATTGGCTCCTACTTGACAAGCTGGAGGAGAGTTCAAATCCCAGGCAATTTTGCAAGCTCTGAGTTTAGGGTGTCCCTCTTTCTCACACTGTGTTGCTGGGTATTTCCCCAATTTTATGAACCCTAAGTTTTATGAGTGTTTTGAGTTTCCCCCAAAGCCTTAATAAAATCAAAGTTCTACTGCATAAATAATGATTCACAACTGCAGCCACGAGAATAATACTTTACCCATATGTCTGTGTATAACATGCTGGAGGAAACAAGTGTCCCATTTTAGTCTGGGGTGTATGTAGCTATGTAATTGTTATTATTGCAGTATTGCCAACTGCAAGCATTAAAAAGTCACAAGTCAGACCTCAGAGCAATCATATGATTGGCTTAGAAATCATGAGATTTGTTAAAGTGATCATTTGAGCCTCATTTTATGTGTTTTCTGGTTGCTGAGCCTGTAGGGTATCCTTGGATCCCATTTTCAAGCTTTTCTACTCAATCACGAGGGCTAGAAACTTACTTTTAAAAATGAAAGCTGAGGTTCCCACCTATTCACATGGATCCAGGAGCTGAGGCCTTGAGAAAAATCAAATATCGTGAGACTCATGATAAAATTGCAAGAGTTGGTAACACTGTGATTGTATTTTGTATGGGACTGCACCTTTAAATTGCTAGCAGTCCACTGTCTGCAGAGGTAGCTTCCATTTGCAAAGGAAAACTGATGTGGAGAAGACATGAACATTATGTTCTTTCGTGGATACTTTGCTTTTGTTCCCTCTTTGTTGTTTCTCTTAATCTAAAATAAAAGTCATTCGAATGGAAAGTTGATGGTTTCTCTTTGTGTATGGAATGCATAAAATATCCTACATGAGAATGCCATTACTGCATGGACATTTTATACGCAGGGAACTAGAAACTTGTATTATTTTGACACAAAGCAGCTGGTAATAGGACCTAACAGAAATTATCTGTTGCATAGACAATTTTGACTTTTTTAGCAAGGCTAAACTGCAGATCCAAACACCACTGAACTTTTGATCCAAATTGGTAGCTGGGCCTTATCTTTAAATCTCACAAGCCCAACTCCTAGACCTGCATACCTCCAAACTTTGTGAAAGTTCATATTCAGATCACTAACAATAAATAGAAAACATTTCTTTTTCAGCTTTCATCCAATAGAACAGTGTTTTTCAAACTGTGGTCCACAGCAGACTACGTCTCAGATTTCCAAAGGGGTCCGCACTGCCATTCAAAATTTTGTAGGGGGTCTGCAAATGGGAAAAAAAGGTTGAAAACCACTGGGATAGAAGATTGGTGTATCTGGAATATTAAAGTCACCAGTGGATCCCCTGTTAAAACCTGAAATCACACACACAATAAATCTCTGTATTGAACTTCCGCTTCTTGAAGTTAATTTAGAGCAGAATGTAGCCTCACAAGATATGCAGAATGCAACAGGAAGACAAGGAAATGTATCAACTATCCCCTGATAGAAAAACACCTTTCCTCTGCTGTGGAATGCATAAAATGACACTTTTAAATGAAATTCTGCTGTTTCAGTGGAAAGGAGTAATTTGTCCAAACACCTCAATTTCCTTAGCCAAACCCCCAATCTGTGCAGTGTTGTCCATACCACAGTGACTCTTTCTGCCAACATCTGCTAAAGACAAGGAAAATATTTCTTTCCAGTGGGCCTCATTCTGAACCCAACCATCTACAAATGCAGGTTTAATTTTATTTCCCTGCTTTAAATGTTCTCTTTTTCCAAAAATATCAATGATGACTGTTGTAAATATTAACCAGCTGGAAGAATGCCCAGTTTACAGAATGCAGGCGTGCACTGAACTAGTCGGAGTCTAGACCATACATAGCACACTGACGCCTTGACCTGACTGAGGCCTTTAGTGCTACTGCCATACAATGGTATAGGGCCAAATCACATTTAGGCAGCTATATATGACAGCCTGTTTTTCAGAGGTAATGAACACTGCATCTCCCAACAACTTCGGTGCACATCAGAAAATCACGTCACATCTATTTGGATACCTAACTATGGCTCTCTGGCCCAGATCCTCAAAGGTATTTAGGCACCTAAGTGCCTGCCTTAAGGCTTCCAAATTGGACAACTCTGGCCCTAAAGTTCATGTGTTGTTTCCCCCCTGCCCCAGATCACCCAAACCCACAAGCAAACTTCTATCACCTGAATATCAGGCCCAAGTTCAGACCTAGAGTAAGTGGCAGTAGTTCCATTACAGTCAATGGGGTTGCCTCCATGTCCATGATGAACATAACTAGGTGTCTTATAACCAATTACTCTTAGTCTCAGCAAGAATTCTCTCTAGGGTTGGTCTGGTAGTAGTTAAACATTAGATCTAATCCAATCTCCTATAAAGATTTTTCTGATCCCATTAGATATCACTCTCCAGAACTGTGTTGATTCCATTTACCTTTTTCTTTCTAGGAAAAAAGCCAGGAGTTAATATATCACGTGAGCTCCCACAATGGATTGTCAACAAAGGCTCAACCTGGGACCTTCAGCACAAAGACCACAAATCAAGAAAGCAGATAAACATGTGCTTTAGTGCATTGCTGAATTGGGGCCCAAAAGCATAGGTCTGCTCTAGGGTTACGCGTATACAGTGGATTCCTGTTTTTCTCCCCTATTTTTAGCAGCTAACACTAGCTCTTATTTCTGTCTTCTTCCTTCAGGCAGGCATCCAATATGTCCTGAGTATAATTTTCTGCTGACCGCATTTCATCTATTTGGTCGATGGTAGCTTTATGGCTGCTCCCCCCCAGTTTATTGTCTGTGGGATGACTTAGTTCCCTGCTCTGTAATTCCTTACACTTCTGACTACGGCGCACATAGGTGAGGAGAGAAGAGATATGGCAAGTCAGCACAACGCAGAGACTCTCCCAAAATAATGGTCTTTCTCACATCCAGAAATAAAGAACTGGGCAGGGCGTGTTTGCCTGCAAAGAGTTTGTGGTGAACATTACCACTGCAACCTCTCTCTCTTTTACACTTGGGTTGAATAGAAAAAGGCCCTGAAGTGGTCAACTAAAGGCAGCAAATTATCCTCAATGCCGGTGGCTATTTGTCATACAAAAGAATTGCAGTCTGTCAGGCGAGCACAGGGAGCAAATGGGGATTTAAGCACATATACCTTTGCAGCTATATGTTAAAGCATGTCAATACTGATAAAAGAACTACAGGATGATGCATGGGGCTCAGTTCAATAAAAGGGGGGAAAGGAGACTTCTGATTTTCTTTTGAAACTTTGGGGAGGAAACTGGCTGCATTCAGTGTGCTCAATGCACACACAAGTAGATGGATAATTGCTGGGTTAGGAACTGAAATAGCAGCATGTGGGCATGATTCAAAGAAGTAAGCAGGTGCATGGAAAAAAACAACCCAGCCTTGGGCAAAATGCAGCTTTATGCTAAATGAATCGTATATTCACTGTTGAAATCCCCTCATTCTGTAAAACATAAGTCAGCAGAGAGTGTCAGATTGTTCCATCCAAAATGCACCCTGTGTAGCCTCCTCTGGACACTACATTTGGATATATCCCAGCCTGTGGCTTATCAGATTTCAGGTTAGTTACCTAGATAGCTGGATGCACTCCCACCGTATTATATTTCCGGGACGTCAATCAATTAATATCAGGGCTAGGTTAACTAAAGTTCATATCATTATTCAGCGTTCTTAGCACTTTACATCTCTCAAAGCACTTTACAAACACTAATTAATCCTCAGGATGCCCCTGTCCAGCAGGTAAATATTCATTATCCTCGTTTGCTAGAGGGCCTAGCTGAGGCAGAAAAGTTAAGGCTCACATTTTGAAAGACTGGCCTTCAGCAGGTTGTCTGAGGCCATGGAAAGAAATCAGCATCAGAGCCCGCATTTGAACTTGTGAATGACTAGCTCAAGGCCTGTTCTCAGAGCCCTGGACAGTGTCTCAAAGCACCAGGAAAGAGAGAGAGCTGTTCAAGGGGGCGGGGCAAAGGGGGAGACGGGGAAGGAGGCATAGAAATTGAAACAGAAGGGGACAGCCAGAGGGAGCAGGATGAAGAAGAAATTGGAGATGAAGGTAGAAAGAGAAGGAGAAAATAGAGGCTATAATTTACAACGATTTTGATAGTATTTGGTATTCCAGAAGTGCCCTGCAGTGTGAGGCTCAACTCCTATATCATTCTTATTGAAGGTACAAAGAGAGTTTATTTAACAACTAAATTCTTTTATGTAAATATTCTATAACACTGCAATGACAGCCTATGGTAATTGCAGCCAGCCAGTCTGTTCTGTCCCCTTCAGCCCAACCTGCAGGTTTGCCTTTGGTCCTTGCAGTCACAGCCACACTCACCTCCTCTCACAGCTACGCCACACAATACTGAAGTGGCATCATGGCGTCTCATATGTGTTGTCTCTCAGGTATCCCATATCAAATATGCTCAGCTTACAAATCAAAGGACTATTATTCCCCCAACAGCCAGCTCTGCAAACACATCCTGGGACTGGTGAGCCAAGCTGGCGTTCTGTATTTCTTGAACTGTTTCACCTGTGATAAATGTCGTGCCAATCAAAGCCTGCCATCAGTCACACCTGTGCAACCCCATTGCCTTCCATTTGTGGCCTCTGGGAGCTGTGTAAACCCATTGCCTTCGATGGGCTTGCACAGGTGTAAGTGACTGGCCTTGTCACTGGAACAGAGTGAAGCTGATGAGGCATAGAATAATGGAATCCGGTTCCCACTTCCATAACTCTGTTGGTTCTGTAGCTCTAACAGAAATAAAAAGCAACAAAAACTAATTTTAGTCTCCAGAATAAGCAGATGTGGCTCTGAATGCTCACAGGGCAGCAGGGATGTTGAGGAAGAAGGCGGCCATTGTCAGGGCCCAAATTCAGACATGACATATGCATGTACAATGCAAAGTGCCA
Source organism: Terrapene triunguis (assembly GCF_002925995.2). Taxonomy (NCBI): domain Eukaryota; kingdom Metazoa; phylum Chordata; order Testudines; family Emydidae; genus Terrapene; species Terrapene triunguis. Next base: position 951,381 of record NW_020664534.1, on the reverse strand, counting down.
TCAGTGGCGCTGCACCCACTTACACCATCTCTAAAGTTGCCTCTGTGCAAGGGTGGTGGGCTGAAGGGGTAGTTATCAGAGAGCAAAATGAAACGTCTGGCTGTGAGAGAAATGCTGAACACTGAAGGAGGCAAAAATTTGTGGGATACCTTCCAGAACTCTGTAAAACGTAGTATTTTTACTCAGTTCAAATACTTTGTAAGATGCAGAGGGCCATTTCAAGCTCTCTCTCCCCTAGCATCCCTGCTTCTTCTTCCAAGTGTAAGGATAATGAGCATTTTCAATAGCTGATATGTTTCAGGATCCTGGCTGTCTTTCGGAACGATGAGCCATCACACTGAGGAGTGGGCATCGTTTCTGACAGCTCAATACCAGCTGCATTTCCACTGAAAATCATATATGTAGAACGCACATCTTAGTGCTATCTTGCATAAAACAGGCAAATTAGGTCACACAGAGCCTGAGCCTAAAGCCTCCACTCAGTCAAGTTGCCCAATCGACTTCCCTGGGACATGAGAAAGTGTTTTAGGATTGGGCCCATAAATATAAAATTCTGTTTTTTCTCTTGCTTTCATGCAAGATCTTTATAGTTTCACAGGGAAAGTCTTAGCCCTGCCTCTGTCGATTGAAGCAAAAGAAAACTAAAGGAGCTGGCCAAGATCACAGACTGAGCATGTAACAAATCTGAAAGCTGCATTCAAGACTTTCTGTTGCTCAATGAGTGCTCTGTGGCACATCTCCTTGCTGTTGTTTGTGGTATATAGTTTCTCCTCTTTCCAGTTCTTATAAAACAACAAAATGAATGTAACATTTTATATTACAAAAGTACAAATCCATAATGAGCAAACTAATGACTGATGTATACTATTGAATGATACTTAATACTAAAATGCTACTTTGGCTCATTGGGGATGCTGGCCTTCTTTCCAATGCCATTTCTGTTTCAAATGCTTTTAAGGGCAGACACTTCCGAGAAGGAGCCAAGCCTGATGGTGTTGCAAAATTGGCATGAACATTTATCAGCCAGGTACAAAATTGACTTAGTCAATTGTAATGAAAAAATGAATATATTACTCAGCCATTCAAAAGCAAAAAAAAAAAAAAAAGAATGGTTTGGGGCAAGTAGAATTTTGCATCACTGCAGGGCGAGAGTGGCAGGGGTGGAAAATGTCCTGCCCTGGCTGAACATCATTGGCACAACTTCAGAGCTAGACTTTAATTTTTTCCCCCCAAAGCTTTTTCATCCTGTTTCTCACTCTACCTCGGACATGACTGTGTGGTGAGCTAGGGTATGACTCTACAACACCCCAACTTGCCACATAGTATACCCTGGAACGTCTTGGAGCACCCCTCGAAAGGGCTTCTGTTTCATTGCTCTCAGGGATGCCGCCATGACCTGCAAGTGGAAGGAGCCATGTATACAGGGAACCCTAATCCCTACAGTGGAGACTGGCAACATCTGTGTAAAGTTCCACTCGGCCAATTTCACAACAGTGAACAATGATTTAAATGCGTCCGATTCAAAACAGGACGGACTCTGTCTGCTCCGTTCTGCCTCTGCTGCTGCAGAGTATCAGAATTTCACCAGCCCAAGGAGTTAAAGCTAACATTTTAAATAACGAAAGGATGACAGATGGATCCGCTCTTATCCCCTCCACGGTACCTCCACTACATTTTCCAATATTAAAGCAACAAGCTGTTCTCCTTCAGGATCGTCATTTTTAAATGACAAAACCATGACAGTAGTCTCCCCCTGAGGTCTGAGAGCTTGGATGAGGCTCAGAATCTCATCAGTTTTACACTGAGCAGGCTCTCCCGCAGCATGTGGGGTCTCGGTTATTCATTGGGAAACTAACGAGGCGCATTCAATGTGGCATTTAAGCCTGGGTCTGAGGAGAAAGGAGGAAAGATGCTAAGAAAACAAAACAAAACAGTTGCCGAGATAGAACTGCCACTGACAGAAAAAAATGGCGTCAAGGGGAAACACTGAGAAACTTCTGCAGCAGCAAAGGAGATAGATAGAAACAGGGAGAGGCTGGTGGAAGTGGAACAAATGGAGTCCAGGCTTGCCAACCTCACTAGGAGTTGGGGGCTAGTCCCCAATACACTGTTTGGAAAATGTACTCCATGTTAAGAGCTGCAAGCACTCCAGCCAGCCTGTAGTTCACACTTGGGGTCCCTGCACACAGGGAAGTGTCCGAGGAGATGCACAGCCCCATGAGAAGAACTGGATAGATTGTACCTCAGGAGTTCTCTGGCTTGCAGGGGCCTGGTGTTTGCTGTACTCTTCATCCTGTACACAGTTAATGAGGCCTACTCCTCCACACCCCTTTTTGTGGTATCTAGCACCCCCCGGAGGGCTAGCAGGCAGCATTCCCCATTACATCCTCTCTACCTTGGGCACACAAGCAAGGCTCAGGCATAACTTGGTCATTATTTTTTTATTATTTCTTTAGTACTTAGGTACTTGTGGCCCTTTAGAGCTAGCGCTTTACATTCAGAGTACAAAATGTCAACAACTGGGCCTATTTGGAAAGTCCCCTCTGAGTTTATCTAATTGGGAAAGATGCTACTAAAAAAATTCATGATCTACAATGAGTTGTGTGACTACAAAATGGAATGGGCACAGGGCGTTATCGCTGTATCTCAGTGTCCCAGGAGCCTTCAGTGCTAAAGCAGGTCTATACAAAAGGGCATAAGAGCTGAGGTCAAAATTGGTGAACCTGAGACTAAAATGTTCAAAAGTGACTAGTGATCCTGGGTGTTTAGCTAACATTTGACACCTTAAACAGGCCTGGTTTTAAGAAATTGCTGAGCGTTCACCTCCAGAAATCATGCCCTTAAATGTGTCTCAGGTAGACCAACAAAAAATGGAGGCAGCAGAAGTCACTGGTCACTTCTGAAAATCTTGGCCTGGGCACATTAAGTTATCCTCCTAAATTCATATTTAGCCATCTAAGTAAAGGCAGCCTGATGGTCAGCAGTGCTGAGCACCCACAACTCCCACTGCCAGTCATGTGTAGGAAAAATCTGTGACAAATTATCACCCTCAGTGGTTGGTTTGCATCTCCTAGGCTCACTTTGCAATTAAAGGGACTAGAAACTGAAAGCTGAGATTCTCCTTTAAAGTTCCTCCCAATTGGTGGATGTCAGACTGCGGGCTTGGTGTGACGACAAAAGCCAACTTTGCTACCAGATCCTATGCAGCCAAGGCAGGAGGTAACTGTGAAAAAAGGACTGCAAAAAATAAATTCCCAGGTGTGAAACATGGCAGACTACAGAGGAGAAGACCTTTGGGGTGATCAACACCTTCTGTGACAGGGCCCTAGGAGAGCATGGACCAAAGAACAATGTTAGCTACAGATCCAAGGAGAAAAATATCAGAGATCTGACTCGGGAAAGGTAGGAAGGAGAAAGGAAGTGAACACTAACACAAAGATGGACGAGTTGAAAACCTCTGGAAAAAATACTAAGTTAGACCAAACAAAACATTCTCACTAAAGGCACTGGTGTTTTTGAAATCATGTCCTTTATTACTCCACTAGCTGCATCACTGTAACATGACATTGCGCTGTGGGAAAATGCAAAAATAGTTGAGCCACCAACTTTTACTACTGGGAACACTGATGAGCTGGGGGTAAAGGATATCTGTAGCAAATACCCCGAGCATGCATAATAAAACTAGGTTGCTTCAAGGAACAGCTACATGCAACATTAGACTAAGTTCCTAATAAACTACGCTACACAGTTTAAAGAAATCTAATTTTATCTCTGCCTCCTACTCAGTAAAGCTCCCTATCATGCTTTTCCTTTGCTTCAGTTCTATGTCTTTGCTTTTTAATCAACTACTTAAGAGCTTGGGAATAATGTTAATAATGGACAAATTAGATACAGAGAAAGGAATGGTTTTTGTGCTTTTAAAGTTACCCAGCAGGTCTGCCATTAAAATAAAAACTCGATATAAAGAGGATAATCTCCCAGCAACTTGAGTAGGCTACAGCAGAACATGCCAGTGACTCCAGCTAAGTTAGCATAAAGCTCCTGTCATTAGTCGGTGCTGGAATGGTAAAACATTTAACAAGGGGAACTCCTCTTCCCTTCAGCACTTTCCTTATATAAACTAATTAAGTGGCAGTATGATAAGAGTTGCCCCCTCGATCTGAGCCCTGCTTTTAGCATGCCTACGCAAAATGCCCATAGCCCTGATCTTGCTTCCAATTAAGTCAATGGTAAAACTCCCATTGACTTTAATTGGGGCAGGTTTGAGTCCCAAACGCAAAACAACAACAGCAAAGCATTTTAACAAGCAGGCCACTAATGGGCAAATATAGAGTTGAAAGCGGAAACTTTCTCCCTCCCCCATTTTTTTCCTGGAAGCCGAAGATTATAGGGAATATAGAACTTTCAGTTTGACTTTCATGAGCTATTGCTGACATACAGAGCCCAGGGTGCACCACAACGAGCCGCATTTGTGTGAACGTGGTAGCGTGGCTGTGAACCGTTTATTTAGCATGGGGGTGAATTATTAGCTCTAGATCCATGCGTGGCAAGTCCCTTCTGCGTGCTGAGCTGCCCTACCAATGTGGAAGGCAATGGTAGTGCATAGCAAATGAGTAGTAGCTTTCAAATAGTTTATAAGCCCTCCAATGGCCTACATGGTCCTCTGTGTTTCCAAAGCCACCAGAACCCTGCCAGAGCAGCAGCCTGTATACAAAGCAAGGCCATCCATGTTGTGTCTAGTTAGTTAACATGGTTATTTGGACCCCGCTGTGCCTGTGTGGTTCCTTCATGTTCTGTTTGTTGTGTAAACAGCAAAAGACACATAGGGTCCAGACGGGTCGCCAACACTGCCTCCCTGCCTGAGACATGCAGCGACCCCTCCATGAGGCTGGGATTTCACCTACAGAGAGGGGTGGGGAGTGGCAGGCATGGTTCCGAAGGATGGGCAGCTACACACGTCACTCCTTCCCCCATCCCCCTGGAAACACAACACAGAACATATTATAGCTTGAGTCTCTAGCCCCTTTTCCATAGATCATCTCCCCCCCCCCACACACACAAAATTGAACCCATCCCCATTGACATGATGTCCTGGGGGGAGTGGCCAGCAGGGAAAGGAGATGTGATGTCAGGAAGCCAGAGATCATTTTTGCCATTTTTGGGGGAAGAGGAGGAGTTAGAATTCAAAAGGCCAAGTTAATGTTAACTGCTGTCTCGCTCACCTTCCCTGTGGTCTCCTACATGAAGCAAACCCATCCAGAGACTAGGATACACTATGAGAATAAACCTACCATTTGGTAGGGTTGGTTCCTCTATACCTACTAATGCCCCAGGATCTGCAATTCTCAGGATACCCATGGGCACTCACATAGAGAATGAGGGCTTTGGGAGCTGGACTCAGGGTCGTCTCTTCTGGTGGCTGCAACCTACTCCCACCCCCAGGCAGGTTGCAGTAGAAGAGGAGTTAACGGCAGGATTAGCCCCCACAGGAGAGGAGGCTGCAGGCAAAGGCTTTTCCTTTCTCTAAAACGCAGGGGCTTCTGCAGTGACTGAAGGAAAGGAGGGCATGTAGTAAAAACAATGCTCTCCTCTCTGGCCACTGATTTGGGCTCTAATTTTGCTGTCTCATGGGGGACAATACTGTTATGACTCCATGTGCTGCAGACAATAAGCATAGTTACAACACATCCACAGTTGGAGAAGAGCCACTGGAACCCAGCTCCTTCGTAGTTGGCATAAATACAGTAAATTCACTCAGGGGAGCTTGAGAAAGTGGACACTATGAGACCTGGCTATGGTTGGATTTGACTTGGTTTCTTTCTTCAGCTTACACTCAATATTCATACTGGGTCTAGCAACCGTGACTCTGTACCTGCCCTATAAGAAATATAAAGTATTTTTTTAAAGCTGGACTTCAGTAGACTTTATCGCCATCTACTTTGGATACCACCAGATCAACACTGGGGGCATTTTCACCATGTTTGTGCCTGCGTTCAGCCCCAACGTGCCTCTTCTGCTCAGTTTTACCCAGCTGCTTAGCACTGCAAATGCAGTGAGGAAAAGCTGGCTTGCATTTTACAGTGTTCATTTGATGAACTCAGACTGAGAACCCTAAATGTAATGCTGCCTAAATAACCAATGGTGAAGCACCCCTCTGCAATGCTGGAGGGAGATGTAAACAAAGCAGCTTTTCACAGTGGAGTCAATTCCCGCTTGCAGAGGTTCACATCTTTTAAAAGCGAGGTGGCACACACAGCATAGATCAGGGACAACATTCCATGATTAGTTACACTGGTCTGGATCCAGAGTGAGTGCGCTGAAGCCCGTGGAGTTACTCTGGCTCAACATCAAGACAAGAGGAGAATCTCATATCAGATTCTTTGGGGCACCCCTTAACTAAACTAAGGCCTTGGCTACAATTGCGAGTTACAGCGCAATAAAGCCTCCCACAGCGCTGTACCTCACTCCCCGTCCACACTGGCAAGGCACGTACAGCACTGTGTCTCCCTGGCTACAGCGCTGCAGGTACTCGACCTCCCCGAGAGGAATAAGAGATGCAGCGTAGTGGCTACAACTCTCGGGTGTCAGTGTGAACGAGGAGTTAACTTGCTGCGCTGTGATAATCCCCTTATCAAGTGGCCACTCTTTTCATGGTTGTGATCGGCTCCAGGAATGCGGAAGTGCCGTTTCAAAGCTCCGTACCAGAGAGAAAAAGCAAACATTTTGCTGTTTGCTTTGAGTGAGTGAATGAGAAGCAGGGGAGCAGGGGGGTCGGAACTTGCAAGGCAGCGTGCTGACACACTCTCAGCACCCCAAAACCCACTCTCTCTCCCCACACACTCCCAGTCACACTCCACCCGACCCCACCCCCTTTTGAAAAGCACGTTGCAGCCACATGAATGCTGGGATAGCTGCCCATAATGCACCACTCCCAATGCAGCTGCAAACACTGCAAATGTGGCCACGCCAGTGCACTGTCAGCTGTCAGTGTGGACAGACTGCAACGCTTTCCCTACTCAGCTGTATGAAGGCGGGTTTAACTCACAGCGCTGTACAGCTGCAAGTGTAGCCATACCCTAACTAACTAATATACATATTCTCTCTCTCTCCTACCCCACCCCTACATTCCCTGCAAAGCTTTTAGAATGTCCTGGCTCCAGAATGTTTTGAGCCTCTTTCTCTAATTCAAATGCTAAGCCCAGATTGCGGCTTTGGGATTCTATGGGGAGCAGGTACAACTCAGGCAGAATCTCTGGTGGGAGCGCACGATGGCAGCTCCGCCACCCTTTGAAAGGGTACAGAGCACGTCTCCCCACACATGGTTAGGGAATGGTTATGGAGCCTACCCCTCTTCAAGCTTCCCCAGCCTGCTGGCACTAGCCTGACCCAATTCCTTTACTCCCTGTGGAGATTTTGGCTGGCTCCTGTGCAGGAGCGCAAGGCAGTTCCGTGTGCTCTCTCCTTGCCCGCCCACTCAGGACCATCCATGGTCTGAGCCAGCCTGTAAAACTTGGGTTTGTTAATATACCTATCTATCTCAGAACTGGAAGGGACCCTGAAAGGTCATCAAGCCCAGCCCCCTGCCTTCACTAGCAGGACCAAGTACTGATTTTGCCCCAGATCCCTAAGTGGCCCCCTCAAGGATTGAACTCACAACCCTGGGTTTAGCAGGCCAATGCTTTAACATGTTTATTGTTTCTCTTCGACTCCGGATCAAATGTGTGCTCAGTTTACAAGGAAACAGACTTTTTTTTTTTTTTTTTTTTGGCCCACTAACTTCCAGCCCTAAAAATTCAACCTGGGCTGGGAAAGCCAAGCTGGCTTCTTCTCGACTCCTGCATCCACCATCACTGATAAATATTCTTCATTCAGAATTTATCTAACAATTCTGCTGAAGATGTGCGACCAGACTAGATTCCAGCTCGCTCTCCATTAGCTGTATTGACTCTCGCTGGCAATAGGGATCAAACTTATTGTCGCTGGTAAAATAAGCCGATAACAAGCATGAGACACACAGGAAGCAAATCTTTTGAGTCAGAAGATGACATTTTTGCAGTTATTTTTTGGACCATATCAGCACTTTAAAGGTCAGATAAATTGTTCGGCAAAACCACTTTTTTTAAAAGCCCTGACTTACCTGGCTCCTTCCATTCTTGAACTGAGGTTTTTGTTAATTATTCAGGGAGAGAAGTGGACAGCTGTCGGCTAATTAATCAATTATAAAAAAAAATTGACAGAAAGAAACTTTTGGAAATGTCAACATAAATTTAGGGAAAATAAAAATGTCCAGTATAGCCAGAACTAACTGGCCCCTTAATTAACATGGTTTGACAGTGTGATCAAAGACTGAATTAGCTTGGAGAGCTGAACTACACCATCATGTTCCTGTTCCAGGCTGAGGATAGTGTGGGCAAAGCTGGCCCTGCTGCTACCTGGGTAGTTGCCGTTTTAGGGATAAACAAAGCCGTGTCAATTCTTCATATTGCCAATTGGGAACTTTTGACAAAACAATACATTAACTTATTTTTTTTAAAAAAAGAAGGAGCAATTCTCCTTCCAGGAGCTATGTGTGACCTTGAAAGCATGCACAATAATTATATGAGGATGAGAAAAGAGTGAGTGGGCTCGTTCCTATTAAATCTATTTTTCAAGCTTTATACAACTGCTGGAAAGCTCAGAACCCAAAGACTGCAGAATTTTTCTGTATGTATTGGAAATCAACTTTGCTCTGGCAAAGTCAAATCATAAGTGCCGAGCAGACATCACCTTCACGTTTTGTCCTTGTGAAATCAAGGGGTAAATTTAAAAAAAAATAGTCTTTGAGAATCAGCCTAGTTGCATGGAGCAAACCTGATCAGCACTTTGACGTAAAAACACAGCCAGAAACCATGTACCAGCACTATCATTCTGCTAGCTGAGCTCTCCTTTTATATTTTAGGGTCTGATCCTGTGCAGTGCTCAATACCCTCACCTCTCACTGCGGTCTGTGGGGGTTGAGGGGGCTAGAAGGAGAAGGAAGACAAATAGGAGATAGGGAATGGCTGAAATCTCAAAAGGTTAAGACAAGTTTAGGCTAAACGTCCAGACTTTTTTGTGTCTCAAGCTGAGTCTTTTGAGGTTTATCTATCACAATAGTTTGGGGAACATAAGAGGTCAGACATTAGGCCCCTATAATGAGTGGTAGGGCTATTCTGCTGACTCATGCTGGTTTATGCAAGAAGCCAGATCAGGTGGGTCTTATTTGTTCCATTTCAGGGTATAAAGGGTTTGTATGAGAGGGAGAAGGCATGACAAAATCCCAGGACCAAGCCCAGTTCAGGATTAAGCAGAGGCTGCGATTTGTTATTTAAGATAATACCTCAGGAAGCAGGTAATTTTGGACAGTAAGGCTAATGTAATAATCATTGCATCCTAAGGGAGTTAGGCACCCAACTCCTATGGAATTTGAATGAGAATTAGGCACCTAACCCCCTTAGGTTCCTTTGGAAATCCCAGCTTCACTGGGTTCTGTGTGCACACTGGGTTGACGGGGCAGGTTCGGGACCCTGCCTCGTCACAGGAAAGAAAAAAGCTCTCTTCATTTTTGTGCTGCAGCTCTAGTTTAGTAGCAGATTTGGCAGCGTCCCAAACTTCACTGAGCTCAGTCCTAGACCTATTATTAGTTACGTTCTGTTACAGCGCACCATTTTTAATTGCTGTTTTCTGAGCCAGAGGGAGCCTTGTCTAAATATATCTCGAGCGCTAGCACTGATATTTAGCACAGCTACCGTAATTAAGCATTCGGCCATCGCCAACAAATAAACGTCTCACTTGAGCAAACAGGTGCTCTCAAAACCAGCTGAACATTTGACTACCTTCCATTTTCTATTATTTTAATATCATTAGGTGGCCTTGGCTTCCTTTCTTGCTTGGTGGCGTGTGTATCTGAACTGCCAGCAAAATTACCAGTTTTCCATCACAGCTCTTTTCCAATTATGAATGCAGATGCTGACAGCTTGAACAAAGATGCTCAGCTGCGCTAGGAGACTTTTCCTCCTTTGGGAGAACTGAAGCACTGATGGTTTAAAAACCACCAATTTCAGTTTATAACAACAATACTTCCTGGAAAATTATTTGTTTGTTTTTTACTCCAGGTTTGGCTTTGGTCTGATGACTAACTAGCACAAAATCTCTCACCTCTTACCGTTCAGCCAACAGATTCCAGAGCAAACTGGTGAATGCAAATCTTTCAGTTGAACCATTTCCTACACATTTCTGACCTGATCCAGATCTCAAGCTGTACTGTAGAAAGGAGTGAATGCTACTCAGCAGGAGTAAAGCTGGCAGAATTGGGTCCCTTCAACGCTGGGGCGGTCCCATTGAGATAACACTGTGTGTCAGGTACTCAGCATCAGGCGCTTGGTATTTCTTAGAATAATTGTGGGATTTTGTGTTAGCACAGGCAGGACAATTTAGGAGGGAAAGTCTCTGGGTAAGATCCTGGGCTGGTGTAAAACAGTTTAGCTTCATTGAAGCCACTGGAGGAATGCTGATTTACCCCACGTGAATACCTGGCCCTCTGTTTTTTAAACAGAATGCGTTTTTCTGTTTTGTCCCTCCAGCAATATGATCTACTCCAATGCATGGCAAAGGGACTGAAAGGTGGATCTGTATCCCTCAGACAGTGCCTGATCCTGACCTACTTCAGTGGGAGTCGACAGTGCTCAGCACCTCACAGGACTGGGCCCCAAGTGCCTATCCAGAGCTCTTAAATATTGGCATCTCTGCCACCAGGGACTGAAAAATGTGTACCTGGGAGTAACGGCTGAAATGTCACAGGTGCCTGGGAGAATTACTGGGATACTCAGCAGGGGTATGTGCGTCTACCTCCCTTTAGGGTCCTTTCCAAATCCTTTTGGCTGTTTGTGTGATGCCAACAGACCCCGGTCGTTGGCGGGCAGGATTGAACCTGGGACCTCTGGAGCTGAGTGCATGAGCCTCTACCGCATGTGGGTTACATTTGCACCAAAGATCAGGGGGATAATCCTAGTGCAGTAATTTATATTTAAAACTTAAGCCAGAAACACTGAATCACAGCTGCAGTTTCTGAATGAAGACACCATCTCTCAGAGATGATCACCAGCAGTGCAGGAAACACCAAGTCTGATGAGAGAAGCAAAGGTGAAATACTTGTGTTCTTTCCTTAGAGCTGCTTTCTTGCTTTGCTCATGTGAAATAGGATCTGAGCAAATACAACATAAATACACACCCCATAATATTTATCAGGTATCAGAACTTTCTAAAAATCACCTTTGTAGTGAGATCCAAGGGCCACTGTCTGTCACCTTTCCTCCCAATGAGTGGTACCTGTCTCTGCATGTAGATCCATTGATTTCAGTGGGACTGCTCATGGACTAAGGTACAAAATGGGGGACAGATTCTGACCCCAAATGATCAGACAGTGTAGAAACATACTCTTAAATTTTCAGATCACACACAGGGATTTAGCCATGTTCATTCCTATTGACGTGGGTAAGTTGCACAATTACATCACTAAGCACTATTTAAAAATGTGGGGATTAGATTTGTAGGTCACTCAGTAACCCGAAGTCTCCTGTGTTATTTTAATGATTCCAAATGACCATCTAATGTTACAATCTCAGTAGTTAAAGGGTATAGAGAGGATTTTTTCCTAAGTGCACATTAAAACAATGCATCCTTTTTTATCCAATCTAGTAAATCCAGGCAAATCCTGTTGCAGTCCTTACTCAATCAAGATACACGTTGAAGTCAACGGGAATTCTGACTAAGAATGATCTGCGGGATTTGCTCCTAAGAGAAATCAGAAAGTTTGCCACTACTCACAGGCATATTTTCTCTATAGAGTTTTAGGACCATACACCCTGCAATATATAACTGCTTGCCACTGCTTTACTAAAAGCTCCTGTCTCCAATTACTGCAGAATCCAGTTACAAGAATAAAAAATAACGTGCATTCCAAAAAGCAATGCATGAAATTGAAATGGTACACCAAAGTAGCCAGAGTTAAACTTGCTGATCCTAGCCCAACTTGCAGGAGAGGAACAAGGCCAATGACAAGAAGTGGTCCAAACACTGTAACTGTTGCTACCTGACCCAAAGCCTTTCATCTGCAGTCAAATCAGGCTGAGATCCCGGAGAGGTGGCAGTTCTAGGAGAAAGCTGCAAAGACAAAGACCAAAAGAAAAACCAAGCAACAGATTCCTGGGTCTGATCATCTCAGGTGTTCAGTGAAAGCCTTTTGTCCATACCCGTCTCTCTCCTTCCACTTCTTCCCTCTTGGTTTCATCCACTTGGCTTGCGTTGTGCTGTAAAGATGTGCCCCTCTGGCTGCAACACAAGACACGAGGGTTCAGAAAAGCTCCCATGTCCTGTGTTGTAGCCCGAGGTCTCACAATATGTCAGAGGAAAAAGCCTCCAGTGTGCAGGCTCCTTTTCTAAGCAGGGCTGTTCTCTTGCACTTTTGAATTCTACCTTTATGCCAACCTGGGAAAGAAAAAGCAGAAATAGAAGTCAGGTGTTTGTGCCGGGCATGCAGATAACACTGTGTGCTATTGCCATTGTCAACATCACTAATGGAAAAAGGACTCCAGCGGCTGGCAAACTGGAGTTGAAGGGTCAAGTTCAGGCCTGTAGGAAGAGAATGACATTTCACTGACCTCAGTGGAGGTGCACCTGCTCACAGCACGTCTGCATATGCCCCATGGCCTTTGTCACCACTAGGATCTCCTGGATTAAAAATACTGAATGTTCTTCTTAGGTAAGTTCTTTGAGTGACACATAAAGCTAAGCAAATACTTAGTAACTAATAATTGATCAATACGATTTGCCTTTTTTCTGTTTGCAAGTTGCCCCACGTCGATCACAACGTTCTCCAATTTGTTATCCAGAAATACTTTTGAATTTCTTCAGTGGATAATTCGAGGTCTGCAGATCATTGTGAACAGTCCGTTGGGAATATTTGCAAACTGTGCTGTGCTTAAGTAAAATAAGCCTGTTGCGTTATTCTGGTTTCCTGATTAGAGGAGTTAACTAACTAACACACAGTGAATATCCAGTTCAAAAATTCATTTTAGGCCAATGTTCAAACATTTAAAATGTGCATTTTTGAGAGTATTTTTTGCTAATAAAGCTCCAGTTCAAATATTCATAGAAAGCAAGCACCCAAAATGGTTACAAGCAGTTGAACTGAAATTCTCTTTTAAATTCAACTGAATATTCACAGGGCATTTTGTTTTTCACTGCTCTCTCAACTCAAGTAATAAATTATTCTTAACTAAAGTTTTCAGAGATGTTACTGAATTTCTCATGAGCGTGGTATTTACTTGCATGCATTCCTTTGGCTGTGGGGCTACAATTCATTCCCTAGTGCAGTGATTTGAGAGGCTGTGCATGAAAGAAGTTTTAGAAATGCCCATTCAGTACAGTACACTGCTGTGCATTACAATAAAGATCAGCAATTAGGGAGCCAGGTATAAAAGACAAGATTTTTCGCTCTCTCTGTTCAACCGATCTATGGCAGATTTATTGTTTTTGTCATCCCTGAATCCCTACATATCACTTCTTTGCCATCTCGTCTTGGTTAGGCACTTTTGCTTCTCCAAACAAATATTGTGGGGGCTGAGGAATGCAGTAATCTTAGCTGCTCTGTCTATGAAGGTGACCCATTGAAATGTCTGCTTGGGCATTGTGACAAGCCAGTGCTTACATTAACAGAGTTTTGAAGATTATATAAGTCATTTGCTCCAGAACGTTAGTGCAAACTTCAGGCATTATTCCGTTCAATGGATTCTTTCAGCTTGCTATCTACTTTAAATAAAACTCCAAGCTATCAGCTTTGTTCATGTACAGCTTTATCTCTCATGGAATAAAGTGGAGTTCAGCCAGCCACAGCCCAGATTAGGCAAAGGACAAAGCTTTGAATTCAAATATCTTGCAAAATATGAACACCTCAAAAAGGAAAGCAGGCGGTAACTTTTGGTAAGAACGTGGCTCTCAAGGTTGTCTAATGATCAATGCAATACAACGATAGCTTTTAACTGTTAACCTGCAACGCGTAGATCCCAAAGCTGGGTTTTATATTCTGCAGTTTTTGCAATGAGAAGCGATTTATCTGGAGATTAGTCATTTCTAAATCTGTCTCCTGGATCTCAGCAGGCATAATAAAACTAGAAAATATCAGTTTCATAATCACTTTTTAAAAAAATTCTCCAGCCTGCATCTGTCTTACCAATTCCCTAAACTGTGCCCATATAAGCACTAGAGGAGAATCAAAATGTAGAATACTAGAAACTTGGGTCCCAGAGTTAATCCCTTTGTATAAAAAAAAATGATGTTCAGATAAAGTTAAGAGTTTCGCCTCAGCCCATTAGAGCAAGGAAATTCAAGGTTAAAGCTGAAATTGCCTCCTTAAAGATCTGATGCCTCATGGAAAACACTGGAAAACCTTCATTCAGTTTAGAGACAGTTTCACTTAATTAGTCTGTACTTCCTTATCTCCGGATTTTCATTCCTCAGGGCATTGCCATGGAAAGTTATTCTGGGTTCACCCGCTTCGGAGGCCCATCTGAAGGCCTTGGTGAGCACGCTGTTGAGTGCTCTGGATGCGATTGCGATCACTGTGGGGTGAGGGAAGAGGTGGGGGTGAACTGGTTCAACTGACAATCAGAACCTCAACACATCTTCATCTACTCCTCAAACTGAGCATAAGCTTTTGTGAGTAAAAAAGTGGGGTTTTTACCCACAAAAGCTTATGCCCAAATAAATCTGTTAGTCTTTAAGGTGCCACGGGACTCCCTGTTGTTTTTGTGGCTACAAACTAACCTGGCTATCCCTCTGATACTCCTCAAACTGAGTTGCTTCACCTTGCGGCTGAGGGAACTGGGCTTATTTAGTTTACAGAAGAGAGTGAGGGGGGATTTGATAGCAGCCTTCAACTATCTGAAGGGGGGTTCCAAAGAGGATGGATATAGATTGTTCCCAGTGGTACCAGATGACAGAACAAGGAGTAATGGTCTCAGGTTGCCGTGGGGGAGGTTTAGGTTGGATATTAGGAAACACTAATTCACTAAGAGGATGGTGAAGCACTGGAATGGGTTACCTAGGGAGGTGGTGGAATCTCCATCCTTAGGCCTGGTCTACACTACGACTTTAATTCGGATTTAGCTGCGTTAATCCGAATTAACCCTTCACCCGTCCACACTACAGAGCCAGTTAATTCGAATTAAAGGGCACTTAAAATCGATTTCTGTACTCCACCTCGACGAGCGGAGTAGAGCCTAAATCGATTTTGTTAATTCGAATTAGGGTTAGTGTGGCCGCACACCACCGAATTACTGTGTTTAAATTAATGGGGTAGTGTGGCCGCACACCATCGAATTAATGTGGTTAAAAACCGAATTAAGGTGCTTAGTGTGGCCGCGCACAATCGAATTTATACAACCTGTTTCCCAAATTCGAATTATCTAAATTCGGATTAATCCTGTAGTGTAGACATACCCTTAGAGGTTTTTAAGGCCTGGCTTGACAAAGCCCTGGCTGGGATGATTTAATTGGGGTTGGTCCTGCTTTGAGCAGGGGGTTGGCTAGATGACCTCCTGAGGTCTCTTTCAACCCTAATCTTCTATGAGTCTATGATTTTACACCACCAACATGGACAACTTTTTTTTTTCAGGGAAAGGAGGAACCTGTTACCTTAATCCTGCCCTCCAGTAAGGGATGTCTTATTCAGGGTGCCACCCAGACATATGGCAGCCAGCTTTCCCACCATGGCCACAGGTTTTAAGGCTGTCAGAGAAGCTGGACAGTCCTCTTTCACCCTTCTGGCTATAAATCTTGATTTTTGATGGATACTGAGCAAAAGCGTTTGCCAATCCATTTTTTGAACGGTGTCACGCTTTCCCTGCCCCACAGAGAACCTGCCGAGTAGGAAAGGGATTGTGATGGGAGTGGTTTGGTGATTGAGTCAGGAAGACGCAGTCATTATTATCTTCCGTTTCAGATACCACAGCCATTGAAGAGCAATCAGTCATGATGTTATTAGCAGAGGGTTGTGACTCCTAATGCAGTAATAAGCACCATGAACAGACGAACTTTCCTGAGATCACTTGGAAAATGCACTTTTAATTAGAGCAGAATCAAAACCAGACTATCAAATATAAACCTCTTTTAATTTGAAGGCCTGGAAAAGGTTCAGATTTGAATCTCCATATCCAATCCAAGTGCTACAGTTTTGGTGCTGGGTTGGACCCAAAAAAATCAGAAGGGGTCTATTTTACAGTCCCTGCCTGGCTACAGTCCCTGAAATAGATTATAGGATGCTGGAGCCATTGTTTCTGAAGTCTAGTTGTCATTCAGCCTCGACCACAAATCTTATGTCTAGACCTAATCTGGGTCTGGATCTGAATGCTGCCGTCTTGCTCCATCTCTAGTCTGAGTGACTTCAACATTTCCTGTAGTTGTTGAAATCAGATATGTTTCCTGAGCCCTGGTCTTTGATACATTTCTGAAGTTGTGACAACTACCTTTTTGTTCTTATAGACAGCTGCCATCCCAGGGCACCCCCTTGTGGCCTGAGAAGGTCATACAGGCAGCCTGCCTCTGTTTCCCACTGAGTTTCCCCTGAATAATCCAGTCACAGTCAAGGTTTTTGAAACAATATTCCCTTTCCCCTGGGGTCTAGTTTATTCAATATCATTCAGGTCGCACAAAGGTCCTTTTCTGCTCACCCCTAAGGGTTAGGGTTTCACAGTCCTTCTCAGCAGGGCCATCCTTACCCATACGCAAACTACACAGCTGCATAAGGCACCAGGAAAGCTGCCCCTGCCCCTGCTCTGCCTCTTCCCCATGGCCCCTGCCCCTGCTCTACCCCAGCCCCACCCCCACTCCACCCCTTCCCCTGAGCAATGTCCCAGTGGACTGCAGCAGGAGTCGGGCGTGCCCTGCACTCACCAGGCGGCAGGAAGTGGAGCAACCCGGCCCCAGCCCGCTCCGCTCCGCTCCACTCCGCCAGCTCCCAGCCGTGCCGCCAGTGAGTGCTGGGGGGTGGTTCCCCCTGCCCCCCAAATCCCAAAGCTGGGAGCCAGTGGAGCAGAGTGGAGAGGGCTGGGGCCAGGTCACTCCACTTCCCGCCGCCCCGTGAGTGCGAGGTCGGGCCTGCCCTGCACTCACCGGGCGGCAGGAAGTGGAGTGACACGCTAGCTCGTGCTGGGGGGCGGTTTCCCCCATGCCCCTCAAGCCTGCTCCCGCCCCCCGCGGCAGAAGCTTGGGGCCAGATCCACCCCACCCCTGCAGGGGGGCTGCGTAGGGCACCAAAATGGCTGGGGACAACCCTGCTTCTCGGCTTTAAGTCCTGGCCTCCCCACCTCATAGCTCACCCCTCAAGTCTAAGAGTTATACAGCCCTTCCTTGGGCCATGTACTGGTTGGTATCTTTCCCCCAGCAGCTTGCTCCAATAGCTCCTCCTTAACTGGGCTTGGAGCCTCCTTTTGAGTCATTCACCCAGTCACCTGAACATGCCCCAATCCTCCCCAGGTAGGTCTAATAACCCCAAACACCTGTCTGCACTGGCTGGGAAAGAGGGGAGCCTTGCCCCTGCTGTGACATACTAGGGCACAATCCAGACCAGTAGGGGATTGGCCTGTAACCTTGATGCCTTACAATGCCTTGCGGTAGTAGCTCACCTCAGCCTCTTACAAACAGCTTTCCAGCATGCAAGCCACACTCTGAGTGCCTGTGTGTAACTACAGTCTGCCAGCTACACCCTGGCTCTCACCACCCTTGGTTATATTGCCGGGTGACCACAACACTCCCCCAGTCCTGGATCTTTCCCCAGAAATGTATGTACTGTATTGCCCAGCCCTCTCCTGGACAGTACAAATATCTTAAGTCCATTATTCCTTTAAGTGAATAATGGCCATCTTATTACTTTAAAAAGTTCACCAAACACTTCATCTTAAACACAGTGGATGAGATAAAACAGTAGAAGAAGTTTTTTAACTACAAAAAGAGAGTTTAATTGACTATACTTAATGAGGCATAAAAGTCAGAAATGGTTACAGAAAAGATAAAATGCTTACTAGTATCTACTTCAGAAACTCTCTCACCACATTCTCCAGCAGATTACTCACCAAACTTTCCTGTCAGGACCAGTCCCCTACAGTCCAACAGACATTTTCTTTTGTTTTCTCAGGTTTGGAGAATGAGGTTGGCAAAGAGAAAGAAAAGGGTGTCTTGGAGGGGGGGCTGTTTCTTCTTTTTCTAGTTCCAGTCCCCCTTTTGAAAAACATTTCCAGCAGAGACACAGGAGATAAAGAGTCTGTGTCGAAAGATACTCTCTGCTGGTTTTTTTCCACATGTTTGAACTTCCTTTGTTTTCCCTCCTTCCTTGATGATTGTTTACTGCTTAAATGCAAATTAAGGCAAGCACATATTTCTTTGTTTAGGACAGACCTATTTGCCAACTTCTGCTTGGGCAGGGCGGTGCGGTTTGGAATATGTGTTAATAACATCATACAGGGGAATCTTAACTTCACATACAATGTTGCCACATGTATTTTATCAGGAAAATACTGACTGAAAATTATGAGTTTTCAAGGATATCTCGCAAGGCATACTTTGTACAAACGTTACAATGGTGTGTAGGATGTGAACACAAGGGTGTATTCTGTCACACCCGCCCACTCCATAGGGCTCCTGGTCCCAGTGTCTTAAATGAACAAGGGTCTGTGATGGCCCCCATACTTTCCCTTTCCCAGACACTGATTGCTCCCTGGCACCATCTTCCTCTCTCCCAGTGACCACTTCTGTTATTCCAGACACCTGGAACAGGGTAACTGGCTTCTTACACTACCTTAAAGGGCCAGTACTCTGTCACAGTTCTCCTAATTAAAGTTTCACATCAGTTCCACACCAGTTCATTGGGTTCTTCAGAGAGGATAGTCTTACTGAGGTATGCTAAAAATTCAAACATTTTATAGACAAATAAATGTAAGTATGTGCTACAAGTTGTCTAATCATTGATAATTAATTTGGTATTTAAGGTAACACTGTACTCCTTACATATTAGGACATTAATTTAGGTGTATGCAGTAATCATTTTTCAAAACCCATAATCATGTTTCCTGTAGCTATTATTTCAATACAGATGATGCCACGGTACTGAACACAGCACAATTACAGTGGGGGATTGGGAAGCTTTATTTTCAAGAACTAGTCACCATCGACCTGTTTATTATTAGCAAAACAGGTCACTAATCTTGAAAAGTATTGCCATTGTGTGAACACAAGTCTCCATAATACTTAATGAGCACAAAGGCAGAATGCAGCCCTTTGTGAACTTGCGCACTCTATGGATCTGATAATCAGATCATCCATATTTGCTGTGGGACTTTCTCATCCATGCTCTGCTGCCTTATACCTTGGGACATGCCCTTTATGGTGCACATGCACATCTGCTTTAACAGTCATGCAGCAAACGTATCATGGGCAACTGCCAAAGCCTACTTAGCATAATTCTTGAGAACAAAGAAGCAAGGCATTTACCTTTAAATGTGAAGATTTGCCAGATATTTTCCGAATTAAGACCACAATTTAAAACAATTTGAAAATCTGTATCTGATTTGGCTTCTAGATCTGTCTTATAGATTTTAAATCAATAAGACTCATTTTGAAACATTCCTGTTCAAGGATTTTGTGCCAGTGCTGTTAAAGCATCATTAATTCATGTTCTTATCTTTTTTATTTCATAAAGTGTAAGGTTTTTTTTGTGCACAGTCTATTAATGTGGAAGCTGCAATCCATCTTTTCCTTTTTCGGCTTAGTATTGTCTCCCTTGATCAAAGCTAGATTATAACACAAGAGTGAATTTCATAAATTATTTACAGAAAAGGAAAAAAGTAATGTGGGCTAAAGTCAATAACATGTCGTATATCACCCAATTCATGAGGAAGCAGTCAAGATTGTTTGGAATAATCTGCTAAAACGCTACAATAAAAAGTCGATTTAATTTTTTTAAATGGCAGATGTCATTAAAAAAAAAAAGGTTAATGCAAACATAAAATCTCCAGAGTCTGGCACTTCTCTTCAGATGTCAATAGAAGATAATGTAACCTGTCAAATTTGCAAGCATGTTTTATCCCACCATCACATTTTATCTTCGCCACTCAAGCATTACCTCCCAGGAAACAGCCACATCTGCTTGATTATCCTAAAGTCAGTCTGATGACGAGAGCAGGTTGCAAATTAAAAGCTCCTTTCTCTCTCAAGTTTTCAATCCCTCATTATGTCCAGTTCAGTTAGTTCTTTCTTGAAAGGTTAAAGAGCTGGCGATCACTTCAGTGGCCCTTGTGTCTTCAGGGTAAGGCTTTCATCTCATTTTATTTTAAGGAGCTGCCCCTCATGTGTCATACTTGATGATGTCTCTTGTTAAACACTAATACTGACCTAAAGGTTACTGTACAGTGGTGGCATGGTATGTTGTGAGGTAGTGTGATCTTGTTCCCACTAGCTGGTACAAGCTGTGACATTGAAAGGGCCTCTGGTCACCACAAATAGGCTTAATGCAGTGTGAAACTTCACAATGTTGTGCTACCTGGCCAGATACTATAGGCTACCACTGCTTCTTAATGTTGATTTACATTTATCCCTCCCTCCAACTCCTCATTTTCTTGGGCTCCAGTACTATTTTCTACATGCTCTCCAACACATTTTAATTTGTCTTCTCTAAATTCCATCTTACTATATTTTTAAATACCCAACCTATATATCACAATTTCCCAAACTTTTCATAGATTCATGGATTATAAGGCCAAAAAGAGACCACTGTGATCATGTAGTCCAGTGGTTCCCAAACTTGGTTCATGGCTTGTTCAGGATAAGCCCCTGGGGGGGGCCGCAAGATGCTTTGTATACCTGAGCATCTGCAGGTACGGCTGCTCGCAGCTCCCAGTGGCCGCGGTTCGCTGTTCCTGGCCAATGGGAGCTGTGGGAAGTGGTGACCTGGCCCACGCTGCTTCCATACTCCCTTACCCTGAACAAGCCACGAACGAAGTTTGGGAACCACTGATGTAGTCTGACCGCCTGCATAACACAGGCCATAGGATGTTCCTGAATTAGTGTCTGTTGGAACTAGGGCACATCTTTTAGAAAAACATTGAATCTTGATTTGAAAATTGCCAGTGGGAGACTCCACCACATCCCTTGTTAAAGTGTTCCAGTGGTTAATAACCCTCACTACTAAAAACGTGGGCCTTGTTTCTAGTCTGAATTTCTCTAACTTCAACTTCCAGCCATTGGGTCATGTTATACCTTTGGCTGCTAGTGTGAGGAGCCCATTATCAAGGTTTTGCTCCCCATGTAGGTACTTAGAGACTCATCAAGTCACCCCTTAACCTGCTCTTAGGTTAAACTGAACAGATTGAGCTCATGGTGTCTAGCACTATAAGGCATGTTTTCCAATCTTTTAATCGTTCTTGTGTCTCTTCTCTGAGCCCTGTTGAATTTATCAACATCTTTCCTGAAATGTGGACACCAGAACTGGACACGGTATTCCAGTATTTTGAAAGCTGATGTAAAAATTTAAACCTAGCTCTAATGTGTACGAATGTAAATCTAGACATGGGCCCAGACAAAATTCAAAGATCTCAATATCTCTGAATTATTTATCTATATTGGGGTTTTTACTGGTACCCAGTGCTTAATTTGTGCCAGGGCTACACCCCATCACCTCTGGGCTTGGCAGTTCATAGCCTCAGCACCTCTGGGCTTGCTGCATCAGTTATGAATGTAAAAAATTGTTTGAGCCCTGGTACCTAATTGTTTGAGCCCCAGCACCTCTTTCATTACAAATTAAGCACCACTTGCACCCGTCACCAGAATGTTAGAAAAGTTTGTATAAAGTGCGTGTGACATCTCTAGTTGTTGTGCTTGGTGGGCCCTAGAAGTCTGGGTACTGTGCTTCTAAATAAGTTCTGTGTCCAAGTTCCACTCCAAACCCATCAACAAGTGAACTAGAAGGGGCCCAGCATAGTAAGTATCACTCACCACAAAAGAAACCCTTTAAAGCTAGCAATCCTGATTTGAAGATGCCATCAGGTTGGGAAGAATGCTGATGACACAAGATGTGCTATGCCAGATGGTCCTTATCTCCCTTGGCTGTATTCTATATTTCCATTTTCTTCACTGTAATGCCACCATCACTAATCCATTTTCTTGCAGACTGTTTGTCTCATATAGAGACTGCAAGCTTCATAGTGTTCATTCTCCTTTGCCTTCCTGTCTTAACCCCATTCAGGCTAAGAGTGGGGCCAGTTTGAACACCTGGAGTATTACTGTCATCATTATGGGCCATCATTTTTGTATCTTCTCACATTCAAGCCACAACTCAGGCATAGTCTTCCTACCACAAAAGTGTGCTTATGCAATAGCACAAGCTATTCCCTTTTCCCTTGGAGACTTAGCATATTATTTCCACAACTCATTGTTCCCAGCACCAGTGAGAAGGTTGAGATTGTCAAAGCAGTCTAGCGTATCCAGACACACTTTCAATTAAAAATTACAGGAAGTGGTGCCTAAATCCATGGACTGCTTTAAAAAAAGGTCATCCATAACACTTGGTATTTCTAGAGGGCCCTCCAGCTGAGTATCTCAAAGAACTCTGCAAACACTGTGGAATTTAGCTTCCCTGTGAAGCTGGTGGATATTACTTCCATTTTCAAATGAGGAATACTGAGACATAGTGATTTACTTGAGATCATATAGGAAGTGTGTGGCAGAGCCTAGAATTAGACTAGATCTGTTTGCATACCCGAGCCTTAACAAGGCAATGCTTTCCAGGAGTATCTGCAGCCTTGTTCAGCAAGCAGGAACTACTGACAGAAGAATCTCAAGAGGTTTGGTATGTAATCTTGGTTTGAAATAGCCCCCAGCAGTTGCAATACTTGACGAATCCATTCAGACTTCTTGGATCTGTAAAACGGGGCTGGAAATGTCAAAGCAATGGGCTTTCTTGTAAGATTTGAGATTTCCTGCTTGCAGACACACCAGAGATATTATGAAACCATTCTTTCTCCTGGTGTTTTGGCAGAAGGAACCCAAATGCATAGAGAAAAGTGAAAGCAAAAAAATACCATCAACTAGTTTTCTAAACTTTTCCCTCTATTCAAGTTGAGCTCCTTTCAGATTCTGGGCACAAGTTCAAAAACTTGTTCTCATTTTATCCAACTAGCAGAAATTCTAAAGTCTTTCCAAGCCTCATGTCTCTGGCACTATGACAGCACAGAAATATTGTCCAAGCTGCCCACTTACCTGATTCCTGGATATGGGCAGGATTCTCTGCTCTCATATGGGCCACGTGGAGTACTCTGGTGGCACAAAAGCACCATGTAGTTGGCTTTACTGGCCATCTGTGGATTCACCTTTTGGGGGAAAGTCCTCACTTGATGTAGAGCTGGCCCCAATTTGCCATAATGATTCTTAAGAGCTGTGGCAACCAAAAACCATTTAAAGAAACCACGAGGCTGCTCTAAACTACTTTGGGGACTGGACCATTGTATCTCCACCCCAGGATCAAGGATGCAAATGGATGCCTTGGGGTCCCACTGCTCAGACACTGGTTGCCATATTCATATTTAAGCTATTTTAAACGCTGCCAGTGGTATATAATTGACCATGGTGAATAATGGAGCAGGTGACAGTGTTTAGATGTTCTAAATTTGCAGTACCGTAGGTGGTATTGTCCACTGCTATTTCCTTCCACTACAAAGCACTGAATATTGCTTCCCAGTTTAAATAAGCTGTATGAAAAAATTGTTCTCACAGAGCAACTGACAGAAATTTGAAGTGATATAATAATAATGCACAGTCCATTTGCTGTCTAATGTATGTGTGGGATTGAATAGCTCTTTGCAATACATTTCCTTCTAGCTAAATTACCGTAACTTCAAACTGAATTAAAGTAGCTAGCTGCCACTACACTGTGGAACTTCAATAGTGAGATCCATCCCAAACTTTGG
Organism: Terrapene triunguis; assembly: GCF_002925995.2. Taxonomy (NCBI): domain Eukaryota; kingdom Metazoa; phylum Chordata; order Testudines; family Emydidae; genus Terrapene; species Terrapene triunguis. Next base: position 927,352 of record NW_020664534.1, on the reverse strand, counting down.
CCCGTGTGTCCTTTCCTGCACAAATTATGGTCCCAGGGGAAGGATATCTGAGGAAAAAAGGAGTTCAGAGAGGCAGCAGGTTCTAAAAGATACAATATTAAAGGCACATCAGCAAACTATCCCAGCGCAGAGGAAACATAGGAAGAATAGTAAGAGACCAATATGGCTGCATCAGGAGCTTTAATTACCTACAAATTCAAGAGTGGAAACAAGGACAAATTGCTAAGGATGAGTATAAAAGAATAGTGTAATAGAATAGCACAAGTCTGTAGGGATGAAAATCAGAAAGGCTAGGGCACAAAATGAGTTACCCCTAGCATGGGATATAAAAGGCAATAAGGTTCTATAAATACATTAGTAATAGAAAGATGAAGGAAAGTGTAGGTCCATTGCTTAATGATAGCAAAATAATGGATGACACAGAGAAGGCTGAAATGTTTAATTCTTTTTTTTTTTAACATCAGTCTTCACTAAAAAAAAAGTGTAGTTGTAGTCATGTCAGTCCCAGGATATTAGAGAGACAAGGTGGGTGAGGTAATATTTTTAATTGGACCAACTTCTGTAAGGGAGAAAGGTATTACCTCACCCACCTTGTCTCTTTATTGAAAAAGGTTAACTGTGACCATATGCTTAACACAATTAATACTAACAACAAGGAGAAAGGATCTCAGAGCACAGTAGGGAACGAACAGGTTAAAGAATATTAAAGGGCAAACATGTAGATATCTTCAAAAAGGGGGAAAAGAAGGAGCTGGGGAATTACAGACCAAACTTGTATACCCAGAAAGATACTGGAACAAAGTATTGAACTATCAGTTTGTTCAAACCTGGAGGATAAGAAGATAAGGGATAGCCAACATGGATTTGCCAAGAACACGTCATGCCAAACTAACCTAATTTCCTTCTTTGACAGGATTACTGGCTTAGTAGATGGGGGGAAGAAGTAGATGTGATATACTTGATTTTAGTAATGCTTTAACGCAGTCTCACATGACATTCTCCTAAGCGTACTAGGTAAATATGTTCTAGATGACATTATTAGAATGTGGGTGCACAAAGATCATATTCAAAGAGTAGTTGTCAGTGGTTCACTGTCATACTGAGAGGACATATCCATGGGGGTCTGACCTGGGTCCAATACTATTCAATATTTTCAGGAACAGTTCAGATCATGCTTGTATGCTTATAAAATGTGCAGGTAACACCAAGATGGGAGAGGTTGCAAGTACTTTGGAGGACAGGATTAGAATTCAGAATGATCTTATAGAATGGAGAATTGGTCTGAAATCGATCAGATGAAATTCAATAAGACAAGCACCATGCACTTAGGAAGGAAAAAAAATAAATGCACAAATACAAAATGGGGAATAACTGGCTAGGCAGAATTATGCAAAAGAGGATCTGGAGGTTATAGTGGATCATAAATTGAATATGAGTCAGCAGTGTGATGCTGCTTTGAAAAAGGCAAATGTCATTCTGGGATGTATTAACAGAGCATCGCAAGTGAGAATCCATTCTTCTTGGCCCTGCTGAGGCCTCAGCTGCAATCGTGTCCAGTCTGGGGCACCACACTTTAAGAAAGATACAAACAAATTGGAGAGAGGCCAGAGGACAGCAACAAAAATTAGAGCTTTATAAAACATGACCTATAAGGAAAAGTTGAAAGAACTAGGCATGTTTATTTGAGAGAAAAGAAGACTGTTTGGGGGAGGGCATGATAACAATCTTCAAATACATAAAACGTTGTCATAAAGAGGATGGTGGACAATTGTTCACCATGTCCAAAGGTAGGACAAGAAGTAATCAGCTTAGTCTGTAGAAAGGGAGATTCAAGTTATATATTAGAAAAAGCTTTCTAACCATAAGGATAGTTAAGCATGGAGCCGAAACAAAATGGACTGCAGGAGGGGGGACTGAAGCCTGAGCCCAAGCCCCTCGACCCTGGGTGGGGAAGGCCAAAGCCCAAGCCCAAGGGCTTCTTCAGCTCCAGGCAGGGGGCTCATAACCAGAGCCCTGCCACCCAGGACTGAAGCCCTCAAGCTTTGGCCCCAGGTGGTGAGGCTCGAGCTTTGGTCCTGGGCCCCAGCAAGTCTAACGCCAGCCCTGGTGACCCCATTAAAATGGAGTCGTGACCCACTTTGGGGTCCTGACCACTTTGAGAGCGGCTGGGCTAGGTAGACTTAATCCTGCCTCAGCACAGGAAGATGGACTAGAGGACATCTTGAGGTCCCTTCCAGACTTACATTTCTATGATGCTATGATTGTAAATTCACAAGGAAGGAGAGGAATGAATGAGGAGATCTGTAGCAATTCCCTCCTGTTAGTTGTGCTGCATTCTCCACTCAGGGAGGTGGGGCTTGGTCTGTCAAATGCATGGAGGCTGGAAGTCTGCTGGAAACTTCAGGCAAACCACACTGGTTCCACCTGGCCGGTGTCTGCCCATATATGCACATCTGGAGCTTCTTCTTCCACTGAGTTTTGACAACACAACTATTTCCCAGCCTGTGATGCCACTGGTGTAGCCAACTGCTACCTCTGCTGGTACATGAAAGCAGAATATAAGCAGTTAATCCATTAGTTTACACAGCAAATTGCCATATAGGTTAAGGTAGGCTTCCATGGGAACATGCTTCCTAGCTTAGGCCCTCACCACCACCACCACCAGGCCATATCCTCCTTTCCTGTTGGTGCTGTAGGGGAACAAATAACTTCTCTTCACCGCTCTCCCATTGCCTTTTCTTTTTTTGCCATT
>NW_020664534.1:841494-924590 GCF_002925995.2 Terrapene triunguis | reverse complement strand
TAACTTCTCTTCACCGCTCTCCCATTGCCTTTTCTTTTTTTGCCATTAATGTATGGTGGAAAGGAGCATAGAGTCCTTAGGCAGGTGAACCAGGTAGCCAGACGGTCACGACAGGACATCTGCCAGTTCTTTTTCATTTTTTTAATTCTAATAATAGATTTGTGCAAAGGTTCTTTTGATCCTTTTAGACTTAAGGAGCATTGTTGTGAAAATTAATAAAAGAACCTACTAATATTCTATACATACAAGTAGGCCTATACTGCAATTATGGGGTGTGACTGCCGATGGAGTAGACACACCCTATCTAGCTTGGGTACTGGAGCAGAGAAGCTGCAGCAGCCCATGCTTCAGCATGGGCTGTACAAACCTGCCTGCCTGGAACCCTATATAATCACTCATGTAGCTAGCCTGCACTGAAGCATGCACAGCTGCAGCTATGTGAATTGCAATCACACCCCACGAGTGCAGTATAGACATACCCTGAGATATCTTTTCTCAAGCTTTTTCACTCAGTCTTAAGATCACATACATACACAAGGAACCATGTACAGATTTTTGTCTGGTGCTCATAATGGAAGTATCAGAGCACCTCACATACTTTAACTAATTTATCCTCATGACTCCCATGGGTGGTAGGTGTGACGGGTCCCCCCAGGGTGCAACCTGGAACTGGAGTACAGTTGAGACCTCTGTCTTGCCAATCTGGGTTCCCTCTCACACTGTGATGTTGTGACAAGCTGCAAAGCCCTCCAACCTTGCGCTCACACCAACATCCACGGGCAGGGGCCACACCCAGCTGTGATCATGAATGCTCTACCAGCCACTGCATGTACCAACAATAGAGAGGCTTCAGCCAAAATACCCCCAGCTCCCCAGCCTAAGACCACGGAACTGTACCATCCTGCCCTCGTCAAAAACCTGACCAGTATATATGAGTTATTACCCAGTCTGCCCTCTCCCTTGACATGGAGAGGAATATGCACAAAGCCTTTGTTAACTGAGCTGAGATTTTTCCCCAACCACTTCACTCAAACTACACTGTTTTAGGTAAAATATAAAACAGATTTATTAGCTACAGAAAGAGATTTTAAGCAATTATAAATGATAGCAAACAGATCAACGCTGATTAGCTAGAAAATAAACAAAAACGCAATCTAAGCCTAATATACTAGATAAGATTTGAATTAAGCAGTGACTCACCCTATTAGATAGTCTAAAAAGTCCATCAAGGTTTTCTACACAGACAGGCTCCCTTCTTTCCTGCCTGGGACTAGCACTTCCCCCAGTTCAATCTTTGTTCTTCGGGTGTTTCCAGGTGTTCCCTTATGTGGGGAGTCAGGCCCAGTCATGATGTCACTTCCCCCTTTTATATCTTTTTCCAACATGCTGGAAAGATCTTTTCCTGTGACCTGGGTCAAACAATTCCCTTTGTGTAGTGCTATCTCCGAGAGGTTTCTATTGTACCCAGTTCCTGGATTAATCCTTGTGCGTATGTGTATTTCCTCAATAGGCCATCAACATTGTTTGGCCTTTATATTGTTGCACCTGAAAGGCTGTTTGTGGGTGTTCCCAACCTCACAACATGTTTCAGTAGCACATACATAGCAAAACTTTATAACTTCAGATCAGTGGTGCAAGTAGAATTCATTTCTTACCAGTACGCTGCACCAGCTAAAGGGGGGAGGGGGCACGTGACCTCCCCACATGAACCCCCATGTGACTCCTCATGTGACCTCACCCCGCCCCCAGCCCGGGGCCCCGCACTCTCCCCCTCCCCATGATCCATCCCACGTTACCTGGGTGGGGGTGCACTCCCAGTGGGTGAACACAGCACAGCTGCCGTGTGGGCTGCTAACAGACGGGGAGGGCTTGCTCTCTGGAACAGTGGTGGGCAACCTGTGGCCCATCAGGGGAATCTGCTGGCGGGCCGCAAGACAGTTTGTTTACATTGACCATCTGCAGGCATGGCCGCCCACAGCTCCCAGTGGCTGCGGTTTGCCATTCCCGGCCAATTGGAGCTGCGGGAAGCGGTGCGGGCCACAGGGACGTGCTGGCTGCCACTTCCTGCAGCTCCCATTGGCCGGGAACAGTGAACCGCGGCCACTGGGAGCTGCAGGCGGCCCTCCCAGTGTAAACAAACTGTCTCGCAGCCCACCAGCAGATTACCCTGATGGGCCACAGGTTGCCCACCACTGCTCTGGAACCATAGCCAGCTCACAGAGTCACACCTGATTTGGGAATTGCCAGCAGAAGAGCTTCAAACCAGCTCCCTCTGACAGCAGAGAATATTTTTTTCAGACATGCTGGCAACCAAGTCCCCACCGGCAGCTCCTCTGGTGGGGCTGTACCGCCCCCAGCCCCTCCCCCAGCTCTTCCACGCAGCTGCGTCTCCTGAGTCCTGTCCAGGGTTTGTACAGCAGCCCCGCCAGAGAACAGGGCTGGGGGGCAAGGCTGGGGGCAGTAAGCCACGCTGAAGGAGCTGGCAGCGTGGGGTTCTTCTCCTTTCGCCGCTGTGGTTCCCAGGAGAGCCCTGTCTCCAGCCCTCTCCTCTAGTGGGGCTGCTGTACAGACCCTGGACAGGAGATGCAGGCACACAGCTGCATGAAAGGGATAGGGGCTCTGGCAGCTCCTCCAGTGTGGGGCTGCCCGGCGGCCCCACGTTCTGCTCCTCCTGTGTCTTTCCAGTGTGCCATACCGGCTATAAATAGCTTACTGGTACGGTGTACCGTACCGTACTGTACCGTACCGCCCTACTTGCACCACTGCTTCATATACAATGATAGCACATACAACTTAACAGGATATTAATGTTCAATAGATTAAGACTTTTAGAATACCTCACAAGGCATACTTTGTACAAAACATACCTTAATTATAACAGCATGGTAAATTTGGGGTGCTTTGGGGTGCAGAGTGTCACAGTAGGGTATTATCATCAACCCCCTTTCACAGGTGGAGATCACAGAGCTATTAAATGACTTGCCCGAGGTCACACAGGAATTATAAACCATTAATTGAAGCCAGGTCCCTTGAGTGCCATGCCAATGCCTTACTCCCAAGGCTATCCTTCCTTTCTGACTAAGGAGGAACGGTTCTTTGGGTGGAGCACAACAAGATCTTGCCCAGTCCTGCTTTAAATGCTGGCAGCCAGGAACAAGATAACAGATTAGAAGGCAAACCTTTAAAAAATTATATGTCGGAATGAAAATATGTCATGTGGAAATTGACTATATACACCTATCAAATGGGGACCGGTCAGAGGGGGTGGCCCTGGATGGAATAGTGAGCAGAAGACAACTGTTGGTCACTGGATTCCTTCCTAGTATCCTGCATTCTCTTCTTTTTATATGGGAAAAGCAAAAAACAAAAATAACCCACCTCCCCCCCCACACACACAACATACTATGTACCTTTACTTGGAATTACTTTTATTTTAGATGAATTAAAGCAACAACAAGAAAGAAAAAAGTGTCTGATCTCTGCAGGCTTCTCTAGCTCTGGGTAGATTAGAGTTTGTGGTCCTATTTTAACTACAGTAAATGGATTGCCAATTAATTTAAGTTAAATAAAACCATTTTAAATGCTAATCTAGACTACTCCACAAATGGTCTGTGGTTTACTCTAGGCTGAGCCCCAGGGTACTGGCTGTCCATTGATGCCAATTAAGGTTGAGCTGAATAGGAAAAGAGAAGAGGAGCTTGGGCTGGTGGGAGCGAGGCTGCAGCCCTGTGCACATGATCTAGCCCTACAGTCAGCTACGTTAGAGGCCAGAATGGGAGCAGGGTTAGATGCAAGTGTAAAACGGGAGGCTTTCAAAGAGCCACCTGCGGCTTTACCTGCAGCCAGAACATCTCATTTGCTTTGTTTGTGAGGGAGCATCTGGGGCTCACCACTGTAGCAGGCAGTGGATGCTATCTTTGCGCCCAGATCGGCAAACACCGAGGTTTGTCTCTCACGCAGTGGGGTAAAGAATGAAAAATAGTGAAAGATTGCAAAAAAATAATAATAAGTTTCCCCTGGTTTCCCATTTTCCCTAGATAATTTAGGACTTGTATTTCCCCACTGGGGCTTTATTCATTAATAATGAGACTCCATGATTACTGAGCAATATATACCACCTGGTCAGAGATAATTATAGTCCCAGGAAAAAGAAATGAGCTGAAGGAAATATGAAATTCACTGTGTCAAATCAAGTAAAAACATTCTCTGTAGTGCAAATGTTTCCAGATCCTTCATCCTGCAAATGCTGTCTTTCTAACACAGCTCTAAATTATGCTTATATACAAAAACCTTTATAAAATATCTACAAGAAACACACTCCACCACATGTCTTTGTCCTATTATAAGTAGGGAGGCATCAAAATCCGGGATGATAGCATTTATAAGAGAAAGATCAATATGACATATGGGATTTCAAAGACAGCAAATTAACCTATTAAATTTCCACAGGTAGAAAATGCACTGGAGAAAATATCCAAAACAACATTTGCAGTACACACAATGTGCCATCGCCAGGTTAGACAGAGGGGGAAATAACCATCACTAAATGCACTTTAAGAGATGTGCTGGTGCCCCTTCTCCCTTTCTGATCGAAATGACAGTCTCCTTGAAGCCAAGAGGTTCTCCAAGAAATCTCATGACACCCCCCACAGCACAGAATGTATCCGAGAACCTGTGACTTAAGTCCAAAGGTATTTAGGCCCCTAACTCCCATTGAAATCTTGGCATACACCCTTGAAATCAACAAGAGTTAGGTGCCTAAATACCTTTGAGGGTCTGTGCCTTAGTGACTACTTTGCTCGTGGTTGAAAGTGTCTGATATCTCTCTCTCTCTCTCTCTTTCTCTCTCTCTCGTCCCCCCTGAGAACTGAGCTGGTGAGGTTATAATAAAGGAGGGATGGTCTTGTAGCCAAACTACAGGACTGAGAGTCAAATAATCTGATTTCTAGTCCTTTCCTATGTGATCTTGGGCAAGTCAGCTACTGCTGCGGTGCCTCAGCATTTCAATCTGGAAAATACCTACCTATCTGGTAGAGGCACTGAGACTTCATTCTTTAATGTTTGTAAAGCACTTTGAGATCTTCTGCTGGAAAGTGTTGTAGAAGTTACTTGACCCCACCAGGGCTTAAACTCCTGGAAATAAATGACCCTCAGTTGAGCAGGGTTAGAGCAGCAAACAGTGTGAGGAAACTTGCCAAAGGAGAAGTTGTGTTATCGTTTGTATTGCCATAGCACCTGGGATCCCTCGTGTAAGCAGTTCCACTTGCCGCTGTAGCGCTCTCTGGCATCAGAGTGTGGCATTGCAGGCATCTTCATCTCCAGTGCCCTCTGGTGACAGCTTCTCTGGCCTCACAATGACCCTGTCTGTCTCTACAACTTCCATGGCCCAGTCCTCTGAGCAGGTCACCTTTGAAGTTCAGTCCCCTTCCAAGGTAACAAAAGTCCAACTGAAAATGCAAACAAATGATCCGTCTGCCCTTCTTGGGCTACTCTGAAGTTCCCTGCTCCTCATCCCTTTTCCCAGGCCTTGTAGAGTTCTTCTATGCTCCTTAGGCTGCCTCCCAATTTCCCCCCTACAGGTCCTTCTTCCCAGCAAGTTTTCCCATTTTTCCCCCTGCAGGGACCTCCCTGCTTCATAGAGGCCCTACTCCTCCTACAGGAGCCTAACTTGGTCCGTGTAGGCCCTCTTCAGCCTGCCTTTACCAGGCCTTTCCCAGAGAGCAGGAGCGCCTCAATCTCCTTCCCAGACTGAATTTGTCTTTCTCCTTATGTAGTCCTCTCTGACCCTTTCACAACTGGGCTCATAAGTTGTCATTAAGTCACCAGCTCAGGATCAACTGGGGGACAACTGCTACACCACAGGCCGGCCAGCCTGTGCTGTCTAGTCACTGACCAGGACCCCATTGTGCTAGGTGCTGTACACATACAGAACAAAAAGACAATCCCTTCCCCCAACGAGCTTAAGTATAAAACAAGCACCAACAGCTGGCTGTAGACAGCTGGGGGAGTACAAGAAAACAATGAGACACTATTGGTCAGCATGACAGGTTGTGGTCTCAGCACACCAGCAGCCTAGCTGTTGTTAAGTTTTCGTAGGCATCACAGCAAAGGAGAATTTTAAGGAAGGTTTTGAAGAGGGTCAGTCAATGAATTCATTTTGTCGATATTTATCCTGCCAAGCATGAGGGGCAGCATGGGAGAAAGCACGAAGGTGCTTGCTTGAAAATTTAGCTTCCATGGCCCTCTTGTTATCATCATGGGCCAATTGGAGGCAGGTAAGGTAACAGTTCACATTCCCAGCTCATATCAACCTTGAAAGGTTTGCAACAGAGTATTCTGCCAACTCAGTGCTGGCGCGAGGCATGGAAAGGAGCAGTACCTGGACAGGGAGCATTCCAGAGATTGAGAGAGAGAACACAAGATTGCTAGGATGGTGATGAGCCCATGCCAGTTTATCTTTGTTCTTTAAGCTCTCTGCACAGTGAGCAATAAACCTTTCTACCCCCAATTCCTGTGAGACTATCAATTACTGTAGATTCAGCGGGAAGCATAAACCAAGAAGCAGCGTTTTTTTTGCTTCCTCTGAACCCTGTGGCAAGTGTATGTTCTGCTGCAATAAACTCTGGCCCCTCTGCACTGCAATACAATTCCAGCTACCTAGACACTTATCACAGACAATAGAGGATTCTAAGAGCAACACTCATCCCTGGAATCAATGGAATTATACCAGAGACGAGTATAGACCTTTGTTTGTACCCTAGATAGTACCTTAGATACTACTGGACTGCCTTAGAAATCTGTACAATAAGAGTAATTAACCCCCCCCCCCCCATCAATTTGGGCATGCTTACTAGAAGAATAAGTTTGGGGGCCCCTGGATGGATTCCCAAACATTCAAACTTTTAGAGACGGAGATGTAGAAAGTTCTATTGTCCGGGCAGAGCAATTATGGCAAAGCAATTGCACAGATGCGATAACTAGCAATTTTAACTATTTTCCTTGCAACACTTATTTTTAAAGATCTTTTCCTTACACTGATTCTGAGCAGAAACCATTTCTCTGTTGGTGGATTTGCCTTTCTGAGCCACTCTATGATACAGAACGTAATTTAGAATTTGTTTTTATACAGTGCCTTTCACACCCAAGTGTTCCAAAGTTTTTTTACCAACTGATTGTGCATTGATTGTGGAGGTAAATCAGCAGTCAGTCTGTATACAGTAATAGCTCTTCCATATCCATTTGCATTAGAAAGAGAGATGGTCATAAGCCACAAAACTGAGATTCTTATATGACTTCAGATCACTCTCTTTGGGAGTTCAGATCTGGGATTCTAAGTTCATCTTGTTATAGATATAGGCCCCAGCCAACATTATTTGGAAATTTGGACCTGAATCCAGATTCTGAAGTTCCCCTGTAGTTTGGGTGTTTGGTTAGAGTCCATCTATACTTAGGGCACTACCAAATTCATGGTCCATTTTTGTAAATTTCACGGTCATAGCATTTTAAAAATCTTGAATTTCACTAGTTCAGATATTTAAATCTTAAATTTCATGGAGTTGTAACAAAGCATGAATATTTATTGAAAAAATTTGCAAAATATAAACATTTAAAACCCTTAAGTCAGCGTTTCTCAAACTGGGGGGATTGCAAAGCTTTGGGGGAAGGGGGGGTTCCCACGGTATCGCCATCCTTACTTCTGCTCTGCCTTCAGAACTGGATAGCTGGAGCACGGCGGCTGCTGGACAAGTGCCGAGCTCTGAAGGCAGCACTACTACCAGGAGCAGCGCAGAAGTAAGGGTGGCAATACCATACTATGCCGCCCTTACTTCTGTGCTGTTGCTGGCAGCAGCACTGCATTTGGGCCTGGGAGGCTGGCCAGCAGCTGCCGCTCTCCAGCCACCTAGCTCTGAAGGCAGCACAGAAGTAAGGGTGGCAATACTGCAACCCCTTTACAATAGGCTTGAGACTCCCTTTTGGGTTGGGACCCCCAGTTTGAGAAATGCTGTGTACTTGTATATATTTTTACCTTATAGTATAAAAGAGTATAGCATAGGGTAAAAATACACAAAAGACCAGATTTCACGGTCCATGACACATTTTTCATGGCCGTGAATTTGGTAGGGCGCTAGCTATACTTAAAGATCCTTTTGTTGAGAAGGAAAATTGAGCAGGATGGAGAGGTTGTTTTTGAACAGACTATCAATCTTAAATATCTACCTGGAAAGCCAAAAGGGATTTTGGTTTAGCATCTCAGCTGAAGAATGTCTCCCCTAACAATGAGGTAATCCCTTACTGCACTGCGGTGTTGTGAATAGGTTTGGGCCCGTGTGTTGGTGTGGGCCCCAAACCTGGCACCAAAAGGGAAGACTTCTACCACGGAAGCCACACTGGCACCCTCATATTGATCAGAGTGATTATCTGGTTTTATCTCAATGACTCACCAAAACTTTTTATTCAACATTGAAGCAGCCTTTTTCCTTCTGTATACAGAGTAATTCAGAAGAAGTTTTGTACCCAGCATGAACCCTACCATGTTTTGTAACCATGTGACTTATCCTCCTAATTAAATACTTTAGACTAAGAGGTCTAGTCTGCTGTCAATGCACTTGCTTAATCGTAATTAGCATAAAAGACAGCAATGGGTAGATGCAAAAATAAAAGCTATATAGCTACTAAAGATGACTAGAACAACCTTTAATTAATTAATTAATTAATTAATTAACTCTTATGTAGCATCCACTAAGCACTTAGGTGCTGCAGAATAATTATGAACATCATAGAGAACTCAAAGCTCAAAACCAGGCCTGCCCTTCATAGAAAAAGTGCCTTGCTCAAGCAGGGCTGAATTTCCAATTAGGCACAGTAGGCATGTGCCTAGGGGCGCTGGTGTTCGAGAGGCACCTAAAAATTCAAAGTTTGCTGCTCCTGTGTTCCGTCAGGGGGCGGGGCTGGCTGAGGGGGAGATGTCCCTACGCAGCTCTGCTGGAGCGCTCCTGCCAGCAGGGAAGGCGAAGCAGCCCCCTGTGGCAGGGGAAGAGCTCAGCAGTCCAACGCAGGGGGCCCTGCAGGGCAAGTGGGTCCTGAGGGAACCCGGCCTGGGAAGGCCTCACTCCTGCTCCAGCCTGGCTGATCATGCCACTCCCGAGGGACCAGAGTGATCCCCGACCGGCCCCAGCTACGCTGCCGCTTACTCCTCCCGGCGGACACAGTCACCTCCCAGCAGGGCCGGTGAGTGCGGCTGGGGCAGGGCGTGGGAGAGTGGGTCTCTGGGAGGGTTGTGGGGGTGGTTCTGGGCAGCGGGGGATCTAGAGGGGGAAATGGGCCATTGTGGTGGTGGGGCTGTGCAGCAGGGTGCCTAAAAGTTAAAAGTGGCAGCGTACCCCCTGCCCCCCGCAGCAGTTTGGAGCTCCCCGGGACCCCCGCAGAACAGAAACAAAAGCAGAACAATATTCATCTAAAAACCCACCTTACCGGGAAAGTCAGGAAAGTTGCTGTGAGCAAGATCCAATGGTGGGGACTTTCTACTGAGAACACCCTGTCACTGTCCTTGGAAAGATGAGTACTGACAGCTAAGGTGACCCTGAAGAGTTCAACTGTTGTGGTGAGGCTTAGAAAAGGTCTCATAAATACTGTAAATTGAGTCCCATGCTATGTAGGGCATTAAAGACCACTGGAATTTTACAATGTTGCCGGCAACATCAGTTTTGTCTCTTTCATGGTAATCATATACTATAAATAATACATTATTCATAATACTTTGCCCATCCATAGTTCATTTGATTCAGGGCCCCCAAAGCACATGTTAATTAACACATATTTTAATTAACTAAGCCTCACTAAGAAGGATGAGGCAAACCCATGAAGCATAATCGATTCAGATACAACTCCAGGACCTCTCTTGAATTCAGATTACACCATGTAAAACACATCAGGATACTTAGCGTACTGGAGGCGGTTTTAATCATAATATGACTCCTTTCTGCAGCCTTCAGCTCCTTTAACCTACTTTCTCTCTCACTCCCAGTCACCTTCTCTTTCCCCAAACAAGGTCCTTTGTCTCCTTGTGCATGCGAGTTTCCATGTGGTTGGTCAGATGACAGAAGAGAAGAGAGGAGGGTAAAAGATTTGTCCTCATCCTGAGCCAAATTTTGCTCTATCTGCTGTGTACCTGGAGCAATCCCATAATCTTCAAATGGACTTATTCCACAAGTACACCAGTGTAACTAGAAGCAGAATTGACCCCAAATACTTCTGCAAAGCAATCTTTATGTATGGACATCTTGATACACAGAAGTCTCTCTCCCTTCCTGACTGCCAGTCACTGCAGATCCCTTTGCAGCCCCTGAAACCTCTTCTTTTCTGCTCTCAGCTATGTCTTCCTTCCTGTCCATGAGCCCCCGCAGATCTTCTGCTCCATATTTCACATCAGGTGGATCCTGATGGAGGATACACACAGTCTGATGAATCCAGAAAACATAGTTTCTCCATACTCCCTACTCACAGCTAGAGTGGGTCGAGACTCAGGATTTCCATTTTGTGGTGAATTTTGACATTTCCTGTGAACCGGAAATTCTGTACATTTTTCATTTCAGAAACACTGACACATGGTGTTTCTGAAAGGAAGTATGTTCCCCAGGACTAGGTAGCTGCTGGTTGACATTGGCATGATTCACTGCTGCTATTCAGTGGTGGGCAGCAGTGAAACTGTCAAGAATCGTAGCAATGTCAGTCAGGGCTTCCAGGGTCCATGGCTCCATGACAGCTCCACCATATAGACTGCCATGGGACTGGGGACTCCAGGACTTCCAGACTCCTGGACCAGTTGGTTTCCCTGCACTGTCCAATTCCCACAGCCTGGGGAACCGGGCCCCTGAGAGCTGGGCACCTGGGGAGCCATCTCTGGCCAGGTCCCTCAGAGGGTAAGCTCTCATCTCCAGGGCAGGAAGCCTAGAAACTCTGAGAGCTCCAGATTGAGTCAGGGCTCCCAGGCTGTCTGCTATGGATCTGGGAGCCTGGACATCTTGGGATGGGCTTTGAGGGTCTGTGGGTCTGAGGCAGCTCCACCACGGGGACTACCTTGGAGCTCCTCACGGCTCCTCACAAGGTAGCTGGCCCATAAGTCTGGAAGACATTGGGTCTCCTGTCCTATGGCAGTCCACATGGTGGGGCTGCCCCAAAGCTGAGGACCCTGGAAGCCTGGGCTCCCAGCACCCCCGAGGCAAGCTGGCAGGAAACCAGTCAGGTTTCCAATGGAAACATGCTTAGTGATTATTGAAAGTTCATCAGACTCAATACGTTTGCGTGTAACATGTTAGGGTTCAATGAATTGGTGTTTTTCTGGTGGAACCCTGTTTCACTGGAAAATTCCTGACTAGCTCTACTCCCACCATCCTTGTGAAATACGGAATTATTATTAAACTCAGTTTACCATGAGGGTAAGTGAATTGCCCAAGGTTGCACTGCAAGTCAATGGCAGAGCTGGGAACAGAACCCGTGAGTCCCCATTCCCAATCCACTGCCCTAATCGCTAAGCCGCATTGCTGTGAAATCCCAGTTGCTGACAGTCTGACGCCTTCAATACACGTGGAAAAACAAAAATAAAAATTAAGGAGTTGGTCCAAAGCCCACTGAAGTCAATGGGAGACGTTCTGTTGATGTCAGTGAATTTTGGATCAGGAAGAGCAGAAGAATGGTGTTGGGGGACGGCTACCTAAAACCCGGGCAGGTAATGCCGTACGGTATAAAGAACTGAACTAAAATAGATGATGCTCATTGAGAAACACTGGACACCAATTTAAAAAAAGTTGAGAATTTTGTATGTTTCTTCTCTCATGCTAATTATCTTCCAACATCTCTTCAAGTTGTTGTAAGATTCTTCTTTCTTTTCTCCACATTTCACAAAATTTCTCCAAATAAAGAACAAAGTTGAATGGTTAGGCTTTTAGAAATCGCTATTGCTTTCTCAATGTCTGAACGAACAATAGCATTCTTCTTGCATTTACAGAAAAGGAGCTGAATAGCTTTTAGGAACTATGCTACATTTTAATGTGACTTAGTGACATATAAGAGTCTAATGACAATGCTAGAGAGAGTTTAGGTGGGAAAAGAAGGGGGAGTTCCATTGATAACATTCTCTTAGCTCAGAACATTCAGTAATGTCAGAAAATTTTGTACGCTTATTTTTCTGGGTAATTAATTCACTGGCATTTGAACAAACAACTATTCCTTGTTCAAGGGTACAATCAGTAGGTGTTTTATTCTGCCTTAAATTCTAGACCTTCATTTTATTTGGTATATTTTAAAATGACAAAATCATTGCAAAATTTAAACTTTCAATTTTTCTCTCAATCTTAACTAATTTCAGATGATGATCACTGATAATCTCTGAATTGCTTAGTCCAAGTACTTCACTTTTAACTCATCATTGTAAAGAACGTTCCCTTCCTCAAGTCCCTCCTAAATTTTCAGTTGTATAAAAGAGGGAATTAGGGGATGCAGTGCCAAATTGTGACCCACTTACTCATACTGAATAGTACCTTACTCCACCAATACCCCCTGTGACTTCATAGCGTAAGGTACTAGTCAATATGAGTGACGAGATCACAATCTGGCCTGATATGAATGTAGTCCATTTATTTACCATTCCTTGGAGAATGGTGGGAAGGCCTGCTTCTTTGTAGAGTCTGGACACTGAAGTCAGTCAGGAACACTTTGATTACAATGGAAAAATATACAACTGCTTTCCTGGGTCAGTAATTGAATCTCTTCCAAGATGGTTGGAAGCATCACAATTAGAGGCGAGCCTGAAGCAAAAGCCCCCATCTGAACACCCCCAAATTTGGGAAGATGCAAATGTGGATCAGAACTTTGGGGCTATTTTAAATTAAGTCACCAGAGGCTGTTCAACCTACTGGGGACATGCAGCCAAACATCACAGAAAACCATTGCCCCTCTTGTCTGGACACCATGATTTGCTGAGAGCCAACCAACCATCACACTTCTACTTTCTCTCAAATATATAGTGATTTTGGATCCCTGGTTAAGATTGTAAAGCAAAAGAAAAAATATAAACAGTTCCTGGTGCCTTTGAATCCTATGCATATGAGAAACCCAGTGGGCAACTGGAAGCTCTCTCAGGAGTGCGGGGGGAGTGGGGGGAAAGGAGAGAGAGAGAGAGAAATAAATATTTAGCCAGCCTTTGCAGCTAGATTTTTAACATGTACTTACCAATATTTTTCAGGAAAATATTTCAGTCATCTTTTTTCCCTTCTCTGATTCCTTTTCCCCCCTTGCCTCCTTCAAATAACTATTTTTTCTCCCCAGCCATTGGTCCAAATGCTTTGGGGCCCCTTAACTTGGTTTAATAAATTAAGGGCCAAACGCTCTTCTCAGATCCCCAGCTTTAAGAGCCTAGTCTCCCTAAACGTGTGCATGTCCCACTGACATCCAAAGTCCTGGGTCAGATTCTCTGGCTCGTTGTTTTCGGGTGGCACAAAGCAAGTGGAAACCAGATGCTGTTCTTCAGCTGCAGATTCTGCTGCTGTAAGGGAGTCGCCGGTGGTTATTAAACTAACCTAGTGCAGCTTGTACAAATTATGCCTAAAGCTGGGGGGTCTGGAACAATATTTATAGTGGGGGGGGGGCTGAGAGCCATTGAACCAAACTGTAAACTCTGCATATGATGGAAACCACTTCAAGCCAGGGGGTGCAGCAGCATCCCTAGTTCCACCACCTATGCCTAAAGCAATGTGCCTCAGTAAAATCACCACAAAATCGGCAACAGAACAAACAAACGCTCCCAACTCTACAGCATAAAGGAGAAAGAGCTCCAAAACAAGAGACTGTTATGAGCTGGGTAAAACCTTGTTACAGGTTGAGTTAAAACCTCACTCAAACTAATGTGTATGAGTCCCCCTCACCCACCTTGTCTCCCCCATTTAAGACAGTTGTAAAAGACAATTGAGGAGCCACACCTAAAACAAAGCATAATAGAGTCAGCCCAGAAACTAGCCCCAGGTGGGTGGAGGGTTCGACTAGTATTGTGGCCAGATGCATGTGTATAGGAGGGGAAAACACACTGAAAAGCTGGAAAAGACTGAGGGTTTGTCTTCACGTACAGCATGAAGACGTTACTACTACGACGGGAGAGTTTCTTCCATCGGTGTAGTTAATTGATCACTCTGAGAGGTAGTAGCTATGTCGATAGGAGAAACTCTCCAGTCAATACAGCACTGCCTAAGCAGGGGGCTAGGTTGGTATAACTACATCGCTCGGGGTGTGGATTTTTCATACCCCCTGAGTGACATATTCATACTGATATAGGTCTGTAGAGTAGACCTGACCTCAGAGAGAGAGCGAGCCTGAAGGAGCAGCTGAAGCATGGTGGCTGACACTGGAAGAAACCTGGGGAGAGAGTTTTGGGCCAGGGTGCAGGCTGAAAAGAGCACTCTTGGTGCTGTGAGCAAAAGAAGTTGTCTCCTGCTATTTAATTCCTTCTGCGTTTAGAGACACAGGGCTTTGTACATTCTTTGTAAATAAACAAAACTGCATCAAAGAAAATACCAGACTCCATCAATTTCTATTTCCAACTGGAACAACCTCAAGACCCCAAACTTTGACTAGCTGCTCAGGGTTAAAAAAAAAAGAAACAATACCAACTAGAAGCCTGATGTTGAGCTACTTGTTATAATGAGTAGTAATTAAGATGATGATAATGCTTAGCCCTTGATTAGCATTTTTCATCCATACATCTCCACGAGCTTTAAAAAGGAGGATAATTATCCTTATGGACAATTTACAAATGTCAATGGGATTTCTGATATTAGCAAATACTATCCCCTGCTGTAAGCATTTAAAGAATCAGGCCCTCCAAAGTCTTCCATCCTTCCCGGAAATTTGCCAGACATGAGATACCTGATTTTCATTAGTTCCAAATATGAGGAATTGCAGGAAAGATTTCCCTTTCTGCTCTTTGAAATATATATCCCAAGACAAGCAACAGGTCCAACTTACAACAACCTCAGCAGCTAGGACATAGATCAGTAGGTGTTGAATGTTGTATTTAAGGAATGTTAATTAGGACTTTTATAAACTACAACCACAATGCTTAATAAGAGAATGGATACTTAGTATTGTGTAAATATGGGGAATCTGGTGACGATACGTGTGATGTTGATCATGCCGGTGGTGGATTTAAATATAGCCAATCAGGACATAACTTTGGATAATCAGAGTCCAATTTTGCAAGAGGTCTCAACCTAGCCTCCATTTTTCCCTGTGTAACCTCTGTGTGTGCCTATCACCTGTGCATATCCATATTATAATATTTACATGTGCTAAACCATTCACACGCAACTGGATACACAAAGGGGGTTTTGTGCATACAGGTTTTGTGTGCACAAAGCAGAGTGCTCAAAAACTTAGTGTGCAAAAAACTGTACACACAGAAATGGAGTCACCAGTTGGCCCTTCATCTCTGGTGTTACAGTATAATAGAAATTTTCTGGGTGTGTTAGATGAGCACATTTTTTGACCTCCTAGGTAATGATTACGTCCTTCCTGGCCTTTGTTCTTTCTGATCTTTACCACCCCAACCTGTACTGTCTGACCTCTCTACAATCAGTTTCAGACTCTGAGTGTGACATGCTTTCCATACACATTTTCATTAAACTCTGATCTGTCACTCTGTTGAAATTCTGAGCAGGTTTTCATAAAAATCTTATCGAAAAATGAAAACATGATTATGTTTTTTCACGCTGCTGGATATGGCCCTACCTCGTGCTATTATTGAAAATCTAAAGCTCTTTTGCTCAGATATGTTTTTTGACCTTTGCTTTGCTGTATTTGGAATCAAACCCCCAGTGGCCGAGCGAGGAATAGAAGACAGATCTCTTCGCTCTCAGTCCTGTGCTTTAACTACTAGAACATACTTGCTGTATATAGAAATTGTCACCTACGTTTCTAACAGCTAGAATGTTTGTTTGCAGTTATGGTAGTTTAAAACTATTTTCTAAATCCTGCTCTCCCTCTAATCCCATCCTCCTCCTATTCTTAGTAGAATTTCAAGGTCCATAATAACAGTGCTGGCAGCTTTATGATCTTACTTGTACAGCCCGTATATGAAAAGTTCCCATCAAACAGCTGGAGGTGGCTACTACACCACAGCCAGCCCCGTTAGAACACAGGAATCTTAGGAGTCTGGGCAAGCAAAACTTCTGGTAATGCAGATATTTTAGGAAACAAGCACACACATCTTAAGTGTATTATCATTTGCCAGGTTCTTGTACCACGCAGGAGTTCAATATTCCAAAGGCAAAATGAAATGGCAATTCTCAGTTATAAAAATGCAGGGCCCGATTCGTCTGTCAGTGGCAATCAGGAGTATTTTCACTGAAGTCAAGGGAATTACAATAATGTAAAAGTGGTGTAAGGGGAGAAACAGTCCCAAAGACAGTTACCATTAAAAGAAAACGAATAGTTTAGCGCTTCACTGAGGATTTTAAACATGTATCTACAATTAGCAGGTAAAGTGCTCTTGTTGCTACACTGTGCCACCCAGGAAATGAGCCTGCTTGAATAGAGTGAATAAAGGGATCAGGAAAAGAGTCTATGTTGTAAATTGGTGTAATGCAACAGCTCCTATGGCACGTCTACATGGCAATCTGAAATTCTGAATATTTAAGAATAAAGGATCAATTATTAAGATTAAAGGGAGGCTGATCTCTCCAATTAAAATAATAAATCTAAATAACATGGTAACATTTAAAAGTCAGAGCTCACCAAAGGCAGGCAAGTACACCTCAGGCACCGCCGTTTATAGGCACATGCACCCAGGGCAGAATGCTATCATTTTCAACTGTCAATACGCTCCATGTGTTTTTCAGAAAGCAAGTACAAACATTCCCAGCAAAGGACAATGCTAAATATAAGCTTTTTTGACAAGTGGTGTTGCCTTCTTCCTCCGTTGTGGGTATGAGAGAGCATTTTTGTTAAAATGGGAAAACAAATGAGTAGATTCCCTACTTCCACCCATCACCTTCCCCTCCTTGAACACATGGTTTATCATAGTGTTGGAGGGAACATTTTTGTGGGACCTCTTTGTTAAAAAATTGGCAGGGCATCATTGCCTGAGTATGAGCTTCTTTGTCCATCTGTACTGTCCTCTACTTTTCTAACAATACAGTTTGGAAACAAAGGAGATGCAGGTAATTGTGAATATCTGAGTGACATGGATGAGAACTGGTATAAAGAGAATGCTGAGTTTCCCTGACCATCTCATGAGTGCTCTTATCTGAAATAACACACCAGCTGCAGTATCTTATTAAGGGCTAAAAAAAACCCTCAGAATGTTAGAGTAAACTAAAAGGTATCTTATTTTTAAACTGTATCAAGTATTTTTAAGGGAAAGTGGGAAATGATATTTCAGACATGAATCATAAAACACAGATGATTGCAAAACAGCATTGAAATTTTCAGAATGATCACTTAAGAGCTGCTTTATTATCTTTAAATGAATGTCGATTTTTGGTACATTAACTCAGTATTTTTGGTCTTAGTAAGTGGAAAGTATTCTCTGCTTGCAACTTTTTTGTGAGCACTACCCACAAGTTTTGCAGCTGCAGTCATCCAACCAGATCATCATATTTAATAACACATTGTAATTTTTTTTATTTCACAAATTGTTGAGGGGACTGGATGGTTCAGAAGATTGCTAATGGGACATGGGGCTTTTACCTCAAGGGCACTATTTGAATCTGAACAGATCAAAACTATTACTATCTGCATGGCTGTATAGCAGCCCCTATGAAGCAACATGGGGCTCTAGCAAAGGGCCCCATTGAGTTAGGTACTGTACAGACACATAGGAAGAGACAATCCCTGCTCCAAAAGCTTGCAATCTAAAGATACAAGGCATACAAAGAAAGCATTATTATCCCCATTAAGAGACTTGATCAAGGTCACACAAGAAGGCTGTGGCGGAGTTGGAAACTGAAGCTCTCCTGAGTGCCAAATACCTTAACCACAAGACCAACCTCCTTCTCAGGAAGGACTCTCTTTGACTCCACTGGGGTTTGAATCAGGACCTTGATAGTCTCAATTTAAGAAAAAGAGAACAATGACAGCTAAATAAGCCTGGAATCCTTATTCTAAAGTTTATGGGTGTGATTCACATCTGGGTCACTCCAGTTCTATGATGGTGTCACTCCACTGAAATCTTCTTCATCGCTATGGGACGCTGGTTTGAGGTTAGCTATATATTGGGTGGCCGGGGCGGCATTTTCCAACTGTGAGTCAACGGCCTGATAGAACGTGCAGTAGAGTTATACTGGGAACCAATGGAGATCAACTAGCAATCAATGGAGTTAACTGCAATGTACAGAGTAACACAGGGAGGAGTCAGGACCACTGAATGTTTAGTTTAGCTCTTGGCAGTACCGTTATTGGAAGACATGTGAAAGCAGTGGGCTTTTGATGATTATGGGTTTGTCATTTAGAGCTAGTAAATCAGAATGAAAGAGTTAAGCAGTTGTTTAGAATTATGTCCCTCTGGTTTTAGGAGAGTCTCCCTGGAGGTCTCCCAAGCTCTGATGCCCTAAACTACACTTAATCACTTTTGGTGTCCTTCCCTGTTGACTGCAGCAGCCTCAGCACCTTTGGGATTGGTGTTGCATTACAGATCCATCAACGATTTGCTGCACACTCTACATTATTTCACAGCTGCTGAGGCAAACATTTCTCCACCAGAGTCAGGTGATGCTCTACATTGGCCTGCAGTTTAAAATCTTGTTAATGTTGACACTTTCCATAAAAACTCTGCAGTCACGATGGACTGAGCAAGTCCTGCTAACATAGCAGGGTATTCCGGGCACAACGTCCGCTTCGCTATCCTCACATAACCATTGAGTCAGGGGCATCGCCAATGAATGTGACATCTTTCCAGGAAATAACAGCAAATAAAATACCAGATGATTTCCAGGCCATGGACAATAGTAGTTGGATGGCGCTGTGATGACTAGTTTCAATATTACATTGCCAAACTGGTATGTCCAATATGATTGAACAGCAGGCCTGATCCAAAGTCTATTACGTTCGGTGGAGAAACAGCCAGAGACTTCAATGAGCGTTGGACCAGTCTCAATATGCATGAATTAAGCCAGGGCTCCCAGAGTTCGTTTTAAACTTGTTTTTTTAAAGTTTGATGAGAAATTGACTTTCTGAATGATTTAAAGGGGACTGACATCACTTTGAAAGACAGAGGCTCAAACCAAAGACACAACTACATTAAAAAATAATAATAATTAGGGGCAAGGAGACCAGGAATGAAAAGTTACAAAACTGCGCAAATATGACCTAGTGCACAAGTCTAAGAAAATACAAACTATATTTCAATGGTTGGCTGCATGTTAGTTGCATAGTTCTATATTACTTCTTGCAAACTCTAACATACATGTTTAACTGTGAGTTGTCCTATTGACTATAGGATCAGGGCCTTACTTTTTTGGAACTCTCTCCCTCCCGCCTGTATTTTATGCCTTCAGAAACTAAAATGGAACATACATCTGAAAACCACATCAAACTGGAGAAACACTTGAAGAAGGTGATGGAGAAGATAACACAAGATACTTAGGTTAAAGTGGTGATATGACAAATGGATGAGCAGTCTCGGCACTCTCTAATATTTATTAAAAGTAGTTTGGCATCAGACTGTCACCTGAAAAATCAGATTAGATTAAGAAATGTTTAGGTTCTGGGAGTCCCATTTAGGGCTGGGTGAGTTGTTTGTACTGAATAATTTTTCTGATGATTTCCCCTCTTTTTTCTCCTCATGAAATGTCCCCAAATAGATCATGATTTTTTTTTAATTTCTCCATTGCTCAAAATAAATTGCCAAAACATTTCTATGAATAATTCTTTATCTGTAGCTTTTTTTCCAAAAGAGGTTTGCTGAAAATATTTAACATTCAAAATCTGAACTGTTTTGAATATCCACTCAAGTCACAGGGGATCAATTATGTTCCCTAAGTTAATGAGCAGAACTTCTGCAATCAGAATGAAGGTGTCAATTCTTATGTTGACAAACTCAAAATTTGCTTTCCATGAATGTTGTCTATTATTTGCTTAAAACTCGTTGTTTCCAGAAAAGTTCCTTACAGTAAATTGGTTCACTAGAATATTTGGAAACAGTTGACTCAAGTGGGGCATGAAAACAGACAATGATACTTCAGTTTTCCTATTGGATAAAATATTCTATGTAGTGTGACAGACCCAGACCAGTGGGGTACAGGAGTCTGGTAAAGGGCAAATATACTGGTCACTGGATGAGTAGTTTTCTGTTCCCTGAGTGACCAGAGCAGGGGCTGCACTAGAGTAATCAGGAACCTGCTAGAACCAGTTAAGGCAGGCAGGCTAATTAGGACACCTGGAGCCAATTAAGAAGAAGCTGCTAGAATCAATTAAGGCAGGCTAATCAGGGCACCTGGGTTTTAAAAGGAGCTCACTTCAGTTTGTGGTGTGAGTGTGAGGAGCTGGGAGCAAGGGGCGCAAGGAGCTGAGAGGGAGAGGCTGTGCTGTGCTGTGCTGCTGGAGGACTGAGGAGCACAAGCATTATCAGACACCAGGAGGAAGGTCCTGTGGTGAGAATAAGGAAGGTGTTTGGAGGAGGCCATGGGGAAGTAGCCCAGGGAGTTGTAGCTATCATGCAGCTGTTACAGGAGGCACTATAGACAGCTGCAGTCCACAGGGCCCTGGGCTGGAACCCGGAGTAGAGGGCGGGCCCGGGTTCCCCCCAAACCTCCCAATTGACCTGGACTGTGGGTTCTCCCAGAGGGGAAGGTCTCTGGGCTGTTCCCCAACCCACATGGTGAATCTCTGAGGCAAGAAAATCCGCCAATAAGCGCAGGACCCACCAAGATAGAGGAGGAACTTTGTCACAGTAGAGAGAAAATACATATTCTATATGTAATATATGCATATTCATTATAGTGATAAATACAGTGAATATTTTCTCAAATAAAAATGGCTCAACTTTGTTCTCATGCCCTATTTGAGTGCACTTTCTGTAAATATACTGGCAAACAACTTTTCTGTAAGGAATGTTACTTAGATGTAGAGGGATGTTACTTATAAGCCTCAGAGCAAACAGCCTGCAGTCACCTGACCCTAATCACATGATCCTTCCCAGTCACATGCTCCCGCTGGTCAGAGGCTTTACCTGGCTGCTCCCACATGGGGAACTACAATTGCCTGAATTCCCTTCTTTTAAAGGGCTGGGGGTCCTCTAGCAGATGTGCTGGGGCAGGAATGACCAGCATCCTGTTACCGACAGAGATTGTGCCTCAAGGAAGCAAAATGCCCGCTCCTTCGTGCAAGAGGAGAGCACACACTGCACAATCCTTGGGTCAGTACACTATACCCCCGCCACCCCCCGAAGGCAAGTGTACAGAGGGTTGAAAGGGCACGGCCCTGCTCCCTGCAGGGCACAGAGAGGCAGCACCACAGGAACTGCGATTGTCTCTGGCCCTTGTGGGGGACACAATGGGGAGAGAGGCTTCTTGTGCTCTCCTCCATGGATGGGCCAGACAACAATTTACCCCTGTGTATAGGCTCTCAAAATAGGCCAAATCCTCCCCTCACACTCCCTCTGAAGTCAACAGGAAATGGGCACCTGTATTTTGGGGGAGAATTTGGACCCACGTGTTTGCTCCTGACTTTAGATAGTCTATTCATAGGGACAGACTGTGACCTGTCCTTGCAGAATAACAGGAGGTGCATGCCAGGCAAGGAATCACTCCCACCCGGGCATGGCCTGGGCAAAGACAGATTGCAACAGCAGGGGCTGCTCAGTCCTCCCTCCCCCTCTGATCAACCCCACCCCCAAAATATGCAGGGAAGGGTGGGGAGGAATTGGGGCCATGGCGCTCCCTCGCCTGGCCTCCCCACAAGACACAGCATAGGACTGTGCGCCAATGGGCAGAGCAGTCTGCACCATCCTACTGATCAGTCGACAGGGCATACGCCGCCCACACACCAGGTGCACTGAAGAGCCGCAGCATCTCCTGGGGCTCCTACCGGGCTGTGGTGGCTCTGCACAGCTCTCTAGTCAGGGCTTTGTGCAGGGGGGATAATTCAGTAGTTTGAGCATTGGCCTGCTAAACCCAGGGTTGTGAGTTCAATCCTTGAGGGGGCCATTTAGGGACCTGGGGCAAAAATCTGTCAGGGATGGTACTTGGTCCTGCTGTGAAGGCAGGGGACTGGACTCAATGACCTTTCAAGGTCCTTTCCAGCTGTATGAGATGGGTATATCTCCATATTAAAAAACAGCAAAGCTGAGCCTGTTCCCGATAAGAATGTGCTTTTCAGAAGCACTGAGCACCTACAACTTCAGTCAGTGGGGCTGGGGCTGCTCAGCATGGCTGAAAACCAGCCCCTTACAAGCCTTCCAGTTGTAGTGAGCCCGTTATTTAGATTTGCAGTGAATATAAAAGGTTTTTCAAAGGATTCCAGGTAAAAATAATACCAGAAGAGCAAAAATATATGAACATGCCAGCCCTAAGCTAAGGCTTATAACTCTGTTATGGACAGATGCAGAGGTAGACTATGGCTATGTCTACACTGCCCACCTGTGCTGGCGGCGTGTATGGCACGTGCAGCGACACACCGCGGTGAAAAGCAGGCTGCATCCACACTGCAGCGTGTAGGTCCTCATGCCAGGGAAAGACTCGGGCAGTGGGGAAGCAGTGGGGAAAGGCTTCACTTCAGCAGCTCCCTGCTGTTGGAGCCTGTCACTGCAGTGAGGAAAGGCCGGCAGTGGGGAGGCAGCAGGAAAAGTAGCAGAAAGGTGGTGGAATCTTTCCCTGCTGCCTCTCCCTGCCAGAGCCTCCCCCAACTCTGGAGTCTTTCCCTATGGCAGTGGCTGCAGCAGTGGGACATTACACGGCTAAAAATAGCAGTGACGATGGGGAGGCGTGGCTTGGGCAAACAGGGAGCCATGTATGATATACAGCCAGGTACATCCCCATATGCTTGAGGGGGCATCTTTACTCACCCAAGCAGTGCCTCACCGTCTATGCTGTTATTTACAACTGTGCTGGGGGGCTACCCATGCATGTACTCTATACCCCACCAAAAGAAGTGTGCCGTGTAGATGTACCGCGTAAGTATCTTGGCAACTCTTGGCAAAAAGTAATAATAATAGAATGGGCCTTAATTGATGCCAGTTCAGTCACAATGATCCATAATGAGCAGGGTTTAAAACCTTGTTTTTGAACATATTTCTCCAAACACGCCATCCTGATTAGCCCTCTCTAGGCTGACACTTCTGCTAAGTTTAAAGACTCTCCACAGAAAAGAGGAAGCACAAAGATTTAGCCCCTCAGGCTGAGACAACTGCATGGAACTCTTCAGTCAGCTTGGCAAAGACAAGCTATTTGTTGACAGAGAAGCTTTATTTATTTCTGATGATGAAGTGAAGACAGAGCATTGATTAAACAATCCAAGCAGAGAAAGCTCCCAGAATTGAGAGCTTTCAGTCAGGCCGCTGGGTCCCAGGCTTTGAAATGTGCTTCTGTGTTTGATGCTTGAAGCTATGGCTATCCTGAAACCTGGGAGGCAGCAGGATAGTGAGTAATGTCAAGCTGGCATTGTAACTCATGAATGGATTTCAACTGTGTACTGCCAAGTAGGAGGCAATGATGGAGGAGGGGGAGGAAGAGATTCACAGCACAACACTTCTGTATAAGATATTGCTGGTGTGGGCTTTTCTTTTTGTCACAAATGCTATGTATTGAGAGAGAAAGGATACAGGCAGCTCCACTGTCAATAAAAAGCTGTCCCCTCTCCTCAGATTTTATAGGGTTACCATCCGTCCGGGTTTCCCCGGACATGTCCGGCTTTTTCAGCTTTAAATGGCCGTCCGGGGGGGGATTTCTAATAAAGTAGAAATGTCCGGGATTTCCCCCTTCCCCTCATGCAGAGTGCAGCGCGGCTGATTGGACGGCTGGGCCTGATTGAAAGCCGCTCGCAGTCACTGGGGCCTCTAGCAGCCAGAGTCCCTCCCCCTCCCCCGCTCCTTCCTCCCCCGCAGAGCAGCGCCACAGTGTTTGGCTGCACGTGGAGCTCGCAGCTCTCCCTTGGCCTGGGGGGGGGGAGGCAGGCAAGGGACAGGGAACAGGGGGGGTTAGATTGGTCGGGAGTTCTGGGGGGGCTGTCGGGAGAAGGGGGTGGGGCTGGGACGGGGCTAGGGCGGCACCCCATGTCCTCTTTTTTGATTGTTGAAATATGGTAACCCTAGATTTTATGAAGTGCAAAGCAGCCCCCTGTAATCCTCCTGAAGCCCCACCAAATTTGTCTAGGCAAATTCAGTCTCAGAGGCCATTTGTTTTTAAACTTCAGATTGAATTTGCAGCACCTTTCTGATTCCTAATTAAATTTCTGAACTCACTTGCAATGCACTAACTCCAACAAAGTCAATGGAATGACACCAATATAAATGAGAATAAGTATCAGGCCTAGAATTAGCCAAAAATAAACATAAGAACGGCCATGCTGGGTCAGACCAAAGCTCCATCTAACTCAGTATCCTGTCTTCCGACAGTGGTCAATGCCAGGTGCCCCAGAGGGAATGAACAGAACAGGTAATCATCAAGCGATCCATCCCCTGTCACTCATTCCCAGCTTCTGGCAAACAGAGGCTAGGGACACCATTCCTGCCCATCCTAGCTAATAGCCATTGATAGACCTATCCTCCATGAACTTATCTAGTCCTTTTTTGTACCCTGTTATAGTCTTGAAAAATATGTTGTTGTTTTTCCCAGGGAAAAAAATTGGTTTTTCAGTGGAAATTCAAATACCAAAATATTTGGGTCAAAAACTGAAATATTTTTTAGTTTGGAAATACTGACACAGTCCTTTCGTGGGAGTTGTGGTTTGTGTGACTCATGCTCCCTGGTTGGACTGCATCTCCCATGATGCACCACAGTCTAGTCCACAGAATAGCATAAAGTTTCATATTGAGTATTTTAGCGTGTTGGCTGGGGGGAAAACAGTCAAGCTCCAATAGCAAAGCTACATGGATGGTTTCTTTTTTACTGTGATGAATTATTGACCACCAGTTTTTGATGTCTGGGCAGCTCCAGCATGAGTGCAGGTAAGAATTCCTACTGCAGCATTCTTTACAACACTGTGCAGCTATCCAACAATTCTTCCGGAGTCATGAATAGCCTGAATGCCATTTTGATTAGAGTTTCTTTCAAATGCCTTGAATATGCGCACTTATGCATGCTTTTCACAGACTTTCCTGTTGTTGTTTTTTGGTAAACGCTGTATGTAAATGTCTTTGGCAATGTCCCAGATAGTTATGTTATGTTGCCAGATAGGGAAATAATGGCTGTGCAGGTACATGACGTGAGACACAGTACAAACTTTCTTCAACAAAATTCTGTTTCTTTTTGTTATCTACAGACCTGGATTTTACCTCGTTGTGAAGTGACACAGCTGCAGATACTGAATAACTAGCCAATTCCACATGAGCCTCTCCTGAAGCTGTTACTGACACAAAAATGCAGTGACATCATGACCAAGTCTTTCTGTCCTCGTATGACTCTACTGAAGTCACTCGAGTTAGGCCAGGGATGGAGTTGAACCACTGCTTTCATTTTCATAACCAAATGGCTGACATCATTCAACTTCTGCACAACAGTCCAGGACAGTCTATTAAGGCGTCTGGGGAGACGCCCCAAGTGACTGTGATCTTTTGGGTTAGTTTTTCCCAGATTTCAAGGGTTGCAAATTTGATCAGAAGAGATAATCTTTCTGATATATAATTGGACACTTTGATGATTCTAGTTGTATTGAGTGGGCAATTCTGGAAATGTATAAATAAACAATCATTCGGGCAGACAGGCCTAATGCTAGATCTTGAAATCAGGGTAGGGACTGCCACTAAGTAGGCTTGTACCATGCCTGGCACAACAAAACGCTAATCGCTGTTGGGACCCTTAGGCACTACCATAATACAAATAATTATTGGGAATCTTTCGTCATAACAATTTAATTCTATTAAAGTCCATTTTCTTGAGCACTCCTGGTAATACTTTTGCGGGTTTAAATACATTTTGCAGAATGTCAAATGTGAAAAAAAATGTACAAGATATAATTGTAACCAGAGGCGGGTGGCAAACAAAACACCAGAGGAGTATTCCAGAGCACCTTCCGTTGGATATCCAAACACTCAAGGACTACAGAGCAAAACTCTGAAATTCCAAAGTGTTGTGTTGTGGCATAATTCCCAAATGCTCACACCTTGCAAAAGGTACTACTTCTGGTGATACTCTTATTGCATAATTTAGCTGGCATTGGCTGTGCTGCTAAAGTACATCACTGTCAGCATGCGATGAAAGTATCTGCATCTGATGAAAGTACTTCAAGGAAGATAGGGCTAGAGTTGGCAGCCCTTTCTCACATGGATAGTCTTATTGGCCGGGGTTCTGATGATAGGGGGATTATTCATGTGAGAAGGAGAAACAAAATAGGCATAGGAACCTAAGAATCACACTAGCAATGGAAAACACCTTTTTAATAGCATCATAAGAGACCCGTGAGCTTTCCTGAGTCATCACTTTCAGCTGTATTCTCCAATACACTAAAGGCCCAGTAAACTGAACAGGTAGATTTTAAATCACTAGCTCATAGAATACCCTCAACACATTTTGTTTAATTTGATGCTGCCATTTCTGCTGTCTTGACATCCTGTTGGTGCCAATGTGTGTTCTTGGGGGAGGTGTCAAGGGACTGGGCCTCACTCATCACTATTCAAACATCTGAGCTTGTTGTTGGTTTCACATTCATTACAAAAACTGTGTAATACCAATGAAGCAGACCCGGGCTTTTGTACTATACTGTCTGTAAATCACAATCATAGTAATTAACTAAATTAAAAAAAGATGTTGGACCCAATTCTGTAGTCCTCCTTACCCCACTACTTACATAGTAAAGACTTCCATGAGGAAATCAATGGGAGTTTTGATTTAGTAAGAATTGCAAGGATTGATCCACTGTTAAGTAATTTAGGTCTGTTTGGGGACTGTTTTAAAATTATTATAATCTGGTGATGATTGTCAGCTGGAATTTAAATTTCTTTCTTTCACCACTCTAACATTTGAGAAATTAAAGGACAAACGGATAGCCCAGATCCTCAGCTGGTGTAAACTGGTGTTGCTACTGAAGTCAATGGAGATTCACCAATTTATACCTGCTGAGGAGTTCCTGTTTGTGTACTTTGCTATGTATTTTGTTCTTCTATAGCACAGCCAACCACCTGAGAGAGCACAAGGTAACTAACAAAGCCTATTGTCTCATTTGCTGATGTCAATATGAGGGCATGTTATGGTGACAGGAAACAAACAAAGTTAAAGGCAAAATTTAAAGAACCATGGCACAGGAGCAGATGCTTGAGAGAAGGAATGAATGTTTGCACAACACGTAAGGACAAAGTGCAAAGGTTCCAACGGACGAAATAAGTGAAAGAAAATAAGGGAAAGAAAATTAGAAATCAGGTTTAGAAAAGTATTATCAAAGTATAAACAAAGTATAAAGTATAAACAAAACCTTATCAAATAGGGAATTCCTTTGTATCTACTCGTGAGTTACCAGGGACTAGCAAATCTCTAACTCTCACTTTTGTCTCAGCAGCAGGTTCCTAGCTCAGTGGTGATCAGTCATCTCAAAACTTCGCCTTTCAGAAATTGACCATTTCCATGGTAACAACTGCCAGATGCACTGGTAAATGTGATTTTGTTTGTATATCAATGGGACAACCTGGATGTAGAACTTTGGTGCTGTGTGAGGTCAGTGATCATTTTAGATTAAACTGTTTATTTCTGAAAGAGAGAGAACAGGTGCAAGCATGAGTCAGTAGCCAGTTGCTGGCTGATCCATGGAGCAGGATTGGCAGCAGCAAGCGAAAGCTGTCTGACTGCCCACCTGCAATGCCAGGATATACTGCAGCTGCAAGAGAGTGGGAAGGACAAGTACATTAAACAACAGCACCCAACTGTTTATCAGCATTTTTCCTTTTCTTCTTGCTCCTTTGGTGTACTCTGAAAACAACAGCAACATTCCAGTTTAACACCTCCACAAGATCAATTTAGAGAAGGATTTTAAAAATCCTGATTTCTCATTCAAAGACCGTAGAACTGAAACTGAAGGGAACATTAGTTTAATCACCCAGAGCTTGATGCTGCTTAAATAATGACTGGTGCCTTCATCTCCAACAGTCTTATGACAGTACAGCCAAATCCTGGTCCCACTGAAGTCAGTTGCAAAACTCCCATGGACTTCAGGATTTGGCCCATAGAAAGTGTTTGTACTGAAGTTCTTGTCCAGCAACCAGTCATACCAGCAATGGAGTTTCATCTCCTGACAGACTTCCTATAGTTTCTGGAAGTCTCTCAAATTGGAGGCTCTTTGCAGGAAGCCCATCTGTTTTATCTGAAGTTACTCCGGCACCTTCATCCTCTTTGAAACAGATGATTTTCAGGCCAACCCAGCAGGCTGTGAATGGCTCATGTGACATTCAGCCCCACTTCTCCTGCAGTGCAATGGAATAACAGTGTTTCCTTTCGCTCACAAGCACCGCTTCAGGTTGGAAAGTAAAGACACAAGGTCTGCCTTACGGGACTGAAATTCCCTATTTCCAAGGCTAAGATTGCAGGTGTCATTTAATACATGGATTTCAACTGTCATAAAAAGTCCAATTTTTTATCTTTAAGGGATTTCTTTTAAGTGCTTGTGAAAGGGGCTGGATTGACAGCACCAGAGACTGAAGGATTAATAGTAGCTTCAGCTGCTTTTTTCTTAATTCCTAATTTGCATTCTAAACACTAGACCATGATTTATTGTTCTGTTTCCCTGAATAAGTACTGTTTTATTTCCAGGTGGGCAAATGTATGCAGTTAATTAGATGCTTGAAAGACTAGAACTTGGGTTGGATTTAGGCCTGCAAGCCTAAGACTGAGTGTGCTGGAGAAGGAAATCACCAAGGCATTAGGGAGAAGAAAATGTTTACTCTGCTCTACTAAAAATGAATATTCAAAGGTTGGGGTTATGCAGCTTGTCCAGTACTCTGCCTGCTCAGGCCCCACAGAGACTAATCTTGGTTAGAAACAGGGCTGAACTCCACCTCTGAATGTAACATACTGTAATTGCATATATACAAACACCATGGTCATCAACTGTTATCAAACCCAGGACTCTTCAATAGTAAAACCACTGGCCTCTACCATTTTAGCAGAAGGAGCACTCCTTCAGCTGTCGGCGAGTAGTAGCTATTAAAGTCATTGGAGACAATAAGCCAGTGTATTTGCATGAACACCTCAGAATGCAAGTGATGTTCATATTCAGATCCAGATCCCAACGTTGTAGCTGGATCCTACTTTTATAATGAGCCAAATAAAAACTCTGAGTCCCAGAGCCAGGAACTCTGAGACATTTGAATCTGAATTTAAACTTAGTGGCCCAAGCTCATCTCTACACTAGGTTCAACTCAGAATATGGGTGGATAACCCAAACCATAAAATATAACCCCCACACATCCAGAAAACAACCCAAAGATTTGCCAAATTCTGTGGGAGAACATGTGCAGAGAACTGTTGGCAGATAGATGAACCAGCCCAGGCTCAACTTGCACATGCTCATAGGGTGATTATCAAAATGGAACACTCTTGGGGAGGGAAAGGAGAATGAGATAAAGGCACAGTGTACCTATGTACTGAACACCCACTCAAATTTAATTCAAAGTAACCCCACAATGATGACATCACAATAATGGAAACAAGGAAGCTCAGAAATAATAATGTTGCCAAGGATGGTTCTCGGGGCCTGACTGACAACATCACTGAAATAAAAGGATCTTAGCACATATCCCATGTGTGAGCCATTCAGATGTGAGACTTCAGATTTGGATGAGACACAGGAATGTGGTTGTACTCACTGGTTGTCGTTCTAACAGGCATTAATCTCAGCCACTGCCTATGACTGAGATTGGAGTGCCCAGACCCATGGAAAGGAGGCCCAAGCTGCACTTTACATCCTTAGGTTCACTAAAGTCACTCAGCAGCTAATGAGCTATCAGAATTTAACAGAGCAAAGACATGTTTGGCTTACCTTCCAAAGCCTTTCCCCTGGTTTTAATATCAACAACAATGAATCAAATATTACATCAGCTGTGCACAAGGGCCAGTGCACAAACATACCTTGTTTTTTCACATGGTTGGTGCTGGAAGCCTATTGGACTGGTAATGTTCTCATGAAGGGAGCACAGATCTGTTCTCTCTCTTTGGTGTCGGTAATGTTCCCATTACCATGGTGTCTGGGCACTCCAAAAAATGAAGAACAGTACTAGCAAGAGCCAGGCAGCAAAATGGTGGGCACCAGGAATGCTTCTGCACACAGTTCTGCCAATAGACGTTAATCTGACCCTCCAACACTTCCTGCCTTCCCACCCCTCTCTCCTTTGCCCCTCTTCCTCTGCTAGTCCAATTTTGTACCTCTTCAGAGTACAGACTGTCAATCATGTCAAACAGCGGCAAATGAGGGGGAGACTTTGTGAAGTGGCTTAACCGCAACTAGATTTACAACTAGAAACAGGTCTGAAGAAGAATACTGGTTCCAAACGTTGGGAAGGCTCTGAATCTGAAAATCACACCACAGGCCTGTCTCTGGAACCCTGAATTCAAACAACCTCAGAGTTTAGAGAAGTTTGGATTCTGATCTGGAGCCAAACTTCAGTGGACGGGCCCATCTCTACTTGTGACCTAAACCTCAATGGGAACCCAAGTCTTCAGAAGTAAAAAAAACAAATGCATCAATACACTGCAGCTCCTAGACATCTATATACCAAAAGAAACTACACCATCTATCTGCTCAAGAAACTCCCGGCTACAGCACAGGAACAAATCTACATGGACACACCCCCAGAGCCCCGACCAGGGATATTCTATCTGCTACCCAAGATCCATAAACCTGGAAACCCTGGATGCCCCATCATCTCAGGCACTGGCACTCTTACAGCAGGATTATCTGGCTATTTGGACTCTTTCCTAAGACCCTACGCTACCCGCACTCCCAGCTATCTTCGAGACACCACCGACTTCCTGAGGAAACTACAATGCATTGGTGATCCTCCTGAAAACACCATCCTGGCCACCATGGATGTAGAAGCGCTTTACACCAATATTCCACATGAGGATGGACTACAAGCTGTCAGGAACAGTATCCCTGATGAAGCCACAGCACGCCTGGTGGCTGAACTTTGTGACTTTGTCCTCACCCACAACCATTTCAGATTTGGGGACAACTTATACCTTCAAGTCACTGGCACTGCTATGGGTACCCACATGGCCCCACAGTATGCCAACATTTTTATGGCTGACTTAGAACAATGCTTCCTCAGCTCTCATCCCCTAGTGCCCCTCCTCTACTTGTGCTACATTGATGACATCTTCATCATATGGACCCATGGAAAGGAGGCCCTTGAAGAATTCCACCTGGATTTCAACAATTTCCACCCCACCATCAACCTCAGGCCTGGTCTACACTAGGACTTTAATTCGGATTTAGCTGCCTTAATCCGAATTAACCCTTCACCCGTCCACACTACAGAGCCAGTTAATTCGAATTAAAGGGCCCTTTAAATCGATTTCTGTACTCCACCTCGACGAACGGAGTAGAGCCTAAATCGATTTTGTTAATTCGAATTAGGGTTAGTGTGGACGCACACCACCGAATTACTGTGTTTAAGTTAATGGGGTAGTGTGGCCGCACACCACCGAATTAATGTGGTTTAAAACCGAATTAAGGTGCTTAGTGTGGCCGCGCACAATCGAATTTATACAACCTGTTTCCCAAATTCGAATTATCTAAATTCGGATTAATCCTGTAGTGTAGACATACCCTCAGCCTGGACCAGTCCACACAAGAGATCCACTTCCTGGACACTACAGTGCAAATAAGTGATGCTCACATAAACACCACCCTATACCGGAAACCTACTGACCACTATACTTACCTACATGCCTCCAGTTTCCATCCAGGACACATCACACGCTCCATTGTCTACAGCCAAGCCCTAAGATACAACCGAATTTGCTCCAACCCCTAAGGCTATGTCTACACTACAAAATTAGGTCGGATTTATAGAAGCCGGTTTTATAGAAACCGGTTGTATGCAGCCGATTGTGTGTGTCCCCACATAAAATGCTCTAAGTGCATGAAGTCGGCGGACCGCGTCCACAGTACCGAGGCTAGCGTCAACTTCCGGCGCATTGCACTATGGGTACCTATCCCACAGTTCCCGGAGTCTCCGGCGCCCATTGGAATTATGGGTTGAGATCGCAATGCCCGAATGATGCAAAGCAGTGCCGCGGGGGGTTCTGGGTACATTGCGTCAGGCCCCTCCCCCGCCGTCACAGCAACGGCAGACAATAGATTCGCGCCTTTTTACCTGGGTTACCTGTGCAGACAACATACCACGCCAAGCATTGAGCCCGCTCAGCTCAGCTCACCGTCACCATATGTCTTCCGGGTGCCGGCAAACGTGGGACTGCATTGCTAAACAGCAGCAGCAGCTTACTGCCTTTTGGCGGTAGACGGTGCAGCATGACTGGTAGCCTTCATCGGCGATCGGGATGCTGGTAGCTGTGGGGCTGGCAGCCGTAGGGCTGCATTGCACCAGCCCCTTGCCTTTTGGCAGTAGATGGTTTATTACGACTGGTAACCGTCCTCATCGGACAAATTTACATGTTGCCTGAAATGCTCATAGATTATTGTAGCCTGAGCGCCTTTACCGATCCTTCTGGCTACTGTACAGCATATATTGCTACACAGCAGCAACCCCTTGCCTTTAACCGTCCTCGTTGGACGATGATGGCTATCAGTCTTAGTATACTATTTTCTGCCAAGTATTGTCTGCTAAGCACCCAGAAAAGGCCGAGGGCGATCTGGGTGCTGGCAGACATGTGGCTGGCACACGTAGGGTTACATTGCTACCAAGCACCCAGACAATGCCGAGGGCTATCAGTCATGCTGCACTGTCGTCTTAAGATGTAAAAAATAGATTTGTTCTGTATTCATTTCCTTCCCCCCTCCCTCCGTCAAATCAACGGCCCGCTAAACCCAGGCTTAGGAGTTCAATCTCTGGGGGGGGGGCATTCTGTGTGACAGTTGTTTGTATTTCTCCCTGATGCACAGCCACCTTTCTTGATTTTAATTCCCTGTACCTGTACGCCATGTCGTCACTCGCCCCTCCCTCCCTCCCTCCCTTCTTCCCCTGGTCTTTAGATACTAGTTTCGCGCCTTTTTTCAGACCAGACGCCATAGCTATCACTGGGATCATGGATCCCGCTCAGATCACCGCGGCAATTATGAGCACTATGAACACCACGCGCATTGTCCTGGAGTATATGCAGAGCCTCCTGGACATGCCAAAGCAAAACCAGGACCAGCTGAGGAGGAGGCGATTGCAGCGCGGCGACGATAGTGATGAGGAAATTGACATGGACCTCTCACAAGGCACAGGCCCCAGCAATGTGGAAATCATGGTGTTACTGGAGCAGGTTCATGCCGTGGACCGCCGATTCTGGGCCCGGGAAACAAGCACAGACTGGTGGGACCGCATCGTGTTGCAGGTCTGGGACGATGCCCAGTGGCTGCGAAACTTTCGCATGCGTAAGGGCACTTTCATGGAACTTTGTGACTTGCTTTCCCCTGCCCTGAAGCGCCAGAATACCAGGATGAGAGCAGCCCTCACAGTTGAGAAGCGAGTGGCGATAGCCCTGTGGAAGCTTGCAACGCCAGACAGCTACCGGTCAGTCGGGAATCAATTTGGAGTGGGCAAATCTACTGTGGGGGCTGCTGTGATCCAAGTTGCCAGGGCAATGAGAGACCTGGTGATATCAAGGGTAGTGACTCTGGGAAATGTGCAGACCATAGTGGATGGCTTTGCTGCAATGGGATTCCCAAACTGTGGTGGGGCGATAGACGGAACCCATATCCCTATCTTGGCACCGGCGCACCAAGCCACCGAGTACATAAACCGCAAGGGGTACTTTTCAATGCTGCTGCAAGCCCTGGTGGATCACAAGGGACGTTTCACCGACATCAACGTGAGCTGGCCGGGAAGGGTACATGATGCTCGCGTCTTCAGGCACTCTCTTCTGTTTCGAAAGCTGGAGGAAGGGACTTTCTTCCCGGACCAGAAAATAACCATTGGGGATGTTGAAATGCCTATCGTTATCCTTGGGGACCCAGCCTACCCCTTAATGCCATGGCTCATGAAGCCGTACACAGGCAGCCTAGTCAGGACCTGTTCAACTACAGGCTGAGCAAGTGCCGAATGGTGGTGGAATGTGCATTTGGGCGTTTAAAAGCGCGCTGGCGCAGCTTACTGACTCGCTCAGACCTTAGCGAAAAGAATATCCCCATTGTTAATGCTGCTTGCTGTGCGCTCCACAATATCTGTGAAAGTAAGGGGGAGACATTTATGGCGGGGTGGGAGGTTGAGGCAAATCGCCTGGCCGCTGATTACGCGCAGCCAGACACCAGGGCGGTTAAAGGAGCACAGCAGGGCGCGGTGCGCATCAGAGAAGCGTTGAAAACCAGTTTTGTGACTGGCCAGGCTACGGAGTGAAACTTCTGTTTGTTTCTCCTTGATGAACCCTCCGCCCCTACACCCCCCCACACGGTTAACTCTATACTTCCCTGTAAACCAACCACCCCACCCTCCCCTACTACCCTCCCCCCTTCGAGCACCACTTGCAGAGGCAATAAAGTCATTGTTACTTCACATTCATGCATTCTTTATTAATTCAGCACACAACTAGGGGGATAATTGCAAAGGTAGGCCTGGATGGGTGGGGGAGGAGGGAATGAAAAGGACACAGTGCACTTTAAAACTTTAAAACTTATTGCACTGGAAATCATCTAGGCTGGAGTGATTGGGTGGCCGGAGGCCCCCCCACGGTGTTCTTGGGCGTCTGGGTGAGGAGGCAATGGGACTTGGGGAGGAGGGCTGTTGGTTACAGAGGGGCTGTAGCGGCGGTCTCTGCTCCTGCTGCCTTTCCTGCAGCTCAACCATACACAGGAGCATATCACTTTGATGCTCCAGCAGCCGGAGCATCGACTCTTGCTTTCTGAGTACAAGTTGACGCCACTTCTCCTCTTCAGCCCGCGTTTCAGCACGCAACTTCTCCTCTTCAGCCCGCGATTCAGCACGCCACCTCTCCTCTCGCTCATATTGGGCTTTTTTAAAATCAGTCATTGACTGCCTCCACGCATTCTGCTGTGCTCTGTCAGCGTGGGAGGCAGTCTGTAGTTCAGTGAACATTTCGTCACGCGTCCTTCGCTTCCTTCTTCGAATATTCACTAGCCTCTGCAAAGGTGCAACATTTGCAGCTGGTGGAGGAGAAGGGAGAGTTGTTTAAAAAAGATACATTTTAGAGAACAATGGGTACGCTCTTTCACGTTAGATTTTGCTGTTCACATCACACAGCACATGTGCTTTCGTTACAAGGTCGCATTTTTCCTCTTATATTGAGGGCCTGCCGGTTTGGTGTGAGAGATCACTCACGCAGTGCCAGGCCACAGATTTCAGCTTGCAGGCAGCCATGGTAAGACACAGTCTTTTGGCTTTTTTAACCTTGTTAACAAGTGGGGATGCTTTAAAACAGTACTGCTCTCATTAACCATACCAAGCACCCGTTGGGTTGGCCATTTAAAATGGGTTTGCAATGTAAAAGGAGGGGCTGCGGTTTCAGGTTTAACATGCAGCACAAACCCAACTAACTCCCCTCCCCCACACACCCAATTCTCTGGGATGGTCACTTCACCCCTCCCCCCCACCGCGTGGTTAACAGCGGGGAATATTTCTGTTCAGCAGAGCAGGAAGGGGCACCTCTGAATGTCCCCTTAATAAAATTGCCCCATTTCAACCAGGTGACCGTGAATGATATCACTCTCCTGAGGATAACAAAGAGCGATAAGGAATGGATGTTGTCTGCATGCCAGCAAACACCGGGACCATACGCTGCCATGCTTTGTTATGCAATGATTCCAGACTACGTGCTACTGGCCTGGCGTGGTAAAGTGTCCTACCATGGCGGACGGGATAAGGCAGCCCTCCCCAGAAACCTTTTGCAAAGGCTTTGGGAGTACATGAAGGAGAGCTTTCTGGAGATGTCCCTGGAGGATTTCCGCTCCATCCCCATACACGTTAACAGACTTTTCCAGTAGCTGTACTGGCCGCGATTGCCAGGGCAAATTAATCATTAATCATTAAACACACTTGTTTTTAAACCATGTGTAATATTTACAAAGGTACACTCACCAGAGGTCCCCTGTGTGCCCTCAGGGTCTTGGGTGAGTTCGGGGGTTACTGGTTCCAGGTCCAGGGTGACAAACATATCCTGGCTGTTGGGGTAACTGGTTTCTCCGCTTCCTTGCTGCTGTGAGCTATCTATGTTCTCTCCATCC
Source organism: Terrapene triunguis (assembly GCF_002925995.2). NCBI lineage: Eukaryota > Metazoa > Chordata > Testudines > Emydidae > Terrapene > Terrapene triunguis. The sequence goes on along the minus strand of NW_020664534.1, from coordinate 888,068 downwards.
TCATCTTCCTCGTCCGCCGAACCCGCTTCCCTGTTTCCAGCGAGGGACTGATAGCACACGCTTGGGCTAGTGGTGGCTGCACCCCCTAGAATGGCATGCAGCTCCGCGTAGTAGCGGCATGTTTGCGGCTCAGCTCCGGACCTTCCGTTTGCGTCTCTGGCTTTGTGGTAGGCTTGCCTTAGCTCCTTAATTTTCACGCGGCACTGCTGTGCGTCCCTGTTATGGCCTCTGTCCTTCATGGCCTTGGAGATCTTTTCTAATGTTTTGCCATTTCTTTTAGTGCTTCGGAGTTCGGCGAGCACTGATTCATCTCCCCAGATGGCGATCAGATCCCGTACCTCCCGTTCTGTCCAGGCTGGAGCTCTTCTGCGATCCTGGGACTGGGACTGGGACTCCATCACGGTTACCTGTGCTGATGAGCTCTGCATGGTCACCTGTGCTCTCCACGCTGAGCAAACAGGAAATGAAATTCAAACGTTCGCGGGGCTTTTCCTGTCTACCTGGCCAGTGCATCTGAGATGAGAGTGCTGTCCAGAGCGGTCACAATGAAGCACTGTGGGATAGCTCCCGGAGGCCAATAATGTCGAATTCCGTCCACACTAACCCAATTCCGACCCCCTAAGGCCGATTTTATCGCTAATCCCCTCGTCGAGGTGGTGTAAAGAAACCGGTTTAAAGGGCCCTTTAAGTCGAAAGAAAGGGCTTCGTAGTGTAAACGTGTCCAGGCTTAAGTCGATTTAACGCGGCTAAAGTCGACCTAACCTCGTAGTGTAGACCAGGCCTCAGACAGAGACAAACACCTACAAGATCTTTATCAAGCATTCTTAAAACTACAATACCTACCTGGGGAAGTGAGGAAACAGATTCACAGAGCGAGACGGGTACCCAGAAATCACCTACTACAGGACAGGCCCAACAAGGAAAATAACAGAACACCACGGCCATCACATACAGCCCCCAGCTAAAACCTCTCCAGCGCATTATCAACTATCTACAACCTATCCTGGAAAACGATCCCTCACTCTCACAGACCTTGGGAGGCAGGCCAGTCCTCGCTTACAGACAGCCCCCCAACCTGAAGCAAATACTCACCAGCAACTACACACCACACCACAGAAACACCAACCCAGGAACCAATCCCTGTAGCAAACCTCGTTGTCTACTCTGTCCCCATATCTACTCTAGAGACACCATCAGAGGACCCAACCCATCATCCACACCATAAAGGGCTCATTCACCTGCATGTCTACTAATGTTATATATGCCATCATGTGCCAGCAATGCCCCTCTGCCATGTACACTGGCCAAACCGGACAGTCCCTACATAAAAGAATAAATGGACACAAATTGGACATCAGGAATGGTAACATACAAAAGCCAGTAGGAGAACACTTCAATCTCCCTGGTCATTCTATAACAGATTTAAAAGTCACTATTCTTGAACAAAAAAACTTCAGAAACAGACTTCAAAGAGAAACAGCAGAACTAAAATTCATTTGCAAATTTAACACCGTTAATTTGGGCTTGAATAGGGACTGGGAGTGACTGGCTCATTACAGAAGCAGTTTTGCCTCTCCTGGAATTGACACCTCCTCATCTATTATTGGGAGTGGACTACATCCACCCTGATTGAATTGGCCCTGTCAACACTGGTTCTCCACTTGTAAGGTAACTCCCTTCTCTTCATGTGTCAGTATATAATGTCTGCATCTGTAACTTTTACTCCATGCATCTGAAGAAGTGGGGTTTTTACCCACGAAAGCTTATGCCCAAATAAATCTGTTAGTCTTTAAGGTGACTCCGGACTCCTTGTTGTTTTTGTAGACATCTATGAACATTTAGGAACAACAAGAGAAGAAGTATCATCATATGCACAAATTAAAACAGAAAGTAGCATCTCAATGGAATTTTGCACTGCAGTCCTGCCATCTATGACTATGCTTCAAAGAGATATATGATCATAACCAACTGAGAACTAGGTACATTTAATATACACACACAGCTGCTTAGGGCCTTTCTTGGCCCACTATGATTGAGCAGAATGCTCTATGATGCTAAACAGAATTATTCTATTGAATGCTCTACTACTGGGTTTCTTCTCCCCTTCCCCGCCCCCCCAACACTCCGGAAGTCTTTGAGGTATTTGAGTTCACACCAAGATTAGTGTCTATCATGCAATCGTTTTAAGCACTCTTATCTAGAGCTGTGAAACACAGACACTTTATAGCAGGCACTTGAAGCAATTACAGCATTTTAACATGCACTGTCTGCATCTCAGCTGTAACATCAAATGGTCAGATAGGATACTAAACATCGAAGTCCTGGACCAGTGCTGCATGACTAACGTCGAGTCCCTAATGATACAGGTGCAACTTAGCTGGGCTGGTCACCTCGTACATATGGATAACACACGACTCCCCAAAGCCATATTTTATGGACAGTTGAAAACAGGGGCATGTACACTGGGAGGCCAACAAAAATGATATAAGGACACTCTCAAAGTTCACCTAAAAGTTGGCCAAGTCAACCCCAACACACCAGAAGCTGCTGCTGCTGCAGACAGATCAGGATGGTGGCAAAGCTATCTGCAGATAAAGCCATTGAGAACAGCAGAACAGAAAAAGCCAAAGAGAAGCGTGAGTAAAGAAAACAGGCTGCCTGCGGTAAAAACAAGTGCCAACATGCGGGCGCACCTGTGGATCCCTCATCAGCTTACATTCACACAAGTTGATGCACTGAAACAAACTAACTCTCAGACATCGACTATGACAAGAAAATTCAAGGGGTACATGTCACATACACACACCTGGCTACTTAGGGCCTTTTTTGAGCAGAATGCTGGCGTGCCAGACAGAATTATTCTATTGAATGTTCTGCTACTGGTTTTCTTCCCTGACCCTCCCTACCCCAAGATTCTTCAAGGAACAAGCCCCCCAAAAAGCTTCCACAGCCAGGCCATGTTTAAAAAGAATACCTCAGTTAAGCGTGGGGAATTGTTGCAGAATATATGACCACAATAAAGACCTTACTAAGAAGAACATGATTTTGCATCCCATATCAAGCTGCTTATACTGTCCTAATTAGACTCTTCTTCTGTGTGGTGCTTTTGCTTTTACCGTGGCTGCATCAGATTCATGAAATAATTTCTTCCTCTCCATTTTAAATTACTATTTACCATAAAAGTGAAATTTAGGGTCAGTGAAAGGTGCCACAGCCCTGTAGACTGAAGGGCTCCATCTACAACAGTGGCTGTCAACCTTTACAGACAACTGTTCCCCTTTCAGAAGGCTGATTTATCTTGCATACCCCAAGTTTCACCTCACTTAAACTACTTGCTTACAAAATCAGACAGAAAAATACAAAAGTGTCACAGCACACTATTACTGACAAATTGCTTATGTTCTCATTTTACCATGTAATTATAAAATAAATCAATTGGAATATAAATATTGTACTTACATTTCAGTGTATAGTATATAAACAGCAGTATAAACAAGTCATTATCTGTATGAAATTTTAGTTTATACTGACTTTTCCAGTGTTTTTTACATAGCCTGTTGTAAAATTAGGCAAATATCTAGATAAGCTGATGTACCCCTCTGGAAGCTCTCTGCGTATCCCCAGCGGTACATGTACCCCTGGTTGAGAACCACTGATCTACAACACAGATACAGCACTGCAGGCTTTCCCACACTGCCTGTGTGCCTCAACTGTGACCTGAGAAGGACCACATCTATGTGGGTAAGAGGGTACTACAGGCCCCATGCTTATTTGGTTATTGTGCTCTCGGCTTAGAGCACTCTCTCTCGCTCTCTTATATCATCATAATCACCATCACCTTACCGGCCTCTCTAGTTACCTGTCCCCTTCCCCCACTCTCTCTCTATGTATTTATATTATGTCCATCACTGTAGTATGTAAGGTTTAGATTTCCAGAATAGTCTAGGTTGGTTCTGCCTAAAACTAATGGAATGTATGTGTGTCTAAGCACCCTAGATTGCTTTGAAAAGCTCAGCCTAAATTGGCCTGCAAGGCTGCTAACTAGTGCCAGCAGCAGTGAGGGCTCTACAGATGGTCAAACTATTCTACTGAGAACAACAGAACCTGATTCTGACCTTAATCTTTTCAAAATTTTGGATTATTTGAGATACTTTAACTGAAGTCTCCTCCAAGTTCTCCCTCTTCCCCCCCCCCCACCTTTTGTTGATAAAATGGAAGGAATCAACAACCGCAGAGGCGTCTCAGATACCAGATCAAACTTTATGATACAAATATGTTTGTGAGCACTCACTCTTCTGTCTGCGCAGGGATTATTGCCTTGTAACGGTCGCTTCTCTTTGCAATGGGCTCAACTGCTGCATTCTGATGAGTCTCTATGTTAAACTGCCTAAGCAGGCTAACCAAATGTTTCCAGGGATGATAAAAATAAATCTGTGAGGATTCGATTCCAGTGACATTGTTTTCTATTGTAAGTAGCTATATTTTATTCTCTACTTCTCATTTTCAAGGCATTAAAAATAATGCATGGGGAACCCCCCACCCCCCAAAAGTCATCATTGCTTTCACCAGGGTAATCTGTAAGGAGCAAGGAACAACAACAACAACAACAAAAAGACAGCACAGGTTTAAGTTATGAATGTGGGAAATAATAATAATAATAAAAAATGGGTGCACTGGATGCTTCCCCTGCCCCCTTCTGCACCAGAACAAACAAAACAATGTAAGTGTTTTCCTGAAATGTCTGGCTCCTCTATGTTGCTGCTAAAAGAGCCAATATGGAGAATATCTAAAGCTGCCTTGCTCTGATTAACATGACTCCCTTTGTGGCCCGGTGGCCTAGTGGTAGCATGCTGTGTTGCCAGGCAGTAAACTCCGGCTCAGTGGCCAGCACTGGTCTGTCATGCCCCAGGCCAGAAAAGGTTGGGAATGCTGCTGCGCCAGCACCTTTGGCTCCAGGGGAGGAGGAAATGCCTCATATCACTCAACAGTAACTCTCCAGTTAATTAAGGAGTGGAACTGTCATCTGCTGAAGAGTGTTCCATCCAGTCCTTCTTAACTGGGAGGATGAGATCCAGCAAGCAGAGCCTTCAGGGGTAGGGGCTGGGGTATAAAGTGTAGAAAAGCGGGGTCGGGAAACCTACAGCCATCTGAAAGAAACACACATGACTCATCAGGAAAGGAGAATATTGCCGTTTCAGCAAGAGGCTGAAATAGCAATCCTAGTTCTGCCGCAGTACAGCAGTAAATGACCCCAAATGCTTGGGACATTGATATGCCTACCAGTAGGGGCTCCCTCACATCTTGTTAAGGAGACTGATATATGTGACAACTAATACATTTATTATCAGGATAGATTCTGGAAGTGGAACCTGAGCTGGAGTCTCTGAAATTTCTAGACTACTCAGGCAAATTAAGCCAACAGAAACACTTTCGCACCCAGCACTGATATAGGGACAATTTCACACCCACAGCAGGATTTCACAACCACATTGCCTGAGCTCTTCATAGAGCACCACTGATGGTGGTGCTGAGGAGGAAGGCTTCTAGTATTCTCACTCTGCTTCTTGTATATCCATGCAGTGCCAGTTACAATCTGGCCTTTAGTCTGGGTATTATGCCGATTTTACAGCTGAATAAACTGAGCACAGAGAGATTAAATTACTTCCCCAAAGCCACACAGTGAGTCACTGGCAAAGCCGAGTCAGGATTAGAACTAGTAATGGTTCCCACTTCCCCGCTCTTACAACTAAACTACTCGGCACTCCTCTATGATAGTGGAAATTTCTCCATGCTCACATTCATAGAAATCTGGCCCCGGGGGAAATCCTCCACCAAACACAATGCAACCATGGTAACTGCATTACAAACAAACATCAGCTGTTACAGAATTTTGATTGTAAGACTTTCAGAGAACTTCCAGTTTCAGATGAATTACTGGTAACTTCCATTAGAGAAGATTTTGAACTGCAGAGTTTGGAACCAAATTCTGAATCTCAAAGTTCAGGTGTGTTTGCATCTGAAATTTGGTACAAGCCCATCTGTAATTTCTGTTATCTGCTGTACTATAGGATTTGGGGCTTTGCGAGAAGCAATATAGCACAGGAAACAAGGTAAATGGGAAAAAATCAAGGATTTGAACTTGTAACTTTCAGATTCACAGATATTCCCATATAAACTGTTACTACCAACATACTTTATAAATATTATGTTTCATCTCCCTCTGATAGAAATTGCAGGGTACTGAATTCCTAATACCCAAGTTCAGTGGGGATATAACATTAGATAGTTTTGCTTTACCTGCCCTTCAAAGCTCGTGGGTATTTCTGAGTGTTCTCCTATCCCTCTTATTTGATGGTGAGTCCGTCTTGTTTCAGATGGGTACTTGCTGCCTGACCTCTAGATACCCTTGTGTTTTTAGCATGATATCCTTAGAATACTGATCTATTCTTGATCTTCCACATCCCAAATATTTCCTCTTGGTCACTTCTCTGATACAGGTGGCAGTGGAAGTGTATCATCTGATAACCTGTGCTGCTTAACTGGCTCCTAGAATCCTGGGCTTATTTTCCAAATGTTACTGTTACACTAGCCTTGAGCGTGGCAAGAGAAAAGTGTTTCACATGTTTATTTATCAACTTTTGTCCCTCTGTTTCTCCTTTTTTCCAGAAGCCCTTTGATTTCTGTGACTTAACTCTTGCCTTTCATTATCTTTGTGTGCTTTGTTTTCACATCCCAGTACCTTCCTCATGAGAAAGCATTTGTAAAACCCGAGAACATTTCCACTGTGCTTCAAAAGCATGGGAGTGAATTTCTCCAGACTTCCAGCTCAGATTTCTCACAAAGCTTAACAAAAATCCACTCACAAAGGCACAATAATAGTCACTCCACCTATATATGTGTCTCTGTAAACTACAGATGAGGTACATCAATGCAGAAACCTTGGAAAATGCTAACCACCTTTTCAATAGTTCTAACAAGAAATATTCTATATAAAAGAAATAACTGTTTACTTGCTTTACCACCTGAATATTGTAGGTAAGCATGAATGGAGATGCTTACATCTGTATCATCACTCTCCTGACTTTCAGGACAATATTGGTGTCATCACAGCTTGCTTAAAAAGCAGATATCTCACAGCATTTCAACCACTCAGTTTACTCATGTCTTTGATATAGTCAGGAGAATGCCTATTATCTCACTTGAAAGAGAAGCTTTTAGTTTGCTCACCTCAGTCACCTGCAGGATCTTTGAAATGCCTCCTCTTCTGTTCCTTCCAAAGAGTGCATTCCTGCATCACCCACTTCATTCCTGAGTCCATTTACCATCCAGTTAGCAATAAGTTCTTGCTAAGTTATCATACGTAACCCTGAGGTAAAAAAGACTCTGAGACACAATGCAAGGTCGTTTCCCCTATCTTTCTTTGAGTATTTTGTTTGCTTGGTGATCCATCACAGACAGGTCTCCACTAGTAAATTGAAGAACCTACCCTCCTGGCTCTTCTTTTCTTCTTCTTTTTTATAAACATATAATCAGTGTTTCAAATTCTTCAGGTATCACAAACTGTACTTCTCTATTGCCCTCTGCTGGCTATTGGCTAACACAACCTCACTACTGAATCAGGGAGCAACAAATATACAGTACCATTTCCTTGTTGCCCAGCCCTGTTTAAAATCAATAGTGATACATGCTGACCAAAAGTCAACACACCTCATTCTATTTCTTCCCTGCATTACAAAGCATCTGGAAAGACTTACAGTTTGTTGGTCAGCCCTGGTAAGCACAAAACACTTAACAACAGGGCAGGAAGCAGTTGGTAAAACAGGCCTGCTCACGTGCTTTTTTGTCAACAAAATATAGGAAAAAGTGGAGACAAATTAATTCTATCTAAATATGAAACACAGGTGGATTTACCCCAATGATGCCATAAATAACGTGTTCTTCTGAGGAGCTGAGGGTTATCTGATTGTAAGGGCTTGGTTCTACAAGCACTGCATGTACAGAACTACTGATTTTGATGGTAATTCTATAAGTGAAGGGCTTGAGGAATTAGGCCTCAAGAGAGCAATGAATTACAGCCCATGGTTTTTTGGTCATATTTTCCTTCTTTCCTCGGATTTCTCTCTGTGAACATTTATTACCAATATTTGCTAAGCACCACCGTGTTCAGCACTGCACATAACCTAAAGGAAAACATGGTCCCTGCCCCACGAAGCTTGCACTCTAAATTAGAAAGCCACACAGACAAGAGTCCAAACAGATATGTATAAATGGAGTTGTAATATGCTTGTGTACAGCACTCTTAAGGTGAGGATGACTAGCTTCAACTGGATGCGTAAGGCAAAGGGAAACCAGTGAAAGGATTCGAAGAGGGGAGTGACATGGGGTGGGTTCTGGGAGAGGATGATAGTTTTAGCAGAAGCATTTGAATAGACTGGAGGGGACTGAGGTGAGATTGCAGCAGGGAAAAGTGTGGCTTACAAATGGGATAAAAGTGAGAGAGAAAACTGATTTCCCTGTACATTAGTGGTCACTAATTAATTCGTGCATTAGTTATTAGTGCTTGGTAATTAATTTAGCCAGGAAAATGTTCTTACTAAAAAAAATAAGAATGATTTGGCTACTTTGTACAACCCTGGCAGCACAAAGGGACCAGATTCTGGCCACAGCATAATTTCCCTTTGCTAGCCATCCACAGGGGACATGCTGGGGGCAAGGAGAATATGCCAGAGTTCTTGGCATAGGGTTCCTAAGGGCTTGTCTACACTACCTGCCGGATCGGCGGGCAGCGATCGATCCAGAAGGAGTCGATTAATCACGTCTAGTATAGACACGATAAATCGACCGCTGAACACATTCCTCCAACAGAACAAGGAGCGCAAGCGGAGTCGATGGGAAAGCGTCAGCTGTCGACTTACCGCAGGAAGACACCGTGGTAAGTAGATCTAAGTACGTCGATGTCAGCTGCGCTATTCACGTAGCTAAAGTTGTGTATCTTAGATCGACCCCGCGTGGTAGTGTAGACAAGCCCTTAGTGTGCAGACCAGCTTCCAGGATCCAGGAAACAAATGTGGATAAAGAGGAGAATTTGGCTCATATTCTGAACCTCTCTCTCTCTTTCTCTCTCTCTCACACACACACACATTTCTCTGTTGGCCTGCTTTAAGCATTTTTCTTTGCATTTTACTTTAATTTTTAAAGAGACATGGACCTGTACTAATATTCTGTTTTTAGTGTTCAAAATCTGTAACCAAATCAAGTTATGAATTTTTTTAAATCATTGTATATTTATAATTGGCTAAATGAAAACCACAACTGCAAACATCCCCATCATCTGGGATGTTCAACACTCCCAGAATTGGGTTGTTTGAATTCAACATGCCTCTGGATCTGAATTTTGCAGCCTGAGCCCACCTCTGCTTTTAAATATAGTCTTCTGCTCTGTCATCACTTTAGCTAGCTCTGTCTTTTTAAAACATATTTTATGGTCAAAGCTGAAGTGCCGCTTTTTCTTACAGCCAAATTGACGCTGTACAAAGCTGTCCACTTGGAGCCGTGCCTTTTAGAAGAGTCCACCCAGCGCTGGATTGGTGGGGTAGCCCACTGCTGGCCAACACACATGAAAAAAGGAATGGGACAGAGGAAAGAGAAATAGCTCTGCAACGGGGAGAACAAGTTAGGGAGAACCAAGCTGAAGGGAGATGATAGGAAGATGGGATGTAAAGCAGAAAAAAGTAGAAACTAGAGATGCACAAGACAAAGATATTAAAGAACCAGGGGTCTCTAAAGGAATGAGGCAAAACTACATTGTCAAAAATCCAACAAACCTGTAACCCAACCAGAGCACGCAGACCCAGCAGTGCCTGCCGCCTCTGCAGCTAGCGCACAAGGCATTCTTACCCCAGAGAACCCTTTGTTTCAATTTCCTTTTTCCAGCCTCTCTCTCAAACCACACTCAGCTGCAACCCAGCCCGGCGGGGATTACAAGTTCAGTACAGTATTTCTGATTGCACGTATCTTTAACATGCAATGCATGGCACTCCAGAGACAAAGAAATCTTTGAGTTTCCTGTGAGACTGAGTATCCCTCCTGCGACTTGTACATATATATGTGTATATTATGGGAAATATCTCATTACAAAACAACAATATTTTTGTCCCCCTCAACACTAGGATCCATTTTTCCTGCTTCATTTTCCATCCTTCTGCCAGCTCCCTTGTCCATATGATGTTACACACTGCAAAAGCACATGAATGGGTCACATTCTGCCTTCAACTACACCCCATATTCTGCCTTCAGTTAAACAGAATTTTAAGCGTGGGGGTGCGGGTACGTCTATACTACAGATAATACAGCAGCACAGCTGCGGCGCTGCTACTGTATCACTCTAACATCATTGTGGAAACACTTGCTACAGCAACAGAAGGGGTCTTCCTGTCACTACAATTAATCCACTCCCTTCAAAGGCAGTAGCTAGGTTGATGGAAGAATTCTTTCATCAACCTAGCAGTGTCTATATCAGGGCTTGGGTCTGCTTACCCACGGCTTACCTACTTTTTCACACCTCTGAGCGACGCAGCCAGTTCGGCCTTAGTTTTATGGGTAGACGAGGCCTGAGATGCTGAGGCTGCCTGGCTAACAGGAGCAGGGTGCCCTGTGGAGTGAATCCACAACCTCCACTCAAAGCAGTAAATAATCTGGGTGAAATCCTGGCCTCACTGAAGTGAATTTAGCCATTTATTTCAAAGGGCTCCAGATTCCATTCAGAGTCTATGCAAGAGGATGGGGCCATGGGTGGTGGGTGGAGCCCCCTCACTGGGGAGACTAGCCCCTGGCTCCACCTCTTCTGCCTCCCTCCCAGGCCAGAGCCCTGTGCCCCCCTGCCTCCCACACAGCCAGAGCTCCGAGATTCCCCAGGCCCTCCCCCACCCGCAGCCAGAGCAATGAGGCCTCCCCCGTCCAGAGGAGCCCCAAGCACCCACCCCTCGGCCAAAGGAGCCCTGGGCTGGCCAAAGCCCTGAACCCCCCTCCCAACCTTCCTGGAGAAGCCCTGACCCCCCCCCCCCCCCCCCACAGACATGTGCCCTGAGGAGTGCCGAGACCCCCCCCACACACACACACACTTTCCCAGGGGAGCCTCTCTCAAAGAAGAGCCTGAGCTTTTGATATGCCCCATGCAGGTTCCGGGGCAGCTGAGGAGTCAGTATGTGCTACTCAGCTTCCTGGGATCATCAGTAATCTCTCTAGAATCCAGGGAGATTACTAATGAACCCAAGAAGCTGAATAGCACATACCACCTCCTCAGCCACCCAAGAACCTGCATGGGGCAAAATAAAGCAAAACCACCAAACCCCTCAACCAGTGGTCCGGCGGCAGCATCAGCGCCAGGAGAGGCAGAGTCTCCCCTGACCTATTATACCCGCCGCCCATGGGAAGAGCCTACAGAGGATGAAAGCCAAGCTAGAGAAGACAAGCAGATCACAAAGAATGAGACTGATGACCTCAGTGCCAGATTGCGGAGATGGTCAATAACTCGAGGTAAAGTGGAACACATCCAGTCTTTCCAGAATGAAATTTCAGCCTGAATTTACAGCAGTACAAACTGAGCTAAATGCCATGCATATCTGAAAGTATAGGCATAAGCCTTCTGGTACTGGAAGCACATTGCTTGAATGTCATGACGTTTTATTATATTTGAAGGGATGTGGAACAATGAGTAATGCAGACATATTAATCCTGGGACATTTCACAGTCCAGGGTCAAATATGTATTGGATAATTTGACAGAGAGAGGAGACAGGAAATGTAGATGCTGCCCTTTCTATGGAAGTGGTTCTCAACCAGGGTTCTCAACCTAGGGGGCCGCGAGCAGGTTTAAGGGGGTATGCCAAGCATGGCCAGAGTTAGACTATTAGGGCAGACTACCAGGACAGAAAGCCAAAGCCCCGCCTCACAGGGCTGCAGGCCGGGGCCACGAGTCCCGCCACCCAGGGCTAAAGCCAAAGCCTGAGCAATTTAGCTTTGCGATGCCCTCTGTGGCATGGGACCCTGGGTAACTGCCCTGCTTGCTACCCCCTAATGCTGGCCCTGGCTTTTATATGCAGAAAAACAATTGTTGTGGCACAGCTGGGCCATAGAATTTTTATGGCATGTTAGTGGGGCCTCAGAAAGAAAAAGGTTGAGAATCCCTGTTCTATAGGACCCCACGGACTGCACAAAAACAAGTCCTTAAAAAATATAGGATTGAGGGAGGGGGTGGAGGGAATCTCTGCAAGAAAACATTCATCTTACCAATAGAAAACTAGACTAGGAGAAAACTAGAAAACACAGTATGGGATAGGCAAAAACTATATTGTTGTGTTTAATATCAGCAGCACAAGAAAATTATTCAGTTAGACTGTGCTTTTACCAATAATATCATTATTCCTTACCACTGAAGGCTGAGGCCCATGTCCCCGAGCAGGAAGGAGCCTGGTTAGGGCCAATGGTAAATTAATTCCTTGAAATGGAATGGAGAAGATTCATGCTGAAGTTAATGGAATCAGCACAAGGCTCCAAAATAGAAAACCATGACTTAGGCCTTGACTACACTACAGAGTTTTGATCGACAAAAATTATGTCGACACTAAAAAAGCACTATAATAAAAATCGATATTGCATATCCACACTCGCTCCCTCTGTCAGCGGAGCGTGTCCACAGTTGGGGCACTACCATCGACAGTGTGAGCAATGCACTGTGGGTACCTATCCCACAGTCCAGATAGACCCCTTCTGTTGCTAGATCTTGTGGGAAGACAGAGCAGATGACGGTGCATCTTGGGACCAGACTCAATGTCTGAGAATGCATTGTTTTCTGTCCCAGCATTTCATGGGCTTCTGGCTTTCTTTCGCAGCATTTTTCAGCAGCCTTTCTTTGCTGTGCACCCCGGCATCTTTGTGAGAAAGGATGGATCCTGCACTGCTCCTCTATGCTCTGATAACTGTCATGAAGACATCGTGGATGGCAGTGCAGTTAATCACAAAGTTCCTAACTGAAGAAGACTCCCAGTTGCCTGACATGCTGTGTGATATGGATAGGAGCAACTTTAGATTGCTTTTGGCATTCACAGAACAGCTGCAGACAGTGGACCACTGCTTTTGGGCTCAGGAAACAAGCACTGAATGGTGGGAGCATATCATCATGCAGGTGTGAGATGATGAGCAGTGGCTATAGAACTTTCAGATGTGGAAAACCACCTTCCTGGAACTGTGTGCAAAGCTCGCCCCAGCACTACGGTGGAAGGACACTAGACTGAGAGCTGCCCTATCGGTAGAGAAGCGCGTGGCAATCGCTATGTGGAAGCTGGTGACTCCAGATTGCTACTGGTCAATCACGAATCAATTTGGAGTCAGGAAGTTGACCATTGGGGCTGCATTAATGCAAGTGTGCAGGGCAATTAATCGCATCCTGCTACGAAGTACCATGACTTTGGGAAATGTGCGTGAAATCATGGACGGCTTTGCAGAAATGGGTTTCCGTAACTGTGGAGGGGTGATAGGTGGCACACACATTCCAATTTTGGCACCAGACTACCTTGCGATGGAGTACATAAATAGGAAGGGGGTACTTCTCCATGGTGTTGCAGGTGCTTGTGGATCACTATGGGCATTTCACTGATGGGGTGGTTTGGGAAGGTGCATGACGCACACATCTTCAGGAACACCAGCCTGTATAGAAAGCTACAAGTGGGAACTTTCTTTCCAAACCAGAAGATTACAGTGGGGGATGTTGAAATGCCCATAGTGATCTTGGGAGACCCGGCATACCCCTTACAGCCATGGCTCATGAAACCTTACATGGGAAACCTGGACAGCAGCAAGAACTGGTTCGACAACAGGCTGAGTAGGTGACGGATGACAGTGGAATGTGCCTTTGGCAGATTAAAGGCGTGCTGGTGATGCCTTTATGGCAGGCTAGACCTCAATGAGGATAATATTCCCATGGTCATAGCCACGTGTTCCACGTTGCATAATCTTTGTGAAGCTAAGGGTGAAAGGTTTGCTTTGAAAATGAGAAGCAGTAATGTATATCTCTGTGGCTGGTGCTGCAATGTTACACTACATGTCGTTTTCCTAGGAAGCAATGGTGAAGTTTGGGGCCTTACATTCCAGTAAACAAATGATTAAACTGCCTGTGCATGTATTGGTAGTGCCTGCTATCTCAATTTGTAGGAAACAAATAAAGATGAGTTACCGTTCAAAAACTTTGCTTTTATTGCACAAGAAACCACACACACACACACAAACACACACACATGCTTAGTGGGAAAGGAGGTACCAGGGAAGGGCAGACTTTCAGAGCTGTGTGTAGGTCCAGCTATCATTTTGAAAGTTGTCCAAGGGGGTGGGGTGAAGGGAGAATCGAGAAGTTCCAGAAAGCAGAAAGGACTGCAGGCTGAATTTTTTGGCGGGGGAGAGGGGCATGGAAAAGAGTTCTGAATGTGCTGCTGGGGAGAGCGGGCATGCATCTGCTCAGTCTGCAACATTATTAAGGACTTCAGCATCTGCGTTTGCTCCTCCAGGACATTAACATCTGCCCAGTAGCGTCCTTAACAAACTCCTGATTTTCTTTTCTGTCCTACCTTTCAGCGTCCCTCCACTCCTTGTGTTCCCTTTTCTCTGCATTGGAGAAGTGCAGTATCTCCGGGAACATGTCTTCTTTGCTCTGTCTTGGGCACTTTCTTATCTGGCAGAGAAGCTCAGCTGGTGTATTTGGCGTGTTCCTCAAGGCCACATCTGCCAAAGCACAAGGAACAATACATAGAAACATGATTGTTAAATTCATGCACAGTATTGAAACATTTCAGTATGTTACCTTTGGTAACATAACAATCACTTTCTCACTGACCCTTGGCAAGCAAACATCTTGGTGAACACCCAAAACGTGGTGAGTGGTGGCTGGGAGGGGAGGGGCGCTTTATATGGAGAAAAGAGCACTCTACAAGGGTTGCGGTGCAGCCGACTAGGGAAAAAATGCTAAAATTCTCCCACACTTTTCCACAGGCGGGGTCATTGTAGCAGATATCTGAGTCACTGCTGAGGGTAAGCAGGGAAGCGAGGGTACATCTACTACACGCTTGTGGCTTCTGCCCTGGTCCCTATGCTGCTCGCCTATGTGCCGCTTTGGTCCCTGCACAAGTGATTGCTGAATGGCACAGGAAAGTTTCCTACAATGGGGGAAGGAACAAAGCAGCTCTGCCAAGGAACCTTCAGCAGAGGATTGCTGAGAACCTCCAGGAAACTTTCCTAAGATCTCTCTAGAGGATTTCCGTGAGATCTCGGCATGCATCAACACCCTTTGCCACCGTACTGATTAGCTGCACAGGGAAATGTCCAGCACACAGAAACACAGCCAGCCTTGTACATTTCTATACCCTGAACCCACCTCCACATGACACGAACCACAGCCATTTACCAGGCTTCTCCTCTCCTGCTTCTTGCTCGCTGGAGAGCAACTGCTGAGACTGGCTAGACACCTCCAGAGTGGTGAACAGTGCCTGGCTGCCTGCCCCACCGGGCGACCCCGCCGGGAGCTCCACATCATCATCTAACTCCACCTCTTCATCAATGACTTCATCCTCCAGGTTAGGTCCTTTTTCTGCCATCTCCAGGCCCACCGAAGTATCCATGGGGCTCTTGCCGGTGGAGGTGGGGTCGCCAGCAAGGATAGTGTCCAGCTCCTGATAGAACTGGCAGGTCTCAGGTGCTGCACCGGAGCAGCGGTTTGCCTCCGTTGCCTTATGGTACGCCTGCCTCAGCTCCTTTATCTTCACTCTGCACTGCAGCGTGTCTCGATCATAGCCCTTATCACACAAGCCTCGAGAAATCTGCCTGTAGGTATCAAAATTCCTAAGACTCAAGCACAGCTGGGACTGCACAGCCTCCTCTCCCCATATACTGAGCAGATCCAGCAGCTCCGCAGTGGTCCAAGCGGGAGAACGTTTGCTGTGATAAGATGCCATGCTCACCTGAGAAAATGCAATGAGACCTCTCCATGGGGAGCCAACAGGAAATGGAATTTCAAACATTCCCAGGGTTTCTAAGGGAGAGGAGCGGATGGTTGTTTACCCTGACCACAGGGCAGTGGAGCTCAAACTGCTGACCAGAGCAGTCAGGATGGGCATTGTGGGATACCTCCTGGAGGCCAATTAAAGCGATACAATCAAGCGTGGCATCTACATTGGCACTTTGTCGACAAAAATTTTGCGCAAAAAACCTTATGTCTCTCATCAGAGTGGTTTTATTTTGTCACCAAAACAGGGCGTTTTTGCTGGCAAAAGTCACATCGCAGCATGTACGCATTCACTGTTTTGTCAACAAAAGCTGCCTTTTGTTGACAAAACTCTGTAGTGTAGATAAGGCCTATGTCTAGACTACCACTTTTGTCAGTATAACTTCTGTTGCTCAGGGGTGTGAAAAAAACATCCCCCCTGAGTGACATAAGTTACATGGACATAAGAACCATTGTAGAGAGCGTCTCCTGTTGACATAGCTACTGCCGCTCACTGGGGGTCATTTAATTATGTGAAAGGGCGCGCTCTCTCCCATCAGCATAGAGCGGCTACCCAAGAGATCTTACAGCAGCACAACTGCATCGGTACAGCTGTGCCATTGTAAGCTCTCTAGTATAGACACAGGCCTATGTCCCTTTATCATTCTACTGTCATTCCTTCTGACCATCTGTAGCAGATCAACAGTGAGTAAATCAGGAAAGGACAAACATTTTCCAAGCAGTTTTCTGTGGGGATTAAATCTAATTTTGTCATTTGGATTTTAGATGTTACATATATTTTCAGGATTAACCATAAAAATAAAGTCACTATCTAAGATGCATGTGATGTGCACCCTGTAAATCTGTACAGTTCTATGATAAATAACTATACCGGTTTTCTGAGTTTTAATTTTCTGCACATTCTGTTTTGCATGCAATTTTTCCTAAAGAAGCTTTCTGTACAAGAAGATTCCTTCCCTGTGCATGGAATTCATTGGAATATTGAAAGACTTATTGTACCAGTTATGTTTATCAAAACCCATTAGAAGTGAGAGGCTATCCTTTTGGCTGGCTCACACTTCACATATCTTCAAAAGATATCTTTTGAAGTGTCAGAAAGACATTTGGAGTGATGAAATATGCAGAAGAAAGTAAAAATAAAGTACATGGCATGGGATACTGAAATCAACTAAGTGTTTGGTAGATATGACTATACAACTATGACTAGATACTATAAGCTGAGGAATGACAATGTGTAAGAATGCTAATGAGGACTGTAATATCTCTAGACAAAGCCTCCAGGTCCAGCAAGCTAGCAAAGGTATAACAAGTTCCAGAAGCTGGAAGCTGAAGCTAGATACATTCAGACTGGAAATAAGGTGCAATTTTTTAACAGTGGGGTAGTTAACCTCTGTAACAACTTACCAAGTGTTGTGGTGGATTCTCCATCTCTGGCAATTTTTAAATCAAGAGTGGATGTTCTTCTAAAAGATATGCTCTAGTTCAGGGGTCGGCAACGTTCAGCACGCGGCTCGCCAGGGTAAGCACCTTAGCAGGCCGGGCCAGTTTATTTACCTGCTGACTCGGCAGGTTCGGCCAGTCGCGGCCCCCACTGGCCGCGGTTCGCCGTCCTGGGCCAATGCGGGCGGTGGGAAGTGGCGCGGGCCGAGGGATGTGCTGGCCACGGCTTCCCGCCGCCCCCATTGGCCCGGGACGGTGAACCGCGGCCAGTGGGGGCCGCGATTGGCCGAACCTGCCGAGTCAGCAGGTAAATAAACTGGCCCGGCCCGCTAAGGTGCTTACCCTGGCGAGCCGCGTGCCGAACGTTGCCGACCCCTGCTCTAGTTCAACAACAATTCAGGAAAGTCCTGTGATCTACGTTATACAGGAGGTCAGATGAATCCCAGTTTAGTGTTTCATAGAACAAAAGGACACTTACGAATCCAGTTGGTCTGGGCATGAAGGTTTTTTTTCTTTATGTTGAGAACACAGGAGATATCTATATTATTTTTTATTAATATTTGTACCTTAGTTTATCTGCTTGATATTATTCTTAGTATATGGAGTTAGACCAAAAGGGGCTGTTAGGAAGAGCAAGCAGGAAATGAAACAATGGTCATAGAAAGGACACATAAAAGAAAACAATTTCAAGGGAGTAAGGGAACAATGGCTGGACTATTCAGTGGCAAGATGCTATTCCCAGGATCCAACTCCCAGCCATTTTACCAAGGCCACATCCTACAGATCAAGCAGACTAAGAACAGTTAAAGGGACCCTCCTGGAGAAAGAAAGGGAGGTGAATTGCCAACAGCTACTTGAGGGGTGATGCTGATAGAGAGACACAGAGAGACATAGAGAGAGGCAGAGAATGCCTTTTTTGGTGGTGCCCAGAACAGGTCCAAGCAGAGCAATCCCATCCATAGGACGGACCGGGGCAACCGCTCCGGGCCCTGCACTTTGGTGGACTACGGGCACCACGGGCCCCTATAACTTGCCTATGCAGGTATCTGGCTTAAGCAGAACCTTCCTAAACTTGCAAGGAAAAGATAAAGTTTATGCAAGACCAGATGAAATTAAAATTAGAGATATCCTATCTCCTAGAACTGGAAGGGACCTTGAAAGGTCATCGAGTCCAGCCCCCTGCCTTCACTAGCAGGACCAAGTACTGATTTTTGCCCCCGATCCTTAAGTGGCCCCCTCAAGGATTGAACTCACAACCCTGGGTTTAGCAGGCCAATGCGCAAACCACTGAGCTATCCCTCCCCCCTAAGTCTATGAGTATAGACTTTTATTGTGTTAACCTTTTTTTCAAAATGATACATACCTCTGGATGAACAAAAATGTGTTTTAAAGCAGCTGATTTGATTCACTTTAATCAGCCACTGGTCACATACTTCTGGAGGGAAATTTCTTGCAGGCGTCAAACACTGTTAGGCCTGATGATTTAGCATGATTGCTAAACAAGGGGCTGTCTAAGAGTGGTAGGATCACATGTTTCCATCCAGGGAGGGGTGAAGGTAGTGAATCTTGTCACATGAGCAGTGCAGTTGAGACAGCAAAGGGGTTTAAGGCACAGCTCACCTTGTACCTATCACACCTTGTGTCCTGTGTGCCCTCTAAGCTGCACGGTTGCACGGCCGCTCAAGAGTCAATCAAGTGCCATGCACTCAATTAGCAGAGCCATGCACATCCGGTGACGTGTGTTCAGGTGCCACTCTCCCTGCTGCTCTGCAGCAGAGTTGCTCCTGCCCTCTGCCTTGGAGCTCCTGGCCAGCTGCTTCCGGGAGCCTCCTGCTTGCTGTGCAGAGCAGGATGGGGGGGAAGTGGGGGTGCTGATGTCAGGGTGTTCTTCTCCTCCCACCTCACCCCATCCATGTACCCCATCTCCACAGAGCGGGGATTAGGGAACAGGGCTCAGGAGCCAGGGCCGGCTCTAGGCACCAGCAAAACAAGTTGGTGCTTGGGGCGGCACATTTTTAGGGGCGGATTGGCCAGCGCCAGAATGCCGCCCCTAAAAATGTGCCCCGGCCGCCCTAGCTCACCTCCGCGGCGCCCGCGCCGCGGCCACTCGGAATCTCCCCCTCCCTCCCAGGCTCTCAAACCTGAGAGGGAGGGGGAGATCCCGAGCGGCCGCGGCGCATGAAACGGCTGTTTTGCGCGCCGCTGCTCCCCCTCCCAGGCTTGAGAGCCTGGGGGGAGGAGGCAGGGCTGGGGATTTGGGGAAGGGGCGGAGTTGAGGCAGGGCCAGGGGTGGGGGTAATTAAAAAACGGGGGGGAGGGGGCGGCCAAAATTGTTTTTGCTTTGGGCGGCAAAAATCCTAGAGCCGGCCCTGTCAGGAGCAGGAGGGCTGCTGGCAGCTGCTGCGGTCTGAACAATGAGCTTTCTGGTGAGTGCCGCTGTGCTTAAAGAGACAGCGCACGGTCGCTCATAGACTTCCCAACAGCTAGCGCACACACGCTCTGTCTCTGTCTCTCTCTCACAATACACACACTATCTCTGTCTCTCACACACTGTCTCTGTGTGTCTCTCTCTCACACAGTCTCTGTGTCTCTCTCTCATACACAGTCTGTCTCACACACATACACACAGTCTGTCTTGCACACTTACACACACACACTCTGTCTCTTTCACAATCACCTCCCAACACATATTTGTGTTATTGTTGTTGTTTTTGTTACTTCTGGTACTTCCTGCAATGCACATATATTCACTGTAATTTTATTTTTTCGAAGTGCTATTTTAATTTTTTGACTGGTCTATGCATTTCATAATTTGATTTCTCTCTTATGCTTTATTTTTTGAGTAGTGAGTTCTAAAATGCCTAACCTGTCCTGGACAGAGTAATTATCCCTATGGTAACTTTTTAAAAATATTTATTATATCTAGGTTTTTTGTTTCTACTGATGGTGCACCTCACCTCGATACTGGTGCACATAAAATTCACTCTGCACATGGATGGAAAAATTAGAGGGAATGTTGTTTGTATCCTCTTAAGAACATAAGAACAGCCATACTGGATCAGACCAATGGTCTATCCAGCCCAGAATCCCATCTTCCGACAGTGGCCAGTTCCAGGTGCCCCAGAGGGAATGACCAGAACAGTCAATCATTAAGTGATCCATCTGTTGTCCACTCCCAGCTTCCGGCAGTGAAGTTAGGGACACTTAGAGAAAGCTGTTGCATTCCTGACCATCCTGGCTAATAGCCATTGTTGGATCCTTCATGAACTTATCTAGTTCTTTTTTGAACCCTCTTATAGTTTTGACATTCACAACATCCCCTGGCAATGAGTTCCAAAGGTTTACTGTGCATTGTGTGAAGAAGTACTTCCTTTTGTTTTACACCTGCTGCCTATTAATTTCATTGGGTGACCCCTAGTTCTTTTGTTGTGAAGGAGTAAATAACATTTCCTTATTCACTTTCTCCACACCAGTCAAGATTTTATAGACCTCTATATCTCCTTAGTCATCTCTTTTCCAAGCTGAAAAGTCTGTCTTTTTAACCTCTCCATATGGAAGCTGCTCCACATCCCTAATCATTTTTGTTGCTCTTCTCTGTCCCTTCTACAATTTTAACATATCTTTTTTGAGATAGGGCAACCAGATCTCCATGCAGTAATCAAGATATGGGTGTACCATGGATTTATACAGAGGTATTATGATATTTTCTATCTTACTCTGTATCCCTTTTTTGACCGCTGCTGCCCATTGATGTTTTCAGAGAACTATCCACGATGACTCCAAGATCTCTTTATTGGGTGGTAACAGCTAACTTAGCCCCCATCATTTTGTATGTATAGTTGGGATTATGTTTTCCAATGTACATTATTCTGCATTTATCAACATTGAATTTCATCTGTCATTTTGTTGCCCAGTCACCCAGTTTTGTGAGATTCCTTTGTAACTCTTCACAGTCTGGTTTGGACTTGACTATCTTGAGTAGTTTTGTATCATCTGCAAATTTTGCCACCTTACTGTTTACCCCTTTTTCCAGATCATTTATGAATATGTTGAACATCACTGGTCCCAGTACAGAAAACTGAGGAGATACCTCTATTTACCTCTCTCCATTCTGAAAATTGACCATTTATTCCTACCCTTTGTTTCCTATCTTTTAACCAGTTACTAATCCATGAGAGAACCTTCCTTCTTATCCCATGACAGCTTACTTTGCTTAAGAATCTTTGGTGCGGGACCTTATCAAAGGCTTTCTAAAAATCTATAAAAAGAACAGGAGTACTTGTGGCACCTTAGAGACTAACAAATTTATTTGAGCATAAGCGTTCGTGGGCTAAAGCCCACTTCTTCGGATGCATAGAATGGAACATATATTGAGGAGATATATATACACATACAGAGAGCATGAAAAGGTGGGAGTTGTCTTACCAACTCTGAGAGGCCAATTAAGTAAGAGGAAAAAAAACTTTTGAAGTGATAATAAAGAAAGCCCAGTACAGACAGTTTGATAAGAAGTGTGAGAATACTTACATGGGGAGATAGATTCAGTGTTTGTAATGGCTCAGCCATTCCCAGTCTCTATTTAAGCCTAAATTGAGTGTATCTAATTTGCATATCAATTCAAGCTCAGCAGTTGGTACAATATGTATATGTACAATATATCCACTGGATCACCCTTGTCCATATTTGTTAACCCCTTCAAAGAATTCTAAAAGATTGGTGAGCCGTGATTTCTTCTTCTACATATGAACAGGAGACTGAGATTAAGAAAGCTACTGGAGAATTATTATTATTTATTATTTGTATTACCATAAGATCTAGGAGTCCTAATCAAGGACCAGGATCCCATTGTGTGAAGTGTTGTACAAAGACAGAACAAAAAGACAGTCCCTACCCCAAAGAGTTTATAATCTAAGTATAAAACAAGAAACAACAGATAGATGAGACACTAGAACCACTTAGTTTGGAAGCCCACCGACTATGCAGATCAAAAGGAGCACCAGCCATGATCTGTAGTTACTAACCAGGGGGCCCAGAATCAGCATCCTAGAGGACAGCAGCAATGGGAAAAACAGATATAAGAACAGAATCCTGTTTCCATTATTGAGAACTCTGTGCTACCCAGAGATATTCTGCTCAGACAGTAAGTGTCCATACTGGGGATTTTCACTGCAGATGGCTCCAGAACAGAGACTCAAACTTTAAAGTCAGAAAGAACCATCATGATCATCTAGTCTGACCACCTGCACACTGCAGGCCACAGAACCTCACCTAATAACATGTAGCTAATCAGGGCCGGCTTTAGGCCGATTCAGCCGATTCGGCTGAATTGGACCCCGCACTAAGAGGGCCCCGAGCCGCAGCTCTGCACCCCGCCCCCAGCTCACTTCCCCCTCCTCCCCTCCCCTGAACGCTCCGCCCCCTGCTCCTCCCCCTCCCCTGCTTCCCGCGAATCAGAGGTTCGCGGGAAGTCTGAAAAGAAGCAGGGGCGGGCAGGCAGCACCAGGTAAGCTGGGGTGGCGGGGGGCGCGAGAAGGGCTCCGGGGAGGCGCAGCCCACTCCGGCCCCGGTTCTGGCCGAGCGCGCCGGCCCCAGCGGCTCCGGCCCAGCTTGGCTCCAGCCCGGCCCCCGCGGCACGGCTCGGGTCAGGCCCGGCCCAGCCCCCGTGGCGCGGCTCGGGTCTGGCCCAGCCCCGTGGCTCTGCTTGGCTCCGGCTGCCGAGCGGCTCTGGGCCGTACCCAAGCCCGGCGACCCCGGCCGGAGCGCGGCTCGATTCCCCAAATATGGTGACAAATTAGACGCTGAGCATGTGGGCAAGCCCCGCCCCCAGGAATCAGGCCCCGCTCTTGCTAAAGCGGGCCCTGTAGCTAATCTGCAACTGCTAGCAGTAAATATCTCCAATGGCTGGTGATGGGACACTAGATGGGGAATTCTTTCCCAGGTGTCTGGCTGGCAGGTCTTGCCCACATGCTCAGCGTCTAATTTGTCACCATATTTGGGGTTGGAAAAGAATTTTCCCCTGGATCAGATTGGCAAAGACCCCCCTTTGCCCCCTCCCCCTTTTTTGGCCTTCCTCTACAGCATGGGGGGCAGGTCACTCACACATTTAAACATGCTTAATATTAGAGAAAGCAACTAAAAATAGAAAGGTTTACTGTTTATACTAGATGATTGTTTATTGTTAAAAACATTCAATGATTTTTAAAATGTGTTTGCTTCATTCTCACATTTCCTTGCCAAAAGCTGTCTCCTTTCTGGAAATGACAAGGAGAACATGTGACACAGGGATGCAGCAAGGCACTGTGGTAAGGCTCCCGTAAAACACCACATTTTGGCCTCTCATTGCAATATTGCTAAGTTAACTAGTTCCATTTTTGGGCAGGTGGCTATTTCATCAGCATCACTGCAGCTGGGATTCTTGGTAATTAATTCTGCACCCGCACATGTATCTGACAGGCCTTTCCCGTGCGGTGGCGAGCGCCTGCTCAGCGTTTCAGCAGATTGACTTCTGGGCATTAGCTAATTAAACCCCATGATCAGTGCCACAGTGACCAACTGCAGGGCAGAGCAGATCACTGGGCACGGGGCCGGCCACCCCCGCCTGTGAGGATTCACGGCTTGCTGGGGGCCGCCACAACCCTGCTAGAAAAGCCAAAACTCCGCAGTGTAAACCGGCCCCGGGAGCTGCTCAAGGGGCCCCTGGCGCGCGGATGCCGCTGCAGGCCCCAGGAACAGACCGCGCCTGCGCAGCACGGGGGGGGGGGGTCCCTGCCCAGGCGAGTCCATGGGGGGCGGCCGGCCGGGGGGCCCTGGAGCGACACACCCAGCGCGCGGCACCGAGTCCCGGCTCCCCGCCAGCCAGGGCAGCGCGGCCGCGCTCCCGCCCAGCGTTACGCGCCCAGGAACCCCTGCCCCGCCTGCGCCTCGCACAGGAAGGGATTTTTTTGAGGACGCCTCGGGGCTGAGCGCGCGAGGCGGGGGGAGGGGCCAGGCCCGGCAGCGACCCCGCCCGACGGGCTCTTTCTCCCTCCCGCCGTCCCGCGGGGGAGGCCGGAACGTTTGTGCCGCGGCTGCTGTTTCCGCCTGGACCCTGCGCCGCGCTTTCACACCGGAAGGAAAGTCGGCGGCGCTGGACCGGTCGCGGCGGGGTGCGCGCGCGCCTCTCGCTCTCGCGGGGATGTCGAGGCGCCGGCGGTTCCTGGAAGGGGCGGCTCGGGCGCTGATGGGCACGTGCCCGGCTCAGGCCCGATTCCTGATGTAAGAGCCTGGCGCGCGGTCCCCCTTTCCGCGGGGGGGGAGAAGACCTACGGCATTCTGATTTGTGACGTAATGAGTCAAGGCCCCGCACCCTCGTGTTCAACCACCACGTGGCCCCGGTTTCTTGACGCCTCCAGGGGCCCGGGCTGTGCGGTGGCTGGGTGAGCCCCGCACGTTTGGGCCGAGCTGCTGTGACTGCCCTGCACCAGGCTGACATCTGTCCACCCCCGCAGCCAGCTGTCCGTCTGTCCTGTTGCCCCCCTCGTGGCTTTCCACCTTCTCTCCACAACACTTCCTTGTAGGGGACAGCCTGTACCCAGGGTAGGAGCCCATACATGGGGTGGCTCAGTCTCAAACCAGTGCCTCCTGCTGCCCGAGTTTCAGTGACTGGTGTGCAGTGACTTGTCACTTGGTCAGTAACCCTGTTCTTTTTCCTCCCCCAGGTGGACGCTTCATTCCAAAAAAGGCAAGTTTAAACAATTCAGTGGTTTTGGTTCTTTAAATCGGAGCCAGACAGGCAAGCTCAATTCACAGCTTTTGAACTGCTCAGAACACGAGGTGACTTTTAGAACATGATCACTTCTTCTCCTCCACCCTCAAAAACAGGGTAACAGAGGGAAATTCTTTATCAGAGGGAATTAGGAAATATTTTCCCTTTGGTAGAATCTTCTGTGGCTACCACTTATGTCTGATTTCATGTTATCCGGAATGGGATGCAGTGAGGCAGATGTGGGACCATCTCTCCATATTGTATCCATTCACATCAAGCCTGAATTTGGCCTTTCATCAGCCTGTTTTGATTCTAACACTATTATATTTTTAACTAAATTTCAGTCTTGGAAGAAGCTTAGCAAGGGCAGGCCACCTTTGACTTCAGTAGGGTTTTATGTTGAACAGGAGTGTGCCTCATGGAGTTTCTTGCAGGAATGTGGTTCTCAGAATATAAGATTTTGAAGAAAGATGGAATGTATTTTTCTGGTACAATTACCCATTGGACAGTGCCTTATTATGTGTAACTGTACACACAATACTATAGGATTATTTTTTAACATTTTAGCATTTGGCTTCCTCTTGAGTTTTTGCTAAGTATGAAATGCAAAATCAAATTAATCATGTATTTCGTGCTGACATAGGAACACTTCTAACAGAACAGTTTGAACAAAGTACTTGTACCTGAATAATATTTTTAAAATGCTAGAAAAAAGGTTGCCATGCCCTTATCAATGCGCAATTTACAGTATGCTGTAAATTAGTGGTTTAATAGCTGTACTATATGTTCACCTCTAAAACATACAGAGAGACGTTCATTTAGGGTTTCACTGTGTTACCTTTATTCGTCTGTAGATAACAAAACCAACAGAGAAAGGATATGCCCCTACTGTTTCCAGTTTCTGGTTCCTGATAACCACAGAGTACGTCTCAAACCCAAGATGAAACTGACTCCACGGATACAGAAACTTCTTAATCGGGAGGCAAAGAACCATAAACTCAATTTGAAACAGACAAAGCTTTTGAAAAAGTACAAGGACTCAAGAAGTGTTCTGGTAAGATTGCTATTCCAATTAACACGATAACTGGGTTTGTTCATTCCCTGGAGCATTTATTTCCCTCGAGAGAGGGAATAAAAGAAGATAGGAAGCTTTTCTGTTTAGAAATTGAGCTTGCAATCCATAAGATTATTTCATCAGAACATAACAACTTTCTCTATGTAACTTTCCTGTTGGGGTAACTTCTATATATATCTATATCTATATCTATATATCTATCTATATACACACACACACACTTTTAAAACAAAAAAACTGACTCTAACAACAAGGAGATGAGAAAACGGCAGGTGGAAAAATCCCCAAACCTCGAACACATGGCTGCAAAAATGTATAGAAGCCACAATCTGCATATTCTAAAATTTAAACTAAAAAACAAACCACTTGTGAAGATCACTTTTTGTTGAGAATGTTCCTGGTGTAAAGTGTACTGCTAGTCCATTTGTGCGGTTTTGCAGAAGTGTCTCCAGCTAAACTAGCAGCAGCAAAGATGCTTGTCTTTTTCCACCCTCTTCACTCAAGAATGTTATGACCTGCAGAGCCTAATTGGGGCCAGGTAAATCCTAACATCATTAAGTAGAGGTTGATTTCCTCTTTTTTTAAGAAAAGGGGGAAAACCTAAGCTGAAAAGCTGTTAAAAGTTAAGATTCCAGCAGTTAAAAAAAAGTCCATCACAGCCAAATTAGTGTAAGTGTATAAGCTGAATGTTACTGTTTGTCATAAAATGTCTATGATAAAGCATACAGCACGTGTAACATAATCCCAGTTAAGGTTGCCGTTGGAACATTAACTCTTATTGCCTGACTTCTTGTTTTCTTCTTTATCCATTTGAGATATGTCTGCCCAGTGTTTTGGAGCCCATGGGAGCGAGCCTCTCAGCCCAGGTTGATAGACTTAGGTAGTGGGGCTTGTGCTAGTGCTCTGAAAATAGCTGTATAGACAGGGCTTTGAAGCTGTGGCTCAGGCGCTGAAACCCAGGGAGTGCGGGGTGTTTCATACTCTGAGTCACACTTCAAATCTCTGTCTAGACAGCTGTTTTTTGAGTACTAGTGAAAGCTCTGCTAGACCAAGTCTGTCAACCCGGGCTGGGATGCTCACTCACGTGGGCTGCAAAATGCTGTGTAGACATACTCATGGAGGCCTGAAGATTTCAAGGACAGCTATGCCTGGAGGAAACACTTGTCACCAGTCTCCCGTTTAGAAGTCTGTTGTGAAGCTGTGTACCTAAATGAGAGTAAATTATTTCTGGAAGAGATCAAAAGTTCATACACACACAGAAAGTGCTTAGTAACATATTAATACTGTCCCAGTTGCTTATATTTTGAGGGCGAGGATATCCATAGTGACATGTAGTCTCACATGTCAGACAATGAGACAATTTTGTTGGTTTGTTTTGTTTCTTTGTCAGCGTTTTTCAAATTGAGTGTGAACTGCCTGAGCAGCTTCTGATGTCTCCAAGAGGAAGCTCAAACAATCTTGAGTTGGGTGGCCATTTTGTGTGAGACTTCCCTGACCAGTGTTTAATATTCAGTAATGAATAGCCAATCAATGAGTTCTTGTTTGCTGAGTAGAAAGTGGAAACGATCCAGTAAGAAGGAAAAATGAATAACTGGCTTCCCCTGTCTACTGGGTTAAAATATACATTTCTACCCCAGAGCACAGTGCTTTATCACCAATAAAAGGCACTTTACCCAGTGCTGCAAACCAGTGTGCATTAGGGGAGGTCTCAGAATGCTTTCTGGGCTCGATTTTTGCTCTCATTTACACCAATGTGTAAATCCAAAGTAACTTAATTAAAATAATGGAAAATAGTCATTAAGGGGCAAGGGAAGACACTTGTTAACACAAAATATAGTAAGCAATGCTAACATGTTTCACATTACTGCATGATCTTCATTATATTCCAGAACGATTAAAATGGAGAAGTGTTCAAGTTCTGAAGCTGTCATGCAGAGAATAACTATATATACCTTTAATGTAGTGCTATAGAGACATACAAATCTATTAAAACAATTATATAGACAGATGTCTTAATAAATGAAGACGACCATCCACTGGGCACAACATTGAGTCTTTAGAGCATGTCCTGCGGTCAGATTGGACAGCTTTCTAAGAAATGAGGAAACTACTGATTATAATTTCCTGTGCCAGAATTTGCAACAATAGAAATCTGAAGCACCAACAACAAGATTGGGTTGAGGAAGTATCATAATCATTAACTAGTATCACTTATATGTCAAAGCTATAGGCACTTCAGATAGACACAGTACAAAACTAACAAAATGAAGCAAATTCCCTCCCCTCAAAATTTTAGTTTCCATTTGAAGGGCTCACGGATCACTGTGAACTTGGAAATTTTGCTTTTATTATTCACTGGTGTGATATTACAAACATTTAGGATAGATTTGAGGAACTGTCATTTTAGACAGCTGATATTCAGTGTGTCTCTTCCTGTTCCAATAATGTGGGTGGTCTTGCCCAAACAAACTTAAGTAATGATACTCAGGAGTAGTTGGCAAGGTGTGTATGTACTGCTATGTGTACTCCCCCCCCCAAAAAAAAAACCAAATATTGATGTACACTGTGACCTGCTGCAGAGCTGTAACAGGTTTTTAAACAAAAATATACATTTGTTTGTTAGCTGGACAGATTCTCAGAATGTAGCAGGCATCCATATAAATGTGAGTTTATAGTTTGTGGTTCATTCTAATCTCCATGCAATGTCCTTGAATTGGGATTTAAACATAGTAATAATACCATCTGCTCTGTTTCAGACAGACTGACAATCTCATTAAGATCTGTCCAAGTTAAGATCAAGATTGACTTACATACTTACTGTTATTTGGTTGCAATTTGCTACTTGGATTGTGCTTGAAATGTTTCTGGTATTGTATACTTAAAATACTATCAGGAACTGACAGCTCCCAAAATTACCATTGTAGAGCCATATAAGCTCCTACTGTAGAAAATGACACATTAGGAGCAAGGTTGACTGAGACTTAAACCAACAAGCTGACAGGCTATGTTTACAAGACCTTTCTTAGCCATTAGCGATATTTTATATCTTGGTTTAAGCATTCTGCTAACTTTGCAATTTGCATAAAATTACCTTATTCTATTTTGCAGTGTTCTAAAACTCCTAGAGGTATCATCTGTACATTATTTTGCAGATATGTTTCATCAGTTAATGGAAGATCAGCTGTTAACAAGATTTTTGCCTAAGTCATTGGTTCCCAAACTTTGGGTTGTGGACCACTGGTGGTCTTCTGTGGAGAGCTGGCAGATCACATTGTTTTGATTCTCCTTGTTTCTAGCTGAATTCATTAAAAAGAGCTAAAATAAATTTAAAAGCTTTCCTATTATTTTCTGTGAAAGCAGTTGGTGTACTTGTAAGAGATGTTATGTGATGGGAGCAGTGTCTCAGACAATCTCTCTATTAATATATGGTTTTGCCCACTCAGCTGCTTCCCCTTTTGACCCCACGGAACTTTAGTAGATACCCTCTAGTCCCACTCTTCCTGTGTGGTTCTCCTTCTCTCCATACCAATGGGTTACCTTGTTTCTTTTTATCAGTAGTGCATTTTTTTATTTTTGAAGATTTTGGATTTTTAATATCATTTTCTCTGAAGACGCACCAAAAAAGTGTTCCGGAGGGGTAGCCGTGTTAGTCTGTATCAGCAAAAACAACGAGGAGTCCTTGTAGCACCTTAGAGACTAACAAATTTATTTGGGCATAAGCTTTCGTGGGCTATAACCCACTTCATCGGTGCCACAAGGACTCCTCGTTTTTTGCAAAAAAGTGTTGTATATTTAAATAGAGGTGTAAATTTAAAAAATTAATTTTAAAATACATTTTGATCATTTTCCGGTTTCTTGTATGTTTGTGGTGAAACATGAATCCTACTGAGGTACATTCAGAGTATTGTACAGTCAGAGCCACTTTTAATGTTATCTAGTCTTTTTGTTGTGACATTGTTTTTCGTGTTTCACTCCATGTGTTTGCAATTCAGTATTAAAAGTCCCCTGAAATTAGTTTCCAGGGGATTGGAGTCATTTCTAGTCAGACCCTGGGGGATTTGATGGCTTAAGTGGTTTAAAGGAGAAAGCTAGAGGTAGATTTGATGTTGCTTTTTATGTCTCTCTGCTTCACACAAGTAAGTATTTAAGCAGCTTGATTCACTCTGTAATTTTGAAGAGCAGTTTGGATCAGTCTAAAAGTGTTAGTCACCAATGCCTTCTACATTTAAAATGGGGAAAGACTGACAGAAGAGCAAACATTTCCTTTCCTCTCTTCATAGCTGGTTACTTGCAACACATGCAACAAAACAACAAGACATCATGGTAAAAGCAGAGATTTTCTGGCAACAGCAACAAGCCGTTCTGGTACTCCGAAGAGTAAACCAGACCCAAAGACTCCGATAACTGCAAACAAAATGACACCCTTAAACCACAGTAAATCTGGATCTACAAGCAAGAGTCCAGCATCAACTTCCAGGTGCCTATTTCCATTTTACCTAAAGAGGCAACAGTGAATAGGGCACAGTACTAGAAGTCAGGAAAGGGAGTTCAGACAAGTCATTTAGTAATCTCTCTGATAATAAATATTTTATCTATTATCAGGGATCTGAAATGGAAGATCAGTTGTTGTTTTTTTAAATTGCAGAAGTCCAAAGGGTCTAATAAAAAGAGTGACTAGGGGTAAAAAGTATCACTTCTGGGTGTTTTAAAAAAAATAAACTTCAGCCTTAGTGTGAGATACCATTTAGGGTTTTATTTTCTAAGCATGTAATTGTGTGCACAAACTCAGTACTTTCAAACATATTTGGGTAGTTGTGCTTCTCACAGCTCACTTTCACACACAATGCATAAGTTATGTTTGCAGTTAAGTAATTGTGCACCTGAATTTTATGTACACAACCATTTTCAAAATCAGACCATAAAATTACATTATTCCTCCAGCCTCACTTTTTAATAAGAGATTTATCTGATTTTTGTTTTGTTTTGCTTTTCAGAACATGCATGTCTGGACAGTCACCATCCAGTTCTTTCCCCAAGACTCCCAAAAACACTAAATTTCATTTTACTCAGCTAAAATGGTTGCTTAATCTTGAAGAAAAACAAAAGAGCCAGAAGAAGATGGACCTGAAAAACTTCTTGTCTTCACTTTGAAATACTGAATAATTACAATAGTCATGATAATGGTTACAGTAGAAGTGGCTAAAATTGGGCCAATAAATGAACTAAATTAGTGGCTGCTTTATTAATTGTTTTATAAACTTAGAAACAATTTTTGTTAATACTGGTTTAATTTCTGGCTGTGGTAAGGCCTTCAGCATGTAGGGGAGATTTAAATACATTGTTTGGAAACAGTCTCTGTACTTTTATATAGATTCCCTACCAGAGGATATTGCTGGAATAATAAGGTAATAAGCCAAGTCTTGGAAGCCTGTACTTGTTTCACAATCTTTAATGGCTCTGGAATTAAAAGCCAAAATCTGTTCTTGGACCAGATTGGCTTGCGCTGTAGCAATCAGTGTAATGATTTTTAAAATAGGATCCTGTACCACAGTAGAACTTGCAGAGGATCTGCTTATCTCTAATTCTTTCCAGATCTGTGCTGTGAATGGTGTGGGTTTGCTTGTGAGTTTTACTCAGGACTTTCTCTGTGACTCTGCAGATCTGCACATAAACCTGATTTCCAAAGGAAATCTGTGCGCTCATCTTAATGAACTGACAAAGTAATTCTGAAACATTCCTGCTTACCGCTATTCAGCGGAAGTAAGTCTTATTCTGCAATTTCTGAAGTTGATGGCTCCAGTTTTACATTTGGAAAGAATATTAATTATTGTTTTTACATACAAATAGCTTTAAAACCAAAAAATTTGTCTTTCTGTAAGTTATATAAAGTTGCTTCCTTTCTGTTCCAGTCCTCATTCTTGTTTTGGCACCACTAAAGCAACAAATAAAATGATTCCACTTGTCCCTTGAAGTGCATCTGGCTTTTTAAAAATCTAATTAAAGACCACTTTCCAACAAATACAAGTTGGTATATTTAAAAAAAACATTTCAGGGAGGGCAGAGCTTGTTGCAAATCTTAGTTTTAATCTCATAAGGGCTGATAAGTATGTAATATTCATATGAATCTTCTGGAAATGGGTAATGTGGCTGAAATACATAATAAAAGTGATTTAGAAAGCCCTTCCTTCACTTTAGATGTAACTAAAATATATGAAGGGTCAATTTTTAACAATTTTTCTGGTAACTATGCTTTGACAATGCATTGTGCTGTTTTTCCTCTCTGTAGAGCTCTGTATTTATTTACATGGGTCACTTTATGGCTTGTCCTCTGATGCCTTTACTAATTCTTTAGTTTTGTTGGGAAGAAAAATGTATATTTTAAAGCAGTATTTTAAAAGGGTCTGTGTTGTAAAATCTTTATGAATTTTTTTTAAAAATTTTTTACAGTAAGGTGTGTGCCACTTTTGGATGCTGTGACGCTGGATCATTGAAACATATTATTGCCACTGTTAGACAGTTGCAACACATTTTATACAAAGTATGTCATGTAAGGTATCAATGGAAAAGTCACAATCTATCCAATATGATTTATCCTATTTGTAGGCACGTATCATCTTTGTATCTAATGTTAAATCCCTTTATATCCTATTTATCACCCATAACAATTTTACATTCAACACAAACACTTTGTCCAAACTATGGGAATGGACATGAGTACTAGGATGACTCCCAAATACGCCAACCTCTTCATGGGCCACATTAAGGAAGCATTTCTGGACAAATACACCATGAAACCAATGAAATACCTGAGATACATCAATGATATTTTCTCTGGACAGATGACCTAAACTTCATCATAGATTTCCACCATAGTTTCAACAACCACTCCCCATTCTTTAAACTCTCTCTAGAACACTCCCACATTAGCATCAACTTCCTGAATACCACAATCAGCTTCAACCATGGAACCTTACAGACAACTATATACAAGAAACCCATAGTTCATCACACCTACCTTCACAGATCCAGCAACCACCCCAAACACACCAAGAAATTTATCTACAGCCAGACACTCTGATACCACAGAATATGCTCTGAGGAGAAAGTCTGGGCTATACACCTTAACACACTTAAAACTGCCTACACCAAACAAGGACACTCCACTGGAGAAGGAGATCATGTCATGAAATGAGCCACTCAAATACCTCAAGAGAACCTGCTTCAACACAGAAATAACTCCCCCCTGTGACAATTACAACCCATACTTGATGAGGACCTCATCCTAAAGAAATCTTTCCTGAACCCCCTCTGTTGGCCTTCAAATAACCCTCCCAACCTTTCCAAGCTCATCATCAGAAGTAGCTTCACCCAGACCAGGATACACCAACTGAAAACCACCCGATCCTTCCAGAACAACAGATGCAAAACCTGCACACATCTCAACTGCTACAATGATCAATAATCCCCACAACACACCTTTCAAGATCGATGGGTCCTACACGTGCCTATCACAATATATGGTGTACCTCTTCCCGTGCACTAAATGCCCCAATAACAACTTTGTGGGTGAAATGAGACAATCAGTATGCTCCAAATGAACTCACACAGAAAAATTATACAAGACAAAAACACCCTATCACCTGTGTGTGAACACTTTTCACAGAGTGATCACTCTATATCTGAACTCTCAATCCTCATCCTCAAAGGAAGCCTGCACAACACCTTCAAAAGACAAGCCTGGGAGTTTAAACTCAACTTTCCTAGACACTAAAAATCATTGACTGAATATGGACACTGGATTTATGGTTTATTACAACAATTTGTAACCCACTAACCCCCTCCCACCTATTTTTTCTCCCCCTCCCATCCTCCTATGATTGGAGAGGTGGTAATGGGCCACTTCACCTTGAATGGTCCTTTGAAATATGTGTTAACTACATGTGCTAAACAATCTGTTCCACCTTGTACATTTCTCAGACCTAAAGAAAAGCTCATCCTAAGCTTGATAGCTTGTATCTTAAATCAATAGAAGTTAGTCCTGGCTATGACAACACTGCATTTAAGAAAACAAAATGGTAACAGTAATCAGTTTGATACAGCAATCATGCTTAAACTTTCTTCCATTTTGAGATATTCCCAGTTTCAGCAATTATTCCCCATTTTAAGTATGGGGAATCTCTCAAACTGTTAAATCTTTCAAAATAGAAGACACTAAGTATAATCATTGTCATGGATTTTTCTTTTTATAATGGAGTCTCCTGTCGCTTCAATTGATAATTTCTTAAGTTTTAAACAGTTTTTAGAGACACTCACCACAAAACTATATATTTTTCCTTTAGAACAAATTCCACTCTCATTTAAAAGTGCCATTTCACGCAACTGAGAGAGTACTGTAATCATTAAAATTATTATAAACTAGCCGCAGTCAAAATGGTGGCATGGTTTTGGGTTACTCAGAACAATATATGGAGGCTATACATTTCAGAGAACATAGGTTGGGCATATAAGCATTAAATGTTGATTTACGATGTTTTTACAACATTTTATTCTTTTAAATATGAAAACATTATACATTGAGGTGTTATTTAGAGGACAAATTACACAAGAATTACACATTCAGTGAGCAGTGCACAATAATGAAACACATTTTTACATTTCAAACGTCTTTCTTGTCAGCTTTCAACAAATGAGTAAATTTCTGTTGCAAACAAGTTACAAAGTGCTGTTATTGCATTTTTGCAAATTCCCACAAAAAAGGATCATGCTTACTAGGATACTTTTTAATGTAGTAAAGATTAAATCAGAATTCGATTTCTAAATAGTAAGATGGAGAAGTTGACCTATTAAGATAATTTGACACAGTGAGACAGGTTCAAAGACAGAATGGTCATCCATTTTAAAAAAAGATAATCAATATTCGCATTAAGATTTTTAAGTTGATTCTAGAATGTGTTGCTGACAGCCAGATCCTAACTGCTTTATTCACACAAATAGTGGGAATATCGGCATGAGAAAAGTAAGCAAGAATTAATCCCAAGTGTTTGTATTAATAGAAAACCAGCCCATCAAAAATAGTGCCATTGCAGCTGATTCACTAATCTTTCAACAATAACTCTATAACTTTCTATTACCATATGTACTACAAGTTTAATTTTACCCCCAGGCAGAGGGCCAGAAAACAGCCTATGCACAAGTTATATTCATTTAAGTTCTCCAGGTAGTGCATAGGCTTTTTGATGGCCCTCTATGGAAGGGTGAATTTTGGTGATCACTAGAGGACACATTTGCAGACACTGAAATTCATGGGTGTTTTGCCACTGACTTCTAGATTTTAAAGCATGTAGCTTTCATTGTGTTGGGTGGGAGGGGGAATCATGGAAGGTTGACTGGTTTAATATATGAAAGGTTGAAGCTGAATGTAAAACAGAGAAGCTAATGTTACTGAAATCTATAAATTAACTTTCTACAGAGGAGGCAATTTATCTTTTTCAACAGTTACAATTCTTTTGTAACCAAGAATCTTAAATTTGTTTGTAAGATCACAAAAATATGGAGAATAGGCATTTTTAGAGATTTTTTATAAAGTTTTACAACTATATGGCTTTATCTTCAAAGTCGTTACTTCATTAGAGTAATCCCGCTGACAGCAGCAGAATTACCTGCAAGTAGGTATTATTCATATGATTACGGGCTGCGGGATTATGTCCATGCTTTTTCACTAAAAACTCCTGAACTATATAATATAACTGAGTAAATAAATGTGTATCTCTCACCTGAAGGATCTAATTTTTTATTATTAGAAAACGCTTCAAGGTGTAACATTTGTTGAGCTAAAAAAAATTTGCATCTAGTATCCACCTTTGGGCAGGTGATTTGGATTTCAGTGCAGTTGTGTCACATTACCAAAATACAACTTTATCCAGATTAGGCGACTACACCTCATTTTATCTACCTGGGAACAATCCTGTGTACAGGTATATATGCTACATTTTGGTACCTGAGAACTTAAGGATACCTGCCAACCCTATGGGGTTGCTGTTGTGTCTTACTGAATAGTATGTCTCCTCCAGTGAATCTGGGAATGGTGTTACAGTATTAAAATATCAAATTCATTGATATTGTGCTGTCACTACCATAGAAATCAGACAGTTGGAGCACCATTCATCCACTACCATGAGATACTTTTAGTGACAAACAAGGAGCATTTTATCTCCCCGAAATTGTTTGTTTTCAAACTAAATTTGAGTGGCTGTTAAAAAACCCCAAACAAACAAAGCACACTGCAGAATTAAAAGTTCCGTGAGGTAAAAACATTAACAGTGAGATACAGCAAATTTTATCCAAAGAAAAGTATAGTTCTCAAACTTTCCACTTAAAATTATATCAAAATTAATGTTCATCTCAAGGAAAAGTTTGATTTTTTTCAATATATTTTTCCTAAATCTTGTCTTTAACCACTTCTAAATATACATCTATAGATACACAACAGTATTACTAAAACTTAAGAAGAGAATAAGAGTGAAGTCAGTGTCTACCTTTCTTTCTGTCCTTGAGGAGCTGAATGCTGATTTTCCTTGACTTTTACACATTGATTTCTGCCCTTTTTCTGAATAAGGCAGGTGGAGAAGGAATGAATGTTTAAACTTTTTACAACAAAATATTTTAAAAATCCAGGCTCTGATCTTACAATGAACTCTACATCAGTAGACCTCTACACCTAGTGACTTCAATGGCGGCAGCTGTTCACCTGCTTTGGAACGGATTGAGACTACTGATTTGTTCTGTGCATTTATGATTCATGAAATAACTGATCTGATTTTTGGTTTTAATTTATGAGAAATTTTGTACTATGCTTTACAAAAGGAGAGTTCTTCTTTGCAGCAATAATGTGTGTGTACATATACATTTATACAGCTACATTTTTAATGGATTAGAACACATTTAAACCATGAAAGTCTTAATCTAGGTCTAAGTTTTCAAATAGTCTTCAACTTTTGAAAAGATGACTATGGATATTTTTTACATACCCGACTCTGCTTAAGAAAACATAGCTAATTTCCTTTCTTCTAATTATTGTCCATATCCTTCCCACTCTGGTTTTCACTGTGGAATGATAAAATGAGTAGAAAGCCCATTCAAATGGCTATAAATCTGTTGAAGGCTGGTGAGCTCAGACCATCAAGCATCTTCCCACCCCTTAATCAGGTTTTTGGGTGGGAAACTCCCAATGAAAACAACTCTACATAATATCATCTCCTTGCAAATTACAGGGTAAAGTGTGCAAAAATGAATGTTGATCCTGTCAGATTTAATTCCTGGAGGTTCCTCCTTCATGCATGTAAACCTGAGAGGGACTTGGAGTGTTTTGGGACCAGGTGTGGGTTGAGAGGCCACGCCAGCAGCAGTCTAGATGGTATATTGTTAGGGAGGATAGGAAGAGTCCCAGGAAATATCATGTAGAGTCTGGCCCTCTTTGTAAATACCCAATTTCTCTGTTACCTTCAGATGTACAGAGAAATCCATGGGTGAAGGTCCAAACTCTCTGAGACCCCTCTGTGGGCCACCAAACCCTATTCTGAAGTAATGATGCTGTGCAGAAACCCTGAAATTTCACTCCATAGATTTTTCCATCTAACTACAGCCCATTTGTGGTACTTTTTGCAGAAGAGGAAAATCTGACTGTATGTGCTTGTGTCCAAATATGAATATTTTTTTAAAAAAAAGGCTGTTATATCCTGCTGATAGTTAACAAGTATTCCAGGGCCTGGACCTACTGAAGTAAATGGCAAAACTTTCACTGACTTCAGTAGGGCCAGGATTTGACTCCAGGACTATACTGAGTCATCTCAGTCTATTCTATTTTAAAAACTGCTGTTTTTAAGTATGTAATATGGGATGGGGGGGGTGGGGTACAGTGTTAATTGGCTGTAAACTTTATTTATGCTTACACTGACGTAAAAAGTTTTAGTTTACATGACAAGTATGAGTAAAGGTGGATATTTGTTAATATTGCTATGAATGTTTACAATGAAAGAGCTTCTCTAGGCAAATCTCTCGCTAGAACACTTAATAAAGTCTCACACGGTAAAACAAACTCAAACACTTGGGGTCAGATGTTCAAGGGTATTTAGGGGCCTATGGATGCAGCTAGGAGCCTAGTGGGATTTTCAAAAGCACCTAGGTGCTTAACTCCTATTAATGGCGAGTAAGGCACTTTTGAAAATTCCACTAGGCTGCATCTTGAGGTTCCTAAATACCCTTAAACATCTGCCTCTTAGTGTTTTTAAAAGGCAAGGGGTAAACAACTTTATTTTCATAAGTTTAGTTACTCATATACAAATACCACATTTATACGGTGATAGAGTTTGTTTTTAAACGCACATCCAGCAACATTTTTCTACAGTTTAATACACACAGTGGCCTAGATTTTCTGGGAGAAAGTCCCCTCCTTGTAAGAAAAGGAGACCAAGATCTAGAAGATGTTTACTGGGAGGCTTAGAGACAGGAGACCTGTGGCGCTCATTTGCCTCTTTAGACACGTTTCTCCATAGGAGAGGATGCTTTGACCCTAAGTTTCCACAGACAACAAAATTCTACTTGTAGTATCATCATGCTGTATAAGTAAAATGGTACTTGAGTACTTTCAAATTTTAATAATGGCCATACAAAAATAGGTATGGTCCTGAGTAACCACTGCATACTATAGTTAAAGCTGTGGAATGACTTCCCATTTCTGGGATCAGGTTTGTTAATGGAGACAGATGTGGCAGAAAGGGGTTATTGTACAAAGAAGTGGTCCTTCAATTTACAAAGCAAGTTGTCAGGAAAAAAAGCATTTCTATTGTACTAATTAATATGTGTAGTTTTTACTCAGTATTTTTAATGTTTACTTTTAAATATTAAAATTATGCACAATTTTGAGTCACTTGAGGTGTTCAATTTAACATGATTTATATTTTCCACTTTCAAAGCTGGTTAACAACATTTACTTTAAAATAAAGCTGTAGTTTTATTTGGGGATGAGTAAATTAACTTAATAAATAACCAGTAACATCACTCTCCACATAAAAATAAATTGCAGTAGTCTTCTTATAAACATAAGATTGTGATTTCCATAATGTTCCATTGCCTCACTAGCCATTGAAATGTGGCAACTTAAATGTATACTTTGATTATATAGTGAACTACACTGAGTAGAGGGTGCATAAAAAAAATAAAGTGAAAACTTATCAGTTTCATACAGGGCACCTGATCAAAATCTGTACAAAAGATAAGAATATTTTAAGATAATTACCCATTCTTTAACGTAATAATATACAGATGCCACCTTTTATAAATGTACCTATATGTTCACTTGCCAATAAAACTGTAAACAAACCAATATTTTAAACAATTCTTATAAATTATTTTGAGCTATTTTTTTTTTTACCGCCACTCTCCAACAATGTACAAAAATAATACTACAGGACTATCAATCAGTCTGACCTACCCCTCACTCCACAGAAGAGCAGAGGCTATAGAAATAGAGGTTCTTATAATCAATCATCACTGTAGATGTCTCCAGCAAATGGTAGGTGCACATGACTGCCTGTGACATTGGGAAGTCGAGACAGATCAGGAAGGTTCTGGATGCGTGACCTGAGTTCTTTTCGCACCTGGGATACTCTGGCTAACTTGCGCTTGTATTCCTGTAATGCAAAAGTAGTTGACGTTAGATTATTTTTCAGTCACTGTTGCTTTCCTGGTGGGATTTTCAAAATCTCATCCATAGTGTTTAACTGACATTTTGTTGATACAGACTCCCTTAAGCAAGTGAGGTAATTAAATATGTTTTTATAGGTGAGGAGTTGGACAACCAGATATTTTCCAAGTAGTTTATCACCTGCTGGAACCAGTGTTTGATTCCCAGATAGCTCAGGAATCACAACACTGCTCAAGAGATTGATTTAGGTCACTGTACATTTTGTTTTGGGGTTTTTTTCTTTGTCCTGTGACTATACAAAAGCTAAACAAGGAGGATGCCAGTCTTAGATAATACAATTGTAGAAATGTCTACATGTGACTAATAGCATGGGATTATTCTGAGACATGGTATTAAAGCTACTTGTGACTGATTTTCTTCTCACTTGCCCCATAACTCTACTGACATCCAGAAAGTTACTTGTCATTTACACTAGCAAGAGAGCTGCAGCCGCTCAATTCCTCTCAATTAAAGCACTAGAAATGCCAAGCGGGATTGGCCAAATGTCAAAAATGGTTAGACTGAGGTACAGGGAAGTTGAATGATTTGTCCAACATGCCACTGGGAATTAGAGCAGAGCAAGAAGTAGACCCTATCTTTCCTGCTCCCTGCTGTGCTCTAAACACTATACAGCTCTTATATTAAAACATTGGAAACTGCAGCTAATGACTGCTGCATAATCCTAGATTATCATTTTGATAACACTTTTTACAGCAGGTAGTAAAATGTTTAGAATTCAGTGTTTTGAACTATAACCAAATGTATACATTAAAAGCGTCTGTACTGCATAAATATTAAGTACATATAATTGTCCAATT
The DNA here is from genome assembly GCF_002925995.2 of Terrapene triunguis. NCBI lineage: Eukaryota > Metazoa > Chordata > Testudines > Emydidae > Terrapene > Terrapene triunguis. Next base: position 847,203 of record NW_020664534.1, on the reverse strand, counting down.
ACACTAAAAATGACACCCTACTTCTGTACAGATAAGCATAATGATTTATGAGACATTTCTATAATCACTATATTACAAGGATTACTTTCAAAGTAATTTGTAATACTGTAAGTGTATCTTCCATTATTATATTAAGCACATATCCACAAGATAAAGAGCTGTTAATAACAATAAAGGCCAAATGGTACTCACCTTACCTACACAATTATTTATTGATATATATTTATAACAGCACCCATCACTGAGGTATCTGAGTGCCTCAGAATGTCTTGAATAAAGTAATTAGATTTTGACCCTGTATCTGAATATAGGTTAACCATTTGTAATTCATACAATTATTTACTGATTTGTGAGGCCTCTTCACATGAAGCAAGATGCTATATAAGGCATATATTTAACGCTTTAAACCAGCACACAGTAATATACCATTTCTAAAATATATAGCGGGGTGGGGAACATTTGCAGATAAGCTTTAAAAGTGCCATGAGTCACTAGTGCAGAGACTGTAGTTGCAATTGCCAGCTAGGAGCCAAGTTTATATACACCATATACATGTCCACACAGGACACTGATCATGACATTTACAAGGTATGGAAAATAAATTTAAACACATCTCTGTATTTTGAATAGTACCTAAACAGAAGATGGACGAAAAAAGAAGTCTGACCCAAAAACCATTACATTAGTCCAGTCACACGGACCTAGATTTTCGCTGCTGACCAAATCCAAGATCTCCAGATTTTAGAGAGTTTAAACCACTGGTAGTAACATGACCTTGTTAATACACCAATATGGGTGGCAAGTAAACTGGTGTCAAAGAGAAATCCCAAGTTCCTAATTAGAAGTTAAACACATAGGTGCAAGGAGTTAACCTCAATATAATGAGACACGAAGATGAAATACAGGCCCTCAGCCCCAATCAACAAATCTTTTGTTTTGTTTATATTAATTGACACAGAGTCACAGACCATCCAAAATGACGTCTCAGGCAATGTGAGGTTCATGTAACCCAAGAGGGTCAGAAAACAAACATAGTTCTTAATGTCATCAAAGCAAAAGTGATCATTAGCAGTTCAATCAGAGTCCCATGAGGTACTAAATGCAGTGCAAATAATACATGATCTATAGTTAGGAAACAGAGCTTCAAACATTTGCTGACTCTATACAGAACAAAGATGTATTCACATTACTATGTTTCAATTATATGAATTATAAGAAAGCTGTATAGAATTGCATATCATTTACTGAAGGGGGGGGGGGGGAGATAGTGGTCATATTTGTCCAGATCACCTTCGTTGGGAAGAGGCTCTGAAGGTGGAAAATTTAATCCTGATTGGGTCCTTTGGACACTACAGCAATACAATGTACTGTTTAATATTTTATGTTACAGTAGTATCCATAGGTCCCAATTGGATTGACTCTGTACACACACATATACAAAGACATGGTCCTTTGCCACAAAGATCTTAAAATCTAAAAGTCTGATGATAATCTTATGCTTTCATCTCCATTTGTTTCTAGTCCAGTATGCATGAACACACACTTGAGAACTCTTTGATGATGTAGGTGGCAGAGATGTCCAATTAAAGGAAAGAATAAGGATTATGGTTCACAAAGGCAAATAATTTGGCAGTATGTATACCATTTCTTTGCATTAGGTTCACTAGTTTCAGAACACAAATGGCTAGAGGTTCAACACTAAGGTACCAGATTCTAAGGAGCGGACAGACAGCTTGAAGCCAGTAGATTTGGCTTCAGTAATGATATAAAAATGATATAAAACAATGCAGGAGAGGTTCAATGGAATCCTATGCAAAACCAAACTGTCCAAAGGAGCTAAAAATTGGCAAAAAGCCTAACACCACCTAGCCTAACTATAAAATAATATTAATGGTAACCTTTCCTTAAAGAGAACTAATGGGCTTAGCATTATATAAAGCCTAATTCCAAATTGCTCCCGAAAGCAGGAAAGAATTGCTTGACACAACACTAAAATTCCCTTCCACTTGTAACACAGCATTCCCACATTAACATCCATCTCAGGAATATTTAACAAAAGCTTTTTCCATTATAAACCTCATGTAGCACTAGAATTTCCATTACACAGAACAGATTTTATGAAGCAATAAATATTGTGGCATCCAATGACCTAATTTTTCATGTACTTCCCTAACACAGTCAACTAATATTCTGAATTTGTCCAAATGTTCATAGTGATTTTGGGTGCGCAACTTGGGGTGGAGGCCAATTTTCAGAGCATACATGCTCAGCAGTTTCTAGAAAAACAACCCCCATGAAGGTGTTTCCAGTTGGGGAATCAAAATTGAGATATTCAAAATCAATAATCACTTCTGAAAATTTTGGCCTCTGTACTTTGAATGTTTCTGCACAACTGCAGTCATCTAAGCATCCCTGGAGTGTTGTGAGATTGATAATAAACATGCAAAATAAACTATTACTAAACATATATACAATGATTTGCTATTTTATCATAGTACATATTACGTAATGGTGCGTACATATCGCTGGAGTGCTATCAGAGTGATATTCATAGATTCAAAGACCAGAAAGAACCATTGTGATCATCTAGTCTGACCTCCTGTATAACACAGGCCACAGAACTTCCTCAGAATTAACTCCTAGGGCATATTAAACCTGCAGAATAAACTACTACTACATGTACGCAATCATTTGCTATTTTATCATAGAACCTAATGTTATGTACACTTACATATACAACGTTATATTTATGTCAGGATATGCATTTATAGTGTTGTCTAATGGATAAAGCAAGACTAGGTGAGTCAGGACTTCTGGGCTTTATTCCTGACACTGTCACTGAGCTTAGAAACTCTGCACAAATCACATAACCCTGAGTGCCTCTGTTTACCCATACTTAAAAAAAATCCTTAACTTTTACCTAAAAGACACATTTAGGAAGTATTTCAACTTATACACCACTAATTACACAGTCCAAGATAGATATCCATTAGTGATATCAATATTGAAAGGGCTTGTATCCCTTCTCGGTTTCAAAGATTCTTAGGAAGGCCAACAAGGGTTGGACACTACTGTATAGCCTTCTACATTCAGAAAGGAAACAGAACATTTATTTATGGATTGCATCCCAACTGAAGCAGAACTCTTCACCCTCTCCTACTGCAATTTTATTAGAAAGGGGAGACTTAAGGGTTAAAGGAGTGAGATTACCCTAATCAGCCATTAGAAAGATCAATGTGCCTTAAATTTGACAAGACTCAAGTTCAGCCTGCTTTCCAGCACTTAAAATAAATAAATTCCTGAAGTAGCCTAGAATTTAGGGCATTAAACTGAGTTTTGGTATTTTTAGAAAGTTGTATACAAACAACTACAGATTAAAAAAGTACAGTAGAACCTCAGAGTAACAAACAACACCATTACGAACGGACCAGTGAACCACACACCTCATTTGGAACCAGAAGTTCTCAATCAGGCAGTAGCAGAGACAAAAAAAAAAAAAAAAAAGCAAATACAGTACAGTACTGTGTTAAACGTAAACTACTAATAAAAAGGGAAAGCAGCATTCTTCTTCTGCATAGTAAAGTTTCAAAGCTATATTAAATCAATGTTCAGTTGCAAACTTTTGAAAGAACAACCATAACGTTTTGTTCACTTACAAACATTTCAGAGTTACAAACAACCTCTCTGAGGTTCTCTATTGGTAGTGTATTGCTGATGATGATGATTTTGAGGTTCTACTGTATGTTAAAAGAATCTTATTAAGCTTGAAAAGTCCAGAACTAAAAAGTTAGGAAATGTCAGGAAAAACACCAAGACAGGGATCCAGTGGAAAAATATATGTGATCATTTAATTAATGACTATATTATAATGCACATGAACAAGTATGGGGGCAAATTAAGGTTGCATAGGCAACCTTAATTCTGACATTTCCTAACTTTTGAGTGTTTGACTTTGCAACCTTAATTATGTTCTTTTAAAGTAGGTTTTATATGTGCAATTTCCTAGGTTTTTTAAAAAGCAAAATGAAAGAAAAAATAAAACATAACAAACCAACCCCAAAATACCATCCTGTGGCATCATATTTACACCCACATGGACTATAAGCAGGCTTGAACGAAACTTTAGATCCAGTACACAGACCTCTGCCACTGGAGCTAAAAGAGTAACTGATAGCAATAGTAGGTTGCCATCCACTGTGTGGAGCAGCACTAGAGGGAGATAAGACACTCTACCAGTAGGCTTCACAGATATTTGCAGACAGCAGAGGAATAGTGAGACTCAGGAACTGGGGGTTCCATTCCAGGCTTTGGAGAGGACTGTACCCTAATGGGAACAGACTCTTCTGCCCTATCCCCTCCAATCCATCCTTGTCTCACTCCTGTCTCTTTCATACCCTTCGTTCCTGGTCCCAGACCCATTTTCTTTACCTAGCCAGCCCAATTTTCCACACCTCATGCTTACTCATCCCAAACCCAGTCCTCTTACCCAGCAAGTCCTGTTCTCATCCCTCCAAACCCCACATTGTCCCAGTCTCCTTGTCCCATCATTTCCACTTTCCCCTACCGCCAGCTCCTTGTCCTCAGTCTCTTTGTCCAACCAGTCCCAGTTCCCCACTTCCCATCTCCTCATCCAATTTTTCCTTTTCTCTTACCCTGGCCTCCAGTCATTCCCTTCTCCACTGGCTCCCAGTTCCAACCTCACTCCCAGGCTCCTTGTCCAATTTCAGTGGCTCCCTCCCTCAGCTCTTTGTCCCACTCTTTGCCCAACTAGACCCAGTTCTCCTCCCAGATAACAGTTCCTTCTCAGATCTGTCTCCCCTGCCCACTGGCACAGTCATGTGACCAGTGGCACTAAAATAGGTCATAAGTAATCTCCTGGTTGTGACTGAGTTTGTCTCTTTTCCTATAGTTCTGTAATAGGTATTTTGAAGAGGTTATGCTAGTTAAGAATTTGGCCATAAATATAATCCCATACCCCAGAATGACAGGTTCCCAATAGATGCTTTTAATTTCACTAAATATTCAAGTCTTGATCCCCTGTCAAAACCATCAGGAAGTTCTGAAACATCATAGTTAACACACGATTAGTCATGGAAGAACAGTACTGAGTAAATGGGCTGGAACAGAGTATTAACGCTGATGCACTGTACAGTAAGAGACAGGTACAACCACCACTAAAGGTCAGCAAGCTTTGGAATTGAGAGCAATGAAAAGGAAATTGCCAGCAGCATACAGACAGCTTCCCAAATTTGTGACCTACTGACAATGGAGCCATTTAAAGAAAATGAATTTCTGAAAGCTAAAGTGGGCCAGCTTAAAAATAGATTTGATATTAAAAATGATGAATTTGTTCTTCTCCTTTAGAAAAGCAAGTTTTCACAAACTTGTTTAAGAACAGTTGTGTGAAATACAGGCACAAATATTTACTGTATCGATTAGCTGAACTCTAAAATCGCACCTGTCAGACATATATACTTCATTTCAAAAGCCGTTTCCTGCAGGTTCTCATGAAGCACTGAATTTTACTCTGAGATCCATGCACATAACTCTGACTTAAGCAAAGTTATGCTTGTGTGTCCAAGTGCAAAAATTATCTCCAGGACTTAAATTGAGCATTTAGCAGAGACAACTGTAGTACATTTGAAAGTAAGAAATTATATATTGCTCAAACGACATTCACTATTGCAGGGGTCGGCAACCTACGGCACA
>NW_020664534.1:642365-841094 GCF_002925995.2 Terrapene triunguis | reverse complement strand
AAAAAGAACTGAAGAAGCAATTAAGGTCACTAGTAAGGGAATTATCCCTTAGTACCCAAGAAGCCTGATTTATGAAGTAACAATTTATATTTTCTCCCATTTAAATTAACCTGTGGACAACAGAGGAAGAGCTGAAGCAAGGAGGTGGACTGTCTGATTCAACAATATCCTTTTGACTCAAGAGTGGGATATTTTAGGTTGAAATAAATGTAACTGATTAAACTACCTCCTAAAGGGGTATGAATTTGTCCCTAGCTCTCTGTTATGGAGATGCACAATCCTGTTTGCCTACAGGTAGCCATGCTGATGTCAATGCAGAGCTGGTTTTATCAGTTTTGGGCAGGCCTCTCAAAACAAATGTTTGCTCCCTCCCACTCCCCTTTCTCTAAATCATAAATAATTCCTATCCACCATGAACTACTGTGCACAATGACAGCCACAGGATTCTGGGAAGGTCAGTGAGAGAGTCTCTTAGGGCTTCCTCCAATTAAACCAATTCATTGTATGTACAAAAGGCTGTGTGGGAAATCTTTGTGTCATCACCAACCCTTTACTCCAGGTAAAACAGAGCCAGCTGTTTGTGCTGATGTCTATGCAAAATTACCAATATATCAAAAAAAGTTTCAAGAAAAAATTCTCAAAATAGACCAGGGCCTGGGACCCACCAGACCCTCAGCTACTAAAGGATTGTGTGTGTGCATTCTGGTAAATGTTACCACTTACAGTACTCCAGAAGACTGGAAAAGGGCAAATATAGTGCCAATCTATAAAAAGGTAAATAAGGACAACCCAGGGAATTACAGACCAGTCAGCTTAACTTCTGTACCCAGAAAGATAATGGAGCAAATAATTAAGCAATCAATTTGCAAACATCTAGAAGAGAATAAGGTGATAAGTAATAGTCAGCATGGATTTGTCAAGAACAAATTGTGTCAAACCAACCTGATAGCTTTCTCTGACAGGGTACCAAACCTTGTGGACAGGGGGAAAGTGGTAGACATGGTATATCTTGACTTTAGTAAAGCTTTTGATACTGTCTCACATGACCTTCTCATAAACAAACTAGGGAAATGCAACCTAGATGGAGCTACTATAAGGTGAGTGCAAAACTGGTTGGAAAACCGTTTCCAGAGAGCAGTTAACAGTGGTTCTCAGTCATGCTGGAAGGATATAATGAGTGGGGTCCCACAAGGATCAGTTCTGGGTCCGGTTCTGTTCAGTATCTTCATCAATGATTTAGATAATGGCATAGAGAGTACACTTATAAAGTTTGCGGACAATACCAAGCTGGGAGGGGTTGCAAGTGCTTTGGAGGACAGGATTAAAATTCAAAATGATCTGGAAAAACTGGAGAAATGGTCTGAAGTAAATAGGATGAAATTCAATAAGAAAAAATCCAAAGTACTCCATTTAAGAAGGAACAATCAGTTGCACACATACAAAATGGGAAATGACTGCCTAGGAAGGAGTACTGCAGAAAGGGATCTGGGGGTCATAGGGTACGTCTTCACTACCCGCTGGATCGGCGGGTAGTAATTGATCTATCGGGGATCGATTTATCGCGTCTCGTCTAGACGCGATAAATCGATCCCCAAATGCGCTCCCCGTTGACTCCGGAACTCCACCAGAGCGAGAGGCGGAAGCGGAGTCGACGGGGGAGCCACAGCCATCGATCCCGCGCCGTGAGGACCCGAGGTAAATCAATCTAAGATACGTCAACTTCAGCTAAGCTATTCTCGTAGCTGAAGTTGCGTATCTTAGATTGATCCTCCCCTCCTCACCCCCCAGTGTAGACCAGCCCATAGTGGACCACAAGCTAAATATGAGTCAATAGTGTAACGCTGTTGCAAAAAAAGCGAACATCATTCTGTGATGTATTAGCAGGAGTGCTGTAAGCAAGACACGAGAAGTAATTCTTCCGCTCTACTTTATGCTGATTAGGCCTCAACTGGAGTATTGTGTCCAGTTCTGGGTGCCACATTTCAGGAAGGATGTGGACAAATTGGAGAGAGTCCAGAAAAGAGCAACAAAAATGATTAAAGGTCTAGAAAACATGACCTATGAGGGAAGATTAAACAAACCCAATTTTTTCCATCTGGAAAAGAGAAGACTGAGGGGGGAGACATGATAACAGTTTTCAAGTATATAAAATGTTGTTACAAGGAGGAGGGAGGACAATTGTTTTTCTTAACCTCTGAGGATAGGACAAGAAGCAAAGGGCTTAAATTGCAGGAAGGGAGATTTAGGTTGGACATTAGGAAAAAATTCCTAACTGTCAGGGTGGTTAAGCACTGGAATAAATTGCCAAGGGAGACTGTGGAATCCTCATCATTGGAGATTTTTAAGAGCAGGTTAGACAAACACCGGTCAGGAATGGTCTAGATAATATTTAGTCCTGCCATGAGTGCAGGAGACTCGACTAGATGACCTCTTGAGGTCCCTTCCAGTCCTATGATTCTATGATTACACACATTACCTAACAATAATGACCTCATTGATGGGTAGGTTGATATATCTCCATTTTAGCAAGGCAGAAGAGTTCATTACACCTTGGTTTTCAACTATGATGAGCATCCACAATCCCGTTTACTTCAGTGGTAGATATGGGTGCTGAACATCTCTAAAAATCAGACTACAAATAGGGCCCTACCAAATGCACAGCCATGAAAAACGCATCCCGGACCATGAAATCTAGTCTTTTGGGTGCTTATACCCTATGTTATACAGATTTAATGGGGGAGACCAGTGTTTCTCAAATTGGGGGTGCTGACCCAAAAGGGAGTTGCAGGGGGGTTGCAAGGTTATTTTAGGGGGTTTGCGGTATTGCCACCCTTACTTCTGTGCTGCCTTCAGAGCTGGGCGGCTGGAGGGTGGCTGCTGTTCGCTGGGTGCCTAGCTATGAAGGCAGCACCTCACCAGCAGCAGCGCAGAAGTAAGGGTGGCAATACTATGCCATGCCACCCTTACTTCTGCGCTCCTGCCTTCGGAACTGGGCGGCCGGAACAATCAGTCAGAACTGCTGACTGAGGGCCCAGCTCTGCAGGCAGCAGCTCTGGGCTCCCGGCCAGCAGCCGCTGCTCTCCAGCTGCCCAGCTCTGAAGGCAGCACACAAGGGTAACAGTACCTCAACCCCCCACCCTACAATAATCTTGTGACACCCCTCTCCACACAACTCCTTTTTAGGTCAGGACCCCTACAATTACACCACCATGAAATTTCAGATTTAAATAGCTGAAATCATGAAATTTATTATTTTTAAAATCCTGTGACCAAGCAATTGACCAAAATGGACCGTGAATTTGGTAGGGCCCAAGCTATAAATGATTTAAACTAATTAACCTATTTCTGTGTGCAAAGCAAATAGGGTTTGACCTATGTTAAATCTGATTATTGCTATCCTATTTCCCCTTTCAGGAGCACAAATAAGTGCCCTTAGGGACTCTGATGTAACTGATTCTTCAGCTTTTTAAAACTTAAATTAGAGTTTGGCTAGGGGCACTGTCCAAAGCCATATTCTGATTAGCTAGATGAACCATTTTGATGACATCTCACACATGCATCGAGGGACAAATCCAGTTGTCTAAGGGGAGGGAAGGGAGCCTTTCATCAGGCCACACAGCAGCTGCAGAGCTCTTCCAAAGAGGCTGCCCTAGCCCACTGACTGAAGTAGGCTCTGTGCTGGGAGTATGAGAGAAAGGTGGAAAGGAAGGGAGGTACTACACAACAGCGACAGATCTCCTGACTCAACAAGACCTTGACTCTGCTCCCTTCTCCCTCCCCCTCCCCGCCCCCGAGCTATGCTCCATGCATGGGATACATGTCTCTCATATGTACCTCTGCAGTCACTGCACCAGTTTCACAGCTATCAAGGCAGAGGCAGGATTTGTGCCTAACTCCCAACTGTGCATTGTTCCCCTCCTTGAAAGGATAACATTTATCCTTAATGTTAAAATCAAATATAAGAGTGCTGTAGATGGTGAGAGTAAAGACAGGCAGCTAGAGGGAATGGGGAGGGCAGGGCAAAGGAGGATCACATCACAATTTTACACTCTGCTGGCCTTGGCCCTAAGTGTCAAGCTGACCGTACAGAAGCAGTTTGCGCATATCCGGCCACTTTAAACTCACTTCCTGTTGGAAGCACTGAACTGGGAGCTGTTCAATAGACTGAATTTTGTTTTTACAGTATAAGATGGGATAAAAGTGGCTGCTGAACCATAACCTACTGACGGAAGGGCAGCTGAACCTTTAGGGATATAAAGGAGGAAAGGTCCAAACAGTATAGGGAACTTTAAAAAGAGAAAAGAAGATAGAAAAAAAATGAAAATATATTCAAAATAGCAGGGAAAGTGTGTTTATAACTTTTTCCCCAACTATTTTCTCTCATTCTTGTACTATTAACTATTTTCCCCAAAACACACCTGAACTAGGCAATAATGGCCTGCTCAGGCACATCCTGTTGTGGCTTCCAGCTCTATTAAAGAGGGTACAGTGATCATTTTAAAAACAGGGCTATTTTTCATGATTGGAATGTTTAAAACTTTCATCTACAAAAATGTGGTTGGACAAAGTTTGGTGCAAGAGAGCAGAGGACGGTCACTACAGAGCGCACAACAGATACACAAACACACTGGTTATAAATATGCCAAATTCGCTGCAGATGTAAGCGGGTGCAGTTCCAATGAATTCAAAAATTGCCAGCAGTGAATATAGCCCAATGCTTGTAGAACTGTCTACATGACATGAAGGATAGCTTTGGAAATGTGAGTAGTTCAATATACAATGGCTTTGCTGCTATGGAGTTCTAATTTAATGTTTCTCTATCAATAATAGATGACCAGCTACTTTTGGCTTGTTAACAGGTCTTTACAATAACTTTGACCTTCCCAGTTTATTAGAGGCTTTGGAATCTCCTGTGGTTGAACTTGGTTGTTTCTTTGTTTGTAGGTTTTGATTTACACTCATCCTTAGGGATGATCTGGCCTTTGAAGAACAGGCTATTCTGGCAATACAACAAATTAGATATTGTTCAGTGTTTTTATTGTTATGATTCTTCACAGTTGTTCATAAAAGTGTACTTCAATAGATATTTCAAAGACCAAAAAATAGGCCAAAGGTAAGGGAAAATTATTTAGTCCTTTTGAAAGCCATGTATCTGAATGTTAACAAAAAAAGTCACTATATAGTAGAGGGAAACAAAAAATATATATATCTGTTTGTGAAATGTAGTATTACAAAAATGTTCTTGATAAGCAGATCTCATAGATTCATAAAATAATTAAGTGATCATTCTGAAACATCATCCAGAAACAAAAAACTTGGACTCTGTCATTCTATCAGTTCCTCACCTAAGTTTCCTTATATAGGTGTTTTGTTCTTATGATATACTGAAAAATAAAATTACAGAAGACTCTGGATGGTTAAATTGATTGATAATCCATTACCAATTCCCTTCTCTGCCATGTGCTTCCTGTGTGACCTTGTGCAACTCACTTAGGGTACATCCTGACTGAAGAGTTAGCCCAGGCTCTTACTCAGATGTTATCCTTAACTCCCCACCCATCCTCACACAAAATTCCTTACCCACATTAACTGGTGCTTTAAACCCAAGCTAACTGGGAAGGCTGGCTGGGGGTTAGAGCTTGAGTTCCACTTTCACTCAGGCTCATAACCCACCCACTATGCTGTGAGGATTCAGACTAAATCACTGGAGTGCTGACAGTCTTCCAATGCCTTCCTACAACTCCCCCAACTACCCAGAAAGACAGACAAGTTCTCCCACACTTCACTTGGAAAGAATCATAGAACAGATCAGCTTACCGCAGCTCTAAAGAACCATGGAATATGCCCCCAGAAGTCTTAGCAACATACACAGGGGTGCATAGTATTTGTGAGGACACAGCAACTTGGGCAGGACTTTACAGTGTGGTTGCTCGCATCCAGATTAGGCCAGCCTAGATGTTGATCACCCAGGCTAACTCTCCAGTGAAGACATATCCTTAATCTCGATGACCCTCAGTTCCCTCTCTGAAAAATGGGGATGATAGCACTCCCCTACTTCACAGGGATGTTGCAAGGATACATTAAAAAGACTGTAGGGCACTCAGATACCATGGTGATGGGGACCATGTAAATACCCAAAATGGATAATACGGTAAAGAGCCATATCCATCTAAATACTAGTTTCATATTCAATCCATGATACCAGTAGCTGAAAGTTATTATCAAACAATAGCTTTAAGGTGGCCTCTATTTAAATTAAGTTGATGATCTCTGACCAGTTTCACTACTTGGAAATCTCAGGGGAGAAACCAGCAACTGAACAGGTATGGGGACTCAGTTATTCGCTGATACTTAGAGGTGAGCTCACCAGATTAGACACACATTTGTGGGGCAACCTAGGAAATTTTGAAGTTGTCTTCTTTTCCTGTTCTGTGGTGAGGTAAGGTTGGTCAATCTACAGGCTCTCAATACCACATCTTTTGTGCACATGAAAAGAATTTAAAATTGAAAAAGAAAAAAAATAATTTAGTCTCCTCCTGGTCTGTCTGTGGTGCAGGAAGCCTCTTCATCCATCTCTGTCAAAAGCAGCAAGGCAGAACCCTGTACTTGGTGTTCAAGAAAGTTCTAACCGGGAGGCCTGGCTTCTACACCAGCAGATGCTTCAAAAGGACATGTCCAGGCTCAAGGGTATGGCAAGAAATCCGCAACATACAGGACATACTAGGTGGGGGGGAAGTATGCTGCTGCTTTTCAAGGGAACAATAAAATGTGCTCAGCAGTGCATCCTTCTGAGCCTACCTGAGGTAATGTACCCTGTGCCAGGGCTCTAATATTATATATGTGACTTGCCACTTTCCTTTCACCCCTCTGTGCAACTGCATCAGGGAAAGGTAAGATTTCACCTGCAATAGGGAGCATAAATATATCATGAAGCATTTGACACAAAATTAAGTAATTCTACTATGATTTATATAAAAGTCTACCTCAAGTAGAACATGTAGTTTTATTCTTAAAAAGTGCTGTAAAAATGACCTCATAGGGTCTCTCAACATTTCCCATTTCACAAGTGCTCAGTTTACAAGTTCAAAGATGACTTTTCTAACTGGTAGCCCTGCAAACTCAAACTGGGATTTGAAAGTCAAGCCAGGTTCTTTCCTCCTCACACACAATCCTCAGTTATAAATGTTTGGCAGGCCAAATTAGGCCCTCAGTGACACCTGTGCTACCCCAGGGCTACAAAACTGTACAACTTTAGTATACTGTGAGATTGCACAGGTATAACTGACTAGCCCTGTAATTGAAACTTAGCAATTCTGTTGATGGTACACAAGAAGGAACCTCTGCCCTAATAACAGAAATCAAAAGTAAAAACTTGCTTGGTCACTAAAGTTAGCCTATATGACTGAATACCCGCACGGTGCAGATCTGCGAGTGAAAAATGGAGCTTACTTACTGTAACAGACGATATTTGAGATGTGTGGTCCCTACTGTATTCCACACATAGGTACACATGCACGCCATGCACCCGAGTTTGGAATTCTTCAGAGCAGCATCCGTTAATCCATACATGCACAGTAGTTCCCCTCATGCTCCTCACCAAGGGCATGAAAGGCAGTGCGGGTTAACTCCTTTCCAGTTCCTTCTCTTACTGCAATCCAATAGGATATGAAGCAGAGGGGATGGAGGGCGGGTAGTGGAATACAGATAGGGCCCACACATCTTAAAGAACCTCCAATTACAGTACGTAATCTCCATTTCTTCTTCGAGTGATGGTCCCTATGTGTATTCCACACATGGGTGACTGGAGGAGGGTGCGAGGAAGGTGGAAGCAGAGTTGCTTATAGTACTGCCATTCCTACAGCTGTATCTGCAGTCACTGCTTGCCGGGATAGTCAACAGGTGGACCGCAGACCAAATCCAGACCACCAGACACTTTCGAACGAATCTCAAAATCTTTTTATTTACTTTTTGTTACTATTTTTTAAAAAATATTTTCTCTGGAGTTTGAACCTTGACTATACCTTGACCAAGAAATTGAGACCTTGACAAAAAATAATTGACTTCTCCTGGACTAGAGCGTAGTGTCTCACCCATGTGGACAGAATTCCAAGTTGCTGCCCTGCAGCAGCACACCTGATAGGGATGAGGAAAGGCAGCCTGTGCTTGCATGAAGTGAGCTGTAATACCCCCAGGAAGGGGAATTTTTTGGTATTTTGTAACATTCTAAGATCCCCCTGAAACCCACTTAGAAATCCTCTGGGAGGATATGGCTTGCCCATGCGATCTTTCTGCTATGGCAATGAAGAGGAGGAACTGGAGACGCATCGACCCACCCTGCGTTTTATGCCTTTGGTCAGGAACATGAGAGGAGTTACAACTGTGATTTTGCGGGTCAATGGACACTTCTTTGAAGAATTTCCAGACTCAGGCGCATGGTGCACACGCATACCCACATGTGGAAAATACATAGGAGCCATCACTCAAAGAAGAAGGTGCTATTTTTACACAGTTACTTTTCAGAGTAAACCGTAATTTAAATAAATATGTGTGTAGTTTTGAGGGAGCAATGGAAGACGTTGCAATGAGCAACAACAGTGGCATGGGGAATATTACAAAAACCAGACTGTTCACTGAAATATTAAAGGACAGAGAAAACATATTATTGAACTAGAAAAGCGCATTATGCAAAGATGGACAGACTACTTCAATAAACAAATAAAACATTTTGCAACAGATTATTAGGGGTAGTTTTGTCATGACAGATTTAGAGGAATACTATGAATTTGTCTTGTGGGTAAATTATTTAAAAGTTGTAGATCCAGGCCTGAGCTTCCTTTTACTGGCAATATTTTAAAGGTAACTTACATCCAACGAGTATTCAGATTCTTCCTCAGAAAAGTCCATCTCAGCTGTTGTAATTATTTTTCAGTGATGACTTGCTTTTTACCAAGAAGGTCTAATTGAGCTTCAGTGGCTTTCTCTTACTCAGATTTAGACAGTGCTTCAAGCCCAGGTAAGGAACCTTTTGATCTAACCATTAAACCATTTAACAGTTAGCAATTTTTAAAACAACTATATTAGATTTAAATGCTACTTTTTACATTAATTTAAATGGTCAATTATCAGATTTTCTGTCCTGCCTTTGTGCTCCAGCATTTTATAATTGAAAATAATCCAGATTTGAACTAAGTAAAAGATTTTGCTAATCTCAGCATAGTCCCTAATTACCATATTTGCTTATATTAATGATAGATGTTTTAATTTTTATATACTGGTACTTTTTGGCTAGTAGTGCCTGGTGCCTGCAACACACATTTTAAAATACAATACCATGATTATCCTGTCAAAAGGACAAATAAATTTGGACAATTCAGGTTTTAAATAACAGGGAATTTTTAATTTGATTCAAGGATATGACTTGTTCCATTCTATAATGTTCTATGTAACTGAAGTTCAAATAATCAAAGTTGTTCTGTATCTCAATGTGAACGATTTCTCAGGAGCTGGAGAGAGAGCTACGTCTCTGCTGGTGAATGGGGACATGTAGGTTAAAAACTCCAACAGCCGCTGAATGTGTTCAGTTACTCTGGATCCTACTCACTGACTGGAAAGAGAACCCAATCAGCGCCAGTATTTTGGCGGCAGTTTTTTTTTCAGCATGACTTTAAAGGGTTCTGACTAGAATATGTGCCAAACCACCACCACCCTCTTTCCCCTCCCTCCAGCCCCACGAGGCAGACTCTGTCCACGAATGAAATAGCTGAGATGCTTCCTGTCATCAGAGGTGCATGGTAGAGCTTTGTGGTGCAATTTACTCCACACCTGCCTATATTCTGGATATATTCTGCTTCCAACACATTCACATACCTTCTGTGAGTGTCATTAGGAGTGATGCATATGCATCAAGAGAACATTTTCTAGCCCTCTGGCTGGAACACACTTTCCTGGAGTTTTTGGAGGACATTCCAGTTGGCCCTGAATAGTCAAGTTACAGAAGCATTCTTCCAGGACCAGCACTGTCTGAACAATGAAGATCCCACCGGATTCACAGTTCAGCTAGAGAGCTGTGACTACTAGCGTAAGGTGGCAGTGGATACAGAGGAAGATCTCTTCTGCTCCTCACACAACACTTTCACTTCTCCTTCACTATAAGGTACAAGACACTGATCAGCCCAAGGAAGCACCAACCCTGCTTGCAGTACACCAGCATACTATGTTGCTTTCTTTTGGACATGTTGAGAAAAGATGGCTAAAGAACTGACTGCAAAAGTTAATTGTTCCGTTTCCCTCCCCTACTGTGCTATGGTTTTCTCTCCTCTACCTGCAGCTTTGTGCGAGTTGAGCACATGCCAAAACTGTTAGTCTCACATCAAGGGCCTTATGCACTACAATAAGTCAGAAAGCCATACGGATCCTGAAGACTGCACCACACGTTAAGGTGGACACTCACACCTACACCATACAGGGTTAAGGCAGAATGCCGTACCTTGCCAGCCCATATAAATTACTTACAGGAAGTTAGCAAGAATGACAATGAGGAGAGGTTATAGGGATGGATTATCTGGACAGCCCAAAAGCAGATAGGACACAGACAGAAGCAAGAAGTTAGGGATGACATTGCTACATTCAAACAATACACAGGGAGAAAGGAGGGCACAGGCTAGGTGGCTCCAGGGAAGTACTCTGTTAGAGGCCTGGATTCACATAAGGCAGACAAAACTGAAGTTCCGTTGAGGAAAACCCTACCCACATTGGCAGAATACTCAGGAATGACCAAGGTTTACCAGAGACAGACCCTCATATCCCCAGGAAACAGAACACTTGGGCACAGTGTCTATTTTGGGGTGATACAACCCTTATTAGTCTGCCTCTCCTCCATTCCATGGGCCCTCTGCCTTGGAGGACAGAGGGTCCATGATGATCCCATTCAGGAGATACCTGGTTTCATCCAAAAAAGAAATGTGTACCACAACTACGGTCTTACCTACTGCTATGGTATCAGACAATGCTGGAGTCCCCACAGCAAAGGGGAAAACTCAAATAGCTGATTAGTAGGATTAGATGCAGACAGGGAGTTATTTTCAGCCCTGGAGGCTGAGTCGAACTTTCCTCAGGTCTTGGGTTCTTCAGTGAATGCCTGGCCTTTGGGGCTCTCTCTCAGAAGTGACACCCAATGAATATTGCTTAATCTATTATCTATCCTTTGAGAGACAGAGTACAGGGACTGACCTGACTTGAAGGATGGCATGGTGAATTATCAACTGTTTGACCACACTATCAGCCTAGACATGGTGTGTGAAGGTGGGGCCCTATATGGCAACTAACAGTGTAAACACCAACTGCACACCCTCCAGAGTGAACTTGTGTTTGTTGGAAAATCACTTTTATTTTTACAAAGTCCTGAGCTGTTCAGTCTCCTGCAGTCTAAACATTCAGTACTTTCCTAGTGGGTGATCAGGGAGACTGGTTTACTGTCAATTGCACAATACCTACATGTCTGGGTTGGGGAAGGTGGAGGCATAAGGACTCAAGGGACTAAGATGGTCTGTTGGATGTATTCCAGCAAATAAAACTAAATTGGATTTCTGATGTTTCAGGGTTTTGAACTGGTTACTATCACCAGAGAGGCTCTATGCTCCAGTATAAAGTAGGCATGAAGAAGGTGATTGATATGTGAAAGAAAGTCACTCAATCATCTAGCAGTGTTACCAACTTTTGCCTTTAAGGCAGTGGCTTGTTCAAACTTTCTGTTAGTGTCTCACTCCAGCAATGGTTGAAGCCTATTATCTTCACTACATGCATCAGATAACTTTTCAAATAATGGACAGCGTAGTTTTCTGGCATGACTCCCCAGTATTCTAAAGGTTAACAAGGTTTCACCCTACTGCCCTGAATGGCGCTTTTACTCAGTCATGCTGCTATACTCAGGCATCAGCAATTATTTTGAAGTGACTTGATTCAGATGTTGGTGTCCACCAACTGGGTTTGGAGGAGGGGTTTCCTAAGGACATAATCTTAGCATTTTTTCTTCTCCATTATTTGCTATCTTATGTCTATTGTCCTTTCAAGAATGAACAAGGCTGTGAGCCATTCACCCCATTTTCAAATAGAAAGGTATTAGCAAATTGGTCTGAAGCAAGCAGAGCCTTAACATATGTTTGAAACACTTTAGAGGATGCGATATCTGGGAGTTATGGAGAGTTCTTCTGTGGGGTTTACTGCCCATCAGGCTACACGCCGAGCAGCAGACTGAAAGCTTCATTGTTGCAGGTCCTTACACACTCCACTACAGCACTATCTTTTTAGTCAGAATGCATTTGTGACCCAAACCCTGGCAATAATTGTATCATCTCCATGATGGGAGAGCTGGGCTACAGTTAGTTATCCTCTACCTCATGAGGGACTTGGTGGCAAAAATACCTGGTCTGATGCAGATAGGACCCTATCAGTCCCCTAGAGGCTTAGAGAAATTAAGGCTGAGTAGAGGGATTGTTTGTTTTATAAGTGGAGAAGGGCTGGGGAAGAGAGGCAGTTTCCTCCACATGTAGCTAGGGTTAGGTCTTTATCCACTGACCCTCTTTACAATACAAGGATAATATTTTCAGAGGTGCCTACATCCCATTTACAAAAAAGGCTTAAGACTGGATCTAAAGAGCTATTTATGCACCACTGATATTCTCAGACCCACTGCTCAGCTGCTGCCTAACCATGTAGGCACCCTAAATTTCTACCAGTAGACATATGCATTAGCCACCTAAATCCTGATGCCACCTCACAGCTGAATAGCTGCTCAGAGCCCTAGCACAAGGCAAAGCAACATCATTTTAAAACCAGGCATTCCACTGCCTCTGTCAGCAGATGTCATAGGCCTTGTCTATACTACCAAGTTTTGTTGCCAAAAACTGCCTTTTGGCAACAAAACAGCAAGAGCGTACACACTACAATGGGACTTTTGTCGCAAAAACCTCCCAGTTTTGACGACAAAAAACTTCCACCCCTACAAGAGATTTGTGTCTTTTACCCTCCTTTTATTCTTGACAAAGAGCCAGTGTAGACACTGCAGATTGTTTTGTCGACAGAACTGGCTTCCGCCAGCATCCCACAATGGCTGCCTTGAGTGCTCTACTCACTGTTTTGATCTCTGCTGCCATGCAGGCATGTGCCCCTCCCTTTTCAAAGCTCCAGAAAAGTATCTGTGTGCTGCTCCGTTTGGGGAACAAATGGAGAGCAAATCATTGGAATGCTCCTGTTCTGCCCTGCACTAGGAACACAGCAGCAGGCAGACTGTTGCTGCAGGGGGAGGGGAACAGACTTGTGCTGCTTTGCCATTCCTCAACATGGAGAGCTCACAGAACTACTCATGATGCTGCTCTAAGCAGCTGAGGGGGCTGTGGGAGAATCCCGAGAGAATCCCAAGATGCGCAGCGATCAGCTCTTCCTTCCCACAACACTGCACTGTGGGATACATACCCACGGTGCATTGCTCACCCTGTCAATGATGGTGTCCCCAATGTGGACAAGATCTGTCGACAGAGGGAGCAAGCGTGAACACTTTGGCAATTTTTGTTTTGTCAACTTTTGGGTGTTGACATAAGTTTTGTCAACAAAACTTGGTAGTGTAGACAAACCCATAGCTGCTCTTACAGTACAACTACTGGATGATGCCTTGCACAAGAGGGAATGGCCCAGAATATCCAGTAGCCCAACAGTTTTGACCTTCCTTTGAACTGTGGGAGACTCAGAGTTGAATTCCCACTTTGGAGGAGAGACTTGAAGCCAGGTTTCCCACTTCCTGGATGAGTGCCCTAAGCATTGGACTATTGCAGGGGGTGGGCAAACTACGGCCCACAGGCCACATTCGGCCCGTAGGATTGCCACCCCCGTGGCCCCATGGGCCTCACGCTGCTCCCGGAAGTGGCCAGCACCACGTCCCTGTGACCCCTGGGGGGGGGGGGGGGGGGGGGCAGAGGGCTCCGTGTGCTGCACTCATCTGGCCAGGAACGGGGAACCGCAGCCAATGGGCGCTTCGGGGGAAGTACCCACAGGCGAGGGCAGCATGCGCAGCCCTCTGCCCCCAGGGGCCGCAGGGATGTGGTGCCGGCCACTTCCGGGAGCGGTGCAGGGCCGGGGCCAGGGCAGGCAGGCAGGTAGGGAGGGAGCCTGCCCTGGCCCCGGCGCGTGTCACTGCTACCCCGGAGCCGCTCCAGGTAAGCGGCACTGGGCTGGATCCTGCACCTGGAACCCCTCCTGCACCCCAACCCTCTTCCCTGAGCCCTCTTGTACACCCCACACTCCTCCTCCACCCCAACCCCTTGCCCTGAGCCCCTTCCCGCACACCACACCCCCTCCCGCACTCCAACCCCCTGCCTACAATTTTCCCACCCAGATGTGGCCCTTGGGCCAAAAAGTTTGCCCACCCCTGGGCTAGTGCATAGCCTGGGGTGGGTCTCTCAATCTCTCCTGTTGAAGCTGTTCTACTTTGTATAAATAATTAAATATTCATGGCTCGGAGAGACCGTCACACTGCAGCCCAGTGCTCAGTTAGGGCATTTACTTCATCTGTGACAGACTCGGGTTCAAATTGGGAATCAAACCTGGGTCTCCCACATGCCCTGTGAATGCCCTAGCCACCAAGCCAGAAAAGTGCCTAAACTAAGTCAGATCTAACTCCAAGAGAGGGTTTACAGCTGAGAGTCCCAAGCAGGGGAGACACTTAAGGCCTAGATCAATGGGAGTTAGGGACCTAAATACCTTTGAGGGTCTAGGTCATAAGCCCTGCCCTTTTCCCTACATTTTGTTCCTGGTTAACTTAGGTGGCTTCCCATTCAGCTTGCTGGCTTCTGAGGATCTCGGAGGCGTCTAATGCTTTCCAGACATCATACGGGGAGCCTGGGTCCGTAACTCAGGGCCAAGAATCCAACTAGGTGGCAGGGCCCTAGAAGTTAGCAGTTGCAATGCCTAAGATCTAGCCCTTAGGAACCAAAGTTTTACTAAAAGTCAATGGAACTTAGGCTCAAAAGTAGCTAAATCACTTTTGAAAATGGGATTTAGGTGCTCTTGAGGATTCTACCCTCTCTCCTGCAATATATCTGCAACCTAAAGCAGCTAGTGCCCCATTTAACTTCCACTACCCACACCAAGCCTTGGGGCATCAAAGCCCTCAAGCCATGGTTTAGCTATCAGCCTGGAACCAAGCAGCCCAAAATCCATGTACATTTCACTGGATAGTCACAGGAAAACAATTTTTGATGGTGTTTAGGGTGACCGAAGCTTACAATGAATTTTGTGTATTAGGCATTTAGGCCTAAATCTAATCTCGGTCTCACTGGAGTCACTTCAAATAGTTTGGGCCTTTTTCTAAATATAAAAGAGGTTTTCTGGTCTCCTAGCAGCAGTTACCACCACTCCAAATTCAGCTACAGATTTAAAAGGAAAGTGGCATTTTCTCATCTCTCCACCCTCAAAATAACTTCAGCAAAGCAACAGACAAGCCCAAATGGGTGGGGACTTGCCCCCAACATTAAATTTCTCAACACAAAAATTGATGATGTTGCTGAGGGCAGTAATCTTTGATTAAGGATAGTGGCTTGGGGCCAAATGTGGCAACTATTTAGGGACAATAGGGCTTGTGAAGGTGGGCTATTCTGGTCCACAGGAAGCACCCAAGCAGTATATCTGGCCAGGGACTGATGTTATGCTAAGTTTACCACTTAAGAAAAGCTGCAGCTTGTTTTTCTTCCCAGTCATTCATTCTCATAAAAAGAAAGAATAGCACTAGTCTGTTGCTGGGACCTAGCCTACAAATCCTTCACTTCCAGCAATTATATTTTTTTAAATTGAATATAAATTAGGAAAAATTAAGCCATTAAGATTTTCTTTGCCACATAGGCAAGCTAAAAACAGTTTAGCAAATGACCAATTTCACACACACGGGCAGCAAATCTAAGCTATCAAACAATGGAATTTGATATTGCTGAAGAAACTGCACAAGAGGAGCTTGTTGATCAGAAAAGGGGGACGCTATTTCTGCCTGTAATAGGAACGAAACCTAGAAAGATTAACAAAAGCTCCCACTGGTGTGAAACAGCTTATGGCCTGTAACTGTGCTTCCATTTTTTCATTAGAATTAGTACTAGAAAGGAGCTGTGTGTATAAAGTATTTTATGCCTCAGACATCTCAGGTGATTACATTACAAAGGGAAAAAAGGTATAGTTACTTTTGTATTAATATCACATACCGTTAGATTCCAAATCCTGTTCAACTTTTAGGAGTTTGTTTTCACAGTGAGCATTAAGAGCTCCCCTGTCACAGGGAAGATGCAAGGAGGTGGTAAAGCTGAACAAAAAACGCAAACAGCTAGAGAGAGAAGCTCAACACGTTAAGGTCTCTGAGCTAGCAATTTTAGGGGTCTCTCCAGTAGCTACAGTTCTAGAGGTGCTACCAATGGTGGGAGTATAGCACCATGATTTCACCACCATGTTATCTAGACCATCTGTGAGCAAAATTAGATGGCACAATTGTACAAATGCCTGCAGGCACTGTACACTAACATTCCCTCTCTCCACCCTCACATTGCTAGCACCAGTGAAGAGTAAAATGGCTACTGTAAATATAGCCTTAGGGTTCAGTTATCATGCTTTGATATTCTAGAGCAAGAGCTCTAAAGGGATCTAGATTTTAAATATTTTTTTAAATTAGGGAAAAGAGTACCAAAGATTCTTCTCAAGGGGACGGCTTAACTGGTGGATATATGTCTAATTATCTTTGATAGATACACCCCATAAAGGAATATACCAGTGGTTCTCAAACTGTGGGTCGCGACCCCAAAGTGGGTCGCAACACCCTTTGAATGGGGTTGCCAGGGCTGGCTTAGACTTTCTGGGGCCCACGGCTGAAGCCTGAGCCTCACTGCACAGGGCTGAAGCCAAAGCCAGAGGGCTTCAGCCCCAGGCAGCAGGCCCCCTGCTCAGAATGGTGAGGCTTGGGCTTTGGCCCCCCCACCCATGAAGTGGGGTGTGATGCAATGAAATTTGAGAACCCCTGGAATACACAGACAAATTCCCAAATGGAGTGTGGTTGAGGATATCCACTTAGTGCGCAAGTCCCAGTAGATTGTACACAGGCCCCTCCTTTGTGATTTTCTTCTCATGACTGAGATCCCCAAGCTCATCTGCCATAATGGTAGAGTTCCCTAGATGATGTTGTGGGAAACTACCTTCCATACAGACAACCATACAATGTAGACTAACTCAGGATTTAATTGCTATCAGAATTAGGGGAGTGCCCTATGTGGTTCTTGGCTGAACACATGCAGATGTACATACTCTGGTTCTTACTTTTGGACTGCAACTGAAGATTTTGGAGTGCGGGAGAGTGAAGATAAGACCACACTCTTGTCTTGGCTAGCACATTAACTCCTCCAGAGAGAGGCCAGTGCTATTCTTTATGGCCAAAGAACTTCTTCCATTGGTTCACCCCCAATCAATAGGCAACTTGACTGAGTCTAAGGGAATATCACAGCATATGTGAAGGTCTTGTAAGGGATAGCCATCCTTTCTCCTCACTTGTCACTACAATAGCTCCTTACATTCTCTCTCTCTTTCCACTATTTTCTTAGGTCATGTAGATACACACAACCTGCAAGAGAATGCAGGAGGCTAAAGCACCAGGGATACAGTTCAATTAGCCATAGGAAAGAATTTCAGATGTCAAGTTGTTTTTACATCCCTCAGCCACATTTTCTTTGATTTCATCAGAATTTCCAGTCTCAACCAACAGAACTATCTGGGGGAAAGGACACAGTATTTGAAATGAACTCCATTTCTGTGGCAGATTTATATACCGAACAACGGAAAGTCTTCTGTGACTGTTTCAGCTGAGTTGATCTCACTGAGGGTCTAGATCTGTTGGGAAGTTATTTTGGAAGTCTTCTTGTTGGGAACACTTCAGTTTGGAAAGACAAGGTGCCAGCCCAACATAGGATTTTTAGAAATAGGCCTAAGCAATAATCTGACTTTTAATTGGGGGGGGGGGGGGAGGAGAGGAAGCATAAGGTTGCTCTAAGGCAGCTGTGGCACCATCTGAAAGCTTTGGGATTTCAACTCCTTTCGATCTGGATATAGTTGTAGATCCTGAATACAGTCTGCACAGAGTCTCTTCTAGGACAATATTCAGGTGTCCATGGTTACTGCTGGATAGGCCAACAGTCTTTTTCATATCACTGACCATGAAGTATTGATGACTCAGCTATAGGTCATGGCAGCAATAGTGAAGAATTAAACTCAAGTAGCTCATTCTCCCTTTCAAATCCTACAGTGCACCCAACTGCTAGTATTAGATAGCCGTTCATCTGCACCAAGCACACACACAGGCTTAGGATTCCATTGTTTCTAATTTGTCACTGGTCCTTTGGATGCATTTCAAGGTGTAGAGGGAATGGACCACATTGCAACCCGTTCCAATATTTAGATTGCCCATTCTTCTAAATTTGCTTTTCCTTGCAGCTAGAGGATGCCATGTGTTCTGGTGACCTAGATCTTAAGATCAGTCCTGCTAAAACAGAGTTCATAGTGGTGAGCTGGAGAGAGACATCCTTCAGCTATGACAAGTTACATCAGCTCCCTCAAGTGTGGATATAAGGTCAGTTTTTTGGGTAGGCTCCTCATGACACCAGGACATCCAGGAAAAAGGAGTTTCTATCTTCCTTACTGGTAGCTGGGAAAGGGATTATATCTTCTCGCCACTGGAGTTCTTGTGCCACTGCTCCATGAATTTGTCACTTTGATTAGATTATTGCAATGCTCTACCTTATCTTTCTCTCACACAACTTCAACTAGTGCTGACAGCATCTTCCTGCTTAGTTTGTGGCATGTCCTGTGTGAAGGACATGACATGTCATGGCCTGTATTAGGTACCTGTTTGAATGTGATTCGAAGTGGTGTTTTTTTATTTACAAAATCCTGCATAGATTTGGTCCTAGTTATATTGGAGACAGCTGTCCCTGTATGCACCAGCCTGAATTGAGAACCTATAGAAGACTTCTCTGAATAATCCCAGTATTTTAACTATTTGGCAGGGAGTTCCTTAGCTCCAGAATTTGCTTTTAACGATAATTCAAGGTTAAATTTGTTACTTTTTGATTATTAGTATTATCACATTTCCTCTCATGATACAACTTAATTACTTCCCCCCACCTACATGGTAATGTGGGGAAAGAGGAATTGGTTTTTAAAACATGACTATAAGCAGAAAATGTAATTTGATTTTTTCACTGGATTCCAGAGGTTATGTCGTCACCTAAATTAAACTAGTTTTTGCATTCAGGTTAACAAATCTTAAAATTGAAATTTTAAACACATGGAGACAATGTTCACATTAATATTTATGCAAATTGCACATGTAACATGCTATTAAATATTCCTTACTGTATATGCTATGCAACATACCTAGCATTCATATACAGTAACTCCTCACTTAACGTTGTAGTTATGTTCCTGAAAAATGCGACTTAAAGAGAAACTATATTAAGCCAATCCAATTTCCACATAAGAATTAATGTAAATAGGGGGGGTTAGGCTCCAGGGAAATTTAATACTGTACTCTGCAATGATGATTGTGAAGCTTGGTTGAGGTGGTGGAGTCAGAGGGTGGAGTATTTCCCAGGGAATGCCTTAGTGCTGAATGATGAACTAGCATTCGGCTGAGTCCTCAAGGATTAACACATTGTTGTTAATGTAGCCTCACTCTACAAGGCAGCACAAATAGAGGGAGGGGAGACAGTATGGCAGACAGAGAGAGATGCGCACTGCCCCTTTAAGTACGCTGACCGCACTCTAAGTACGTTGCCTTTTTAAGTAGATCATTAAGTTGAGACAGTAGCTGCTGCTAGCAAGCTCCCTTCATCCTGAGCCCTGTCATGTCCCCGTCCCCCCCCCCGCCCTATGGCGATGAGGTAAGTGGGGGGCAGGAGCAGGGGGGAGGAGGACATTAGCACCCCTCCCCCAGCCCCCGCACAGCAAACAGGAGGCTCCTGGGAGCAGCTCCAAGGCAGAGGGCAGGAGCAGCACATGGCAGTGGCAGGAGGGACAGCTGAACTGCTGGCAATTGATAGCCTTCTGGGCGGCTGCCGCACAGGGAACTTAGGGGAGTGGGGAGCTGATAGGGGGGCTGCCGGTCCAACCTGGTTCCAAGCCCCCACCAGCCAGCTGCAACAGGCTGCTCTTTCTGCAAGTGGTGGACAAAGAAGGCGGTTAAGGGAGCACTGCGCAACTTTAAATAAGCATGTTCTCTAATAGATCAGCAACGTAACAACGAAATAATATTAACCGGGACGACTAAGTGAGGAGTTACTGTATTAGCTTTTTCTTTTTCCTTATGCATGTGCATTTTAAGTTGTCAATCTTAACAAGTTTGCATCCAGTCTCTTAAAAGACAAGAAAAAGTGTCTGCTAAAGCATGAGTATGACAACTGTCAAAATGACTAAATATGCATCACAAATATAACTTCCTCCAGGAACTGGTGGACACTGGAAGAGGGAATGAGAGAGGGCTGTCAAGCCTGATAGAAGGGAAAGGGCTTAGCAAGGCTTTGGTAGTCCTGCATCACTGTATAAATGTATTGGTGCAGTTAACTGATTATGCACATATCTAGCTTCTATGTGAAAATCATATTTTGTATGCCATTAACACTACAAGTGTACACTACATTTGAATGGGATGGCTGAGGCAGAGAAATGTTATCAAACCTGCCTGATATCTTTCATTGACACAAAGGCTAAAGAGGGTAAAGCAAAAGCAAAAAGTTCTAGCATCTCCTTTTCCCATCAAGTTTCAACTGACACTGGAAGGGCCAGTAGATTTATCAGGCTCTCTGCTGAGCCCTTCCAAGCATCCAGTTCACACAGGACATATGCAGTGTTTTCTGGTGCAATACAATTCCAGTGTGTCCAAAATAACATTAATAGTCTAATTACATGCATGGGTCAGACTGAGCTGTCACAGATTCATTACCTTTTTGGTGGTCCTATAAAACTTCTGCATGAATCTGAGGTTCTACTTAAAGTGTTTCTAAATCGTATGGTTGCAGGAAAAACAACAACTTTTAAGTGTAATCTTTTGAGTTTCAGCCCAAGAAAAGGCAATAATTGGAGAGAGGTGTTTAAAACAGTCTCTCTCCCCACCAAAAAACATGTACTAATATTCCTATTGTAACAGAAGCATCACAAACCACTAAAGCAGCAGAAATTCCCATTTCATTCCCTTTTCACTTCTCATATGGCAACTTTCAATTCTTGGACTGAAGTTTTCCAGGTTTGATCTCTTCCCAAAAGTTTTTAGAACATTTGAAAAAAATAGTTCAATTTCTGCTCCTGTGAAATAAGCTTATCAACAAAAGTTGTGTTCTTTCCAGCTCGTATAATATCATTAAGGTAGGGCAGCACATGACTACCAATAATTATATTTTGCAACTGATTCTCAAATTAAGCCATCTGTTACACCTATGAAATTCTATGGCCTTTCCAGTCACACAGGTGTAACGAAATACACAGCACAAATTTTAATTGGGAGAGAAAGTGAAGGGAAGTTGTCATTTAATGTCAGGTTGCACAAGTGACTGCAATTGGACCTTGATTAACAATTCTATTGATGTAAGTACCAGAAAAAAATCCAGTTTACTCAACAGGAGCAGTATTATTTCTGCATAGGCAAAAAGACTTACAGAAATGTGTGGCCTCATTTTAAGGTAGTAATCACAGATGGCTCCCACTGACTTCAGTCACTGCAGGTTCTCAGTACCTCTAAAATGAGGCCACTGTTTCTTTTTTTATTAGTTAGCAGATATGACCAAAACAGATCAGATCTGCTGAAGCACTATTTTCAACAAAAATTAGATTCTAGATGCAGAATCTAAAGTAAGCACTCATGTGTGATGTTTTCTTTATGAATGAGCGAAATGTTTACTCAAAGTGATAGTGATCTTAACAGCATGTAACAATCATTTTATATAGTTAAAACTATGCTCTTTAGATTGTAATTAGAACATTAAATTGAAGTTTCCCATTGTCTCTCAACCCAGTTTATATGCTTATTGCAATGTATTTTGACTAACCAGTGCATCTGAGTAATGCCAGCAAAAAGGAAGTCCTCATATATCAACTCCCTCCAAGAAAAAAAAAATGCTGTCACTGAAGTTTTCAATGTGCCTCACTTCAGTTTTCAAAGTATATACAAAAATAATCCATTACATTACATACCTGAAAATGTTGTTCGTCTGAAGATGTACGAGACAGATCCACTCACTTTGGTTTAGGGATCTCAAGCTTTTGGCTTACAGCAGCCAGGAATAATCTGTTTAAAAGCCTCACCACACAGCAGTAGCAGGTCTCAGATATATGTAACAGACCACTGCCCTCACTTAGTTTCTTAGTACTGAGGCACCTTTATATAGATTAACACAAGCATCCCAATCTAGTGCAGATAGTGGAATAATGTGAACATATTTAAAATACACTATGGGACTTTTCCTAAAGGCTATAGTCAAGCCACAATGTAAAAGTTCAGATGTGACTCTAAATTTGATCCTACCATTGTCTGTAAACAGCAAAGAAGGTTTCTTTAAAAATGTGAACTGCAAAGAAATAAAATTGTGTGTGTGGGTGGGAGGGAGGTTACCCTATACCACTCCTTTCTGGTAATACTTTTGACGTTCAACCTAAGAATTCTAATACTTTACCAATGATAGATAATTACGGTAGAGATGTATCCTTGTTTTAGAGAGAAGAATGAGGTGTATGATATGTCTGTATTGCAATTATGGGTGTGACTACAGCTCGAATGGACATACCTGAGCTAGGTTTAATCCAGCTAATTCAGGTACTGGAGCAGTGAAGACACAGCAGCACATGCGATGCAAATCCATCCAGAACCTGGAGCAATTACTCAGGCAGCTAGCATTGTCATGGTTTCACTGCTCCAATACCCATGCCAGCCTGCTATTAAAGTTAGCTTAAGTCTTGTCTACTCAGCTTCAAATCATGCCCCTTGACTGCAGTATAGACATACCCTCAGACAGCACAATGACTTGCCAGAGCTCTCAATGCATGACTGTATTAAAGCCAGGATTTAAACCCATGTCTCTGTATATTCAAGTCCTGTGTTTTAGGCCCCAGCCCATCCTTCCATTCTAAAGCTGGCTTCATTTTTACCACTTAAATATTAGAAATATCAGATCCTATTTTTGCTGAAGATCTAATCTAATGCGTTTTAAATTGAGGTTTTTATATACTGATGGCCCACATTATCATAGTATCTGAGGAATTCAGTCATTTTAATATGCTTATTGATTATACTTCATACCTGGGCCAAGGTTCAATTTATAAGTTGTTTATAAAGGATAAACAAATGATTAAATAGATTTTATAAGCATGTTACTGACATGAGGCGAAAGTGGTATAGATGGTTATAAGTCATGGTAAGAAACCTATTGCTGTTGGATTCTAACAACTGATTAACCCTTTATGAGCTGTAAATGGAAGTGTAATATATAACCTACTTATCCTCAACAACCCAGTGAGACAGAGAAGCACTATTATCCCCATGTTACACATGGGGAACTGAGGCAGGGAACTTAAGTTGTTTGCCCAAGGTCACACAAGAAGACTGTAGCAGAGCACAGAATTAAACCTGGGTCTCCTGTGTCCCAGGCCAATGCTCTAACCATTGGACCATCCTTCTCTAGGGTTTGGAGAACTGAAAGTCTAGTTTCAATCTAGTCCATCAAAAAAAATACTGAAGTCTTCCAAGGAAGAGGTTTAAATTAAAGACCTGATCTTGCCAGTGAAAAAGGTAGAATTAATTTAAGATAATTAAATGCAGCCATTACTGTAAAGGAGCACAAGAAAGGGAACAATTCACTTTTAAAGAACTAAAAGACTCCCTGTAGTGGAAAAAAGGAAGGCGTATATTCTCTTTTTAGCTCAGCAGATAGGTCTCTCTGCATTATAGAATTTCTTCACAAATTTCATATCTGGACGCAGGTAGAGAAGATTTCAATAGTTCAGGCTGGAGGCCCTGAACACATGAATCCCTGGCCTATTTCAAGTGTACAGATGGTCAGACAAGTGATAAAATGACTGAGCTATGTCTGTGCCCAGTGTATCTTCCAGGTCTTGTAGTTTACCAACCAACCAAAAAAAAATTCTGTCCTATCGACAAGGAAGAGGCACTAGCCGTGTAGCTACTATTGTTGCTCACACAACAGAAATGAAATATAAGGTTTGATCCCAGAACCGCTACAGCTGATAGAAACACCGGACAAGTATTATACTGAGTTCACATTTACAAAAAAAGTCTGCACTTAAGTGAGTTCTGTAGAGAAGGGAATTATTCTGTATATAGAGGCAAGTACTCCTTGCCACCTTAATAAGAATGAGAAGATTTTTAGTGTCACTTTTATTATAATCTTATTTCAAACCCACGCAAATTTGATCTAGGAAAGTTCTGCACCAGAAATGGTCTGACTAGTGATATGCTAGTGCAGATTGCTTATTCATGCCTCTCTTTCAAAAGGTGGCACAATTTCATTGATTTTACAAATTCTGAAGTGCCTTTAGATGTTTTGCTGCTTCCCCATAACATCCAAATGAATGAGGCAGTGAAGAACATCCTTTTGGGAAGAGAAGTCTTCTTTACAAACAAGCTGATCTTAAATTATTTATTAAGAGCTTCTAGAAGGCATAGAAGTCAAGGAAATAGACATACCTGTCCATGAGACAGATCAGGATTAAAAACGGGAGTGCCTGTGCAGAGGTATTTTATGAATATAATCAGGACAAATATATAAAATGAGGAATACTCAGTTGGCCCTGACCATAAAATCTTGTCTAATGCAAGAGAAGAGCAACTTGAATAGAAGCCTCAACTAGATGGAAGTGGTTAAAAATCAGGAGCCTCCCCAAAAATCATGCTTCTCAAATAGAAAAAAAAAAACTTTAAATTTAGTGATTTGAGTCTTGATTTGAAATAACATCTTTAAAAACAGTAGACTATTCAAAATTCACTTTCCTACTAAAGCAGTTCAAGGATTACAGAGCTAATCACTGTCAATTAGCGAGGGAGGAACGGATGATGAAGTCATATTATGCCTCTTCATGGGCCACATACAACTGCCATTTTTTATAAGAAAGTTCTTTTTAAACCAAACACTAAAGAAAACTCAAAGGCTACCATAAACTAGAAGCTTGAGATCCATAAACAAGATGTGGAGACCTATTCAAAATACTTATTTTAGAGAAGGAAATGCCTATTTACACAACAGTCCCCATTGTTGGTAATTTGTTTAATCTATGATCTATAACTATTTGAGCATGAATATGTTAAAAAAGAACTACACAAAAATTGCTATTATGTATTCACTAACTACCTAGAACTTTCACATTTAATTCTTGATTTCTCTTTAATCCCCCAATATTTTCTACTAGGATCTCAATTTTGCCAATCTTATTTTGTAGTCTGTGGGAACAGACAAAAAAGGAAAACCTTCCCTGGCCCTGTATCACACACCTCAACTCCAGGCAACCAAGCAATACTATGCTAGCTTGTAAAGATTCATATGTGGAGGTGAGAAAAGTCATGGCATTCCTGAATCAGTAAAAACACCTGGAAAAAAAGACCTTATAATGAAAGAAAAAGTGTCTTCTCAAACAACTGATTTGCTAGTGACATTACAGTGCAGTAGTTCAACTTTCTATGGGTCACACTTAAGGTTCAATTTGCAAATCAATCCTAACCACATGCTATAGTTTTAGATTTATCCATTTATACACAAATTTGCCCATGTGAAAGAAAACAGTTGAGTGCAGAGGCTTACACAACTGCGCACACATCTAATAGCTCAACAGCTTTGTCTACACTACAGGATAGGCAGTGTCTTGGAAGTAGTTTGTGAACAGTTCTTGAAAACGTATCAGCTAATATTCAAAAACAATTGTTGAAACTAGGTTTTTCAACAAGTGTTTTCAGAAGAGTTATGCACCATTCATGCCATATGGCACAACTAAATTATCTGAAGCAGTATAAAAATTACTATGAACTGTTTCATGACTCTGGCAATTTTGTAGTGTACACAGGACTGTCTATATAGGGCATAATGTTCCAAGCTACTCATATGCTTAAGGGTAATCACTTTAGACATCTTCCTTACACAAGGCCCCCTGATAAAACAAATGTGCACCTCTTACAAGCCGTTATTCTCATGGAGCAAGGCAATGACAGAATACTAAACTAATCTTAAGGTTAAGGTGAGTGAATTTTTTTTTTTTTTTTTTTTTTTTTTAAGAGGTACAAGCTAAAAAGGGCTGCTACAGGATTTATGAAAAAGCTGGTCAAAGGCCATTTTAACGTTTTTGTTTATTTATTCCTCAATTATTAGAAAGTGGGAACATTCTGTTAGCCTTCCCAAATTCAAGGAGGTAGCACTGATACTATGATAAGTTAATGAAACTGGAGCATTTAGTACGCAATGACTACTAGCAATATCAGGGTTTCTCATTAACATATTACCATACCAAACTAAAAGATATTCGGAGCAGTCCTGAAGTAAAATTGAGGAGACAGATTTACTCCACAAACAACGGAATGCAGTGGTTTGTAAGTTTGGGCAATGAAGATTATTTTTTTTTTGTCAAGCCTTCTCATTTCTGTCATCCACAGCCTTCACCATGGATTTGTTTGCAGCAACCCCATCTGATAAACACTGTTTTACAGATTTTCTAGAAACAGACCACGCTACTAAAAAGTTATATACAACCAGAAAATATGATTCAGCTCAAGCTGCACTGACTGAGTCGGCAGATTAACCGGTATCTCATCCTGTGTTTAGTTCTTTATAGGAAGATAAGTTTCTTGGGGAAAAATAAATAGTAGTAGTCACTAGTTTTCTGAATGTTCTGCAAAATGACTTCTTGCAGAAGAGGAAGGGAAAGAAAGAGTGTGTGTTTGTTTTAAGGGGAATACAGAATAGGGCCTTGAAATACATGATGTCTATGCTATCAAAACACCAAGTGTAAAAGATAGATGGAGAAGACAAGGGGGAAAATTCGCTATTGTACATGTGAAGGACACATGCTGGAAGTTGTATCACATCCCACTGGGATGTAACCTAACACGCCCACCAAGTTACTGGCAGTAAAAAAATAATAATGGCATTACTTGCACAGCTTTCTTGTTAAAATTACAGCTTCACTATAAGTCAAACTGTTGACTTCTCTGGTTAAGGGTTCCACATTCTAAGTGTTTTTAACAAGACCAATGGCTTTAAGATGTTGAATTTATTGAAAGTGAATGCTAGCTTCGCAGCTGCTGCATATTTCATTCTAGCAGATTAAAATTTGCAGCTTCTAATCTCCAGGGAGAACAAACACTTATTTTCTGCTTCAGGTATAAAAGACAGGTTGTGGTTTGTGAAACAATGGAAAGTATCAGTGAAAAGGCAAAGAGCACATTTTGATATAAGCAGTTACTAAAGTAATATCTTTTCAATTTTCAAAAACGAGAGACAATACAGGATTTTGATTTTGATATTTATTTTTAGCAGGATGTGTGTACTAATGGATGGTGACATCATTAGGAGATACGTCCATGTCCACCACCTGCAACAGAAGCTAGATAGATGTTAAAGAAATCATACTTAAAGCTATAAACAGCACTACTTACCTATAGTGGTGTTATGACAGTCACCTTAATAAACAACTGGGTTAGCTTTTGATACAAATACACATGACCAATATAAACTTACCAGTTGTCAAAATTCATTTATCAAGTTTTCATTTTAATGCATACTGTACCTTAATTTTAACAAGCTGTTAATTTAGAGAAATACCCATTATAAATCCCCCGTTATTTAGAAAAGGTAGATATACTCATGCAAAACAAGGCTATATTGTTCTTAAGTGAAAGAAACTTACCTGTAATTCTCTTCAAAAGATAAGAGATCCATACATTTAAACCTATCCTCCAGTTTATGGCTAGCAGGAATTCCCTAGACTTTCAAATTCTAATGCTATCAAACCACTTCAGCAGCAGATGGCATGCATCCGTTGTTCTTGCTGAGAATATAGCCCCTTACTCTTTTTACATGTCCGCAAACAGGTAGAAATTATATAAAACACCACCCCAAAACTCTGCAAGGAAAGTGATATTATAAATGTACTTTCTGTAAGCAAGAGGTAAGTTTTCACTTTTGTAAAATATAATCATCTCCTTCTAAAGACTATAAGCTTCAGGATTTTTATCAAAAGACTGTGCAGTAGCAATAACTGGCTACAAAAAGCAAAATACAGCTGTCGAATTTCAAAGCCTCACAATGGTGACAATACAAAAAAACCTTAAGTTTGAAGAGTAAAATCCAAACAAACCCAGTTCTAGAAACATCTCAAACATACATACTTACCTGAGAATCTATAAGCTTGGAAACAAGTCCTTTTAGACAGTTATGACAAATCCAAACTCAAGACGCAAAGCTGAGTCCAAGCAACAGTGATTTATATGCACAGGCAGAAACTCTGTGCAGCTGCATTACAAAGCTCTTTGACAGGAACTGATTGGAAGCGGACTACAGATAACGTGCATATTCTAACTACACCTTGGCATCTGAGAAACAACAAGAATTCAGTCAGCTAGCCATACGTACAAGTTCTCTTGAAAACATCTTGATCTATCATGTAAATGTATACTCAGGCACTTAAATACGTTGCTTGATTATTTTAAGGATTGCTTAGCATCCAGCAGCTCCACTGAAATCAACAGATGTTGGGTGATGATGCTTTTTGAAACTCAGGCCTCTTCTTTAAGTGTTTGAATGAGGATATAGGAGTAACTTTAGACTGCTATTTAAAAAAAAATCTTGGTCCATAATTTTTTCCGTAAGAAGTTTGAGTTTATATATAGTCAGTGGCTCAAAAAAAGTGTTTACAAACTGAACATCTTGTGAAACCAGGGATTTTTAATAGCAATTTATAGAGAAACAGATTACTATAGCAACTGAACAAAAAGTGGGCTACATTTTACATGAGTGTAAAGAAAAACAGAACAGCGTATAAACTTGCAAACTCGGTCTATAATTAAAGAATATATTTTGCATGAGACCAGGCAGAAGATCCTGGCAAACTTATTCACACCAGACCAAATATCATTGGCATTTAAAGTTAAAGGCTCAGACAGACTCATGAGCAATTACAAGCTTAACACAGCTACCGAAGCTTTACTTTGTCAGGAGCCGTAACAGAATGAGACCTTAGATTGGGATGCAGAAATTCCCTGGTTCTGAGAGATGAAATGTGGCAAGATGTACAGTCTATTGAGTTTGGTCAAGACCTTTGTATGCTTCTTCCCATTCCTTTTGATAGGCAAGATATTTCCCAACAAAACATATCTATTCACAACTGTAGTCCCAATGTATTTTCTGGTGCAACAAACCACTGACTATTTAAAGCGTGTGATGAGTCTTTCTGGGGTGTCCACACAAAAACTTCTCATGACTCTCTGGTGAATGACTCCATCACTAGGGTCTATTATATAGTAGCATGGCCTAATTGCAGTAGTGCTCTTCCACGTCAGATAAAGTAGTCACATGGGAAATGTGTCTTAGGACCCCACCAAATCAACAGCAGCATGATGGGTGTTTGTCCTCAGATTAGGATGGAGAGGGGTTTTTTTGTTCACTGATCCTTCAACGTATACTGAGGTTCTCAGGTGAAAGTGTGCCATGGATACCATGAATACTATTGGCGCCATAAGAGCTGAGATTTCCAGCTTAGTTCTTGATAACTAAAGTCTTTTGTTAAATCCTTCCCCTGTCATACAAGTCCAAAACACTGCAAACTAATACAAGCTGTGTCAAACAGGGTCCCTTTGCTCCCAATGGTCCCTTAAAAGCTGGGACTTGCAGCCAAATTCTTTCATTTCTTCCACGAGACATACTTCATAAGTCAATCATCCAAACAGGCGAAAATATTTACTCTCATCTTCTTGGATATATTGTTGCAATGGTTAGGTATTTTTATAAATTCATGCTGGTGTGACAGCAGCCTAGAAGACAGCAGTGAATTGGAAGCACTGTCCAGTATAAAAAAATTGGACACATACAATATTATATGCATGTCTTGCTATATGCTCATAAACATTCATCAGATGCAGAGTGACCACTTCTAGCTGAGACAGAATCATTCCCAGACAGCAAGAACATCAAGTGTCTTAATATATGGGGCACAGATACCAAGGTACCAACTGCTGCTAGAGCACTGGAACCTTCAAGTGGGCTAGCCTTCGAGACAAAGTTTTAGATGGCCAGAAATTATGGGTCATACATCACTAATAAAACCAAAGTCAAATCCCAAGCGATTCATCAAGTCAAGTTGTGGACAGGACCCATGGGTCTGACTCATCCACCCCCATTTTTAAGGGACTGAGTAACAGAAGGTCTAAGTCAGTCACATACAAGTCACAGACAAGTCAAAGGCAGAAGTCTAGGACAGACACAGTTAACTTTTGGAGTTGAGTGGCCTCTCCAGATGCAGACCTTGACCTTCATTGAGAGAAAGCATGGAGCACTTTTAAGGATGTATGCAGATCCTTTATGTCAAAACCTCAACTCACTCTGGATACTAAGATGGGTACTTGGCCTCATGGGTGGTGCTGAAGAAAAACTGTATGGCCAATCTTATTGGACCTTGTGTCAAAGTAGGTAACATTGGAAGTTATGACAGCTGTGCTAGATTCTGAAGCACTTTAAGACTTGTGCTTTGTAATCTTTCATGTTAACTTGCTGGACTGAATGCAAGCTTCTGGTCAGTCCAACAAAGGTAACCCTGGGACGAGAGCGCTTGCAGCAACACTTGGATGTAGATCACACAATCAGCTAACTCACAATCCATCTTAAAACATCTTAGACAGCTGGGGCACCTCAAAGCAGTTAGACAACTCTGGACATTTTTCCCCAAAACATTATGCACTTCTGAGGGATGGGAGGAAAAGATGGCTCTTTATATGAAATTATGATACATCATTAAATTATGTAATGTAGTAATTCAGTACTACAGTGATTGATACCTTAAATATTCAAGCAATAATGAAATCTTATTTCAGAACAGAAAAATCAAGCAAGACCTTAGCTGGGTGAAGAGTTAAGCTCCCAGATCCCATGTAGCAAATTATTTTGTTTGAACAATGCAGATAAGAAAGCTCTGTTAAACTTAGATAAGCCCCCCCCCACAAAAAAGAAAGCTGTGAACAGAGCTTAGAAAAAGCAACCACTGAAGGCTACAACAGTAGAACCACCTGTTGACATAGCTGTGTTTACACCAGGGCTTTTGTTGGCATAGCTATGCCAGTCAACAATGTGGTTTGTTGTTTTTTTTAAACACCCCAACCAAAATAACTACACCAATATAGCTTTTCAGTGAAGACCAAGCGTAAAACAATAACCAAAAGAACTTTTTCAATATCAGAGGTAAAAAAAAAGGAAGTGAGCTAGATACAGAGGGAGAATTTTCCCTCAACATACCACCTAATGTGGAAGTGGCTTAATGGTTTTAGAATTCTGAAGCTAGGAAATTCCTGCTAGTCATGTGCTAGAAGCGGGCACCTAATATTTACCTTTGAGAGAAAGTTTAAACAAACTAAACATTTATAACATAACCATTAATTTCATGAAGAACATGAACTAACTGAACAAAATATTACGCACTTCCAACTTATGCTCTTTTTCTGCAAGGACTTCTTTTTGACATCGCAGAAAGTCGGATAACATTCGAGTTAATTGTTTTCTATCATCTATTTCAGCCGCCAACCTGCCATTGTAATCCGCCAGTACCATACAAGCATCATCTACCATCTTGGAAAGCTGTTCTCCAGATTCCTTATCTAAAAGACAAGTAAAGAAAAAAAAATAGCAGTACATTACAAAATCTTGTCAGGCGCTCTCATGCTCACATTTCAGTTACTGCATCCCCATCTCTCACCTGTTATTCTGTCTAGTAAGGACACATCTTGGACCTCTACAGGCAATGAAGCTATCCTCTGATGAACTGCTGCATCCCCAGAGGCTGCATTTTCTAGTTCTTGTAATGCTCTAATGAGATCTGTAGTCTAAAAAAGCACACGGCCTTAGAACTGGTTTAGTCATCAAATCCTGATACAGAATGTCAGCATCATTTCACAATGAGTTTATGGGATGCGATTTGACAGTATCCATCTAAAAACTACTTTGCCAAAGTCAGCATTACCAACGTCTTCCCTCCCTGACCCAAAAGAGGTAAAATGTCAACATAACAGCTTTAATTAATTCCCCATGGAGCAGCACTGCAATGTTCCAAATGTTAAGAATGATCCTCCTGCTAAAAAAGGTCTCATTTTCCTTTAAATTCTTGCAGTAGGACAACTTTTAAATATGAAGTACAAGGTTTATTGGTAATGACTACCTGGGGGTATTCTTCATTTTTACTCTGTACTTTTAAATTGTTTAAATTAAGTGCAACATATTAAATTACTTTTTTCTTAACTTTTCCTGGTAGGCACAACATACCATAAAAGCATAGCAGTAATTTCAATGGTAGCATATTCATGAAGTTGAGCTTAAATCAAAGTAGTAAAAAGAAATTATTTGCTGCAATAGGGTGTACTAAATTTTGATTATCTCCAAAGCCCTGTTCTTAACAAAAAAACCACACACACACACTTTACTGTTCTGGCATCCCCAGTTATAACTATAAAAACCCTCTAGGAAGAGAAAGTGACATAACAAAAAGCCATAAGCACAACATAGTGACAAGTATGTAAATTATGAAAGTCCTTGCATATAGAGTAAAATAAACTGTGTTACATATTATATTGTTATGGATAATAATTTGATATAATTGTATAATCAATATTTTACATTTACAATAGTCCTATCTTATGTTTATTTCTTCACTATTAACTTTGAAAGCCAAACATTTTTGGTATTTTAAAAATACATATAAA
Source organism: Terrapene triunguis (assembly GCF_002925995.2). Classification (NCBI taxonomy): domain Eukaryota; kingdom Metazoa; phylum Chordata; order Testudines; family Emydidae; genus Terrapene; species Terrapene triunguis. The sequence continues at coordinate 808,078 of NW_020664534.1, read as the reverse complement.
AACACTACAATTTAAAAATGTTTAAAAAGTGTCAAGTTTGCTAAAATTATAAAATGCTAAGATACTGATATAGTTTGTAGCCAAGATATAGAAGTATTGTAACTAAGAAAGATATTTCAGTACCCCTAAAAGTGAGAAGTACACAACAGATTGTTGTAATGAGTATTGTAAAATACAAATTAAAGGAATCGTAAATCTTCAATTAATCCTCCACCTCCCCCCAAAATTTAGAGATTTACTTATAACAACGCTTTAAGGGCCAGTACCTCTGCCCCAGAGAGGTTCCTTTACACCACTGGAGAACCACAAAGACCATAAACCAGTTCCAAAGAGGGCAATAAAGATTCCATGAGCATGGCGGAAGCCTCTGGAAGCATAAATCTGGTATAACCCACTTGATACCTATGAACCACTCTAATATAAGGAAGTGCCTGAAGTAGAGTTGGAGTGCACAGCAGTCCTTCCCTATGGGAGGCCTCTGCAGCCAGCATAGTTAAGAGCAGCACCGGGGCTTCCCCGAGTTATACCAGGGGCTGTTTTGCTCATGATAATCCAAGGATTGGGGAAGAGTAAAGGTTGCATAAAGCCATCTTTAATCAGCTTTCTAGCTTTGAGTGTTAATTTGGCCCCTTAAAATGGGACTCAATGCCAAGTTGGTTCTGTATTACTCAGTGACTGAAGGGTTTATTTTTAAACATATCCCAAACCTTATGAAATGATAAAAGTTTATGAACACAAGAGACTTCTACCTGTGGAGGATCACTTGGAGAACTTTGTGCTGAACAGTTATTTTCATCAACTTTTATCTGTTCAAATGTGCGCTTCCTGGCCTTTCTGTCACCATCTAAAAGTCAAAGTAGAGACCTAAAAATCAGTTCAGGAAACAATACATTTATTTAAAGAGACTGAAACACACATACACACAGAATACTTACACAAAGCTTGCCTAAGTTGTTCCAATACATCATTTTCATAAACAGCCCTTTCTTCCCAAATAGAGAGCACTCGGCCAAGGTGCTTCTTACAACTCTCATCAGACTCACTGTGGGGGAAATAGTAAAATCACCAATAAAAATGGTAGAGGTACAACCCAGTAATAAACAATTCAGCCTGTATAATCTTGCATCCAAGGATCTGAAGTATTTTACAAATATCAAAGAATTAAAGCTCCCAACACCTCTGAGAGATAAAGATCCTCATTTGCAGAAACGGTAAAGGAGGTTTTGACTTGTTCAAAGTCACCTCACAATACGTCACATTGAAATAAAGGCCATGTCTACTAGCCCACCAGCCTACTTCAATCACTGAATGCTTCACAGTGCCTTTAAACCTAGTGAAACATGATAGATCAGTTTCGCCCTTACTCTATTAGCATTTCATCTTTTTTACAATGAAGTCCTATTACATAAGATGATGCGAAAGATTCATCTACAGATACGCTTTCTAGTTTAAGTGCTGAATAGGTGGATTGCATTCAGAGAAATCATATGCTAGACCTGTATCATTAAGGAAAAAGGAATTATTGTAACATACAATAACTTGAATGAATGAAAAAAACATTTACCCTCAACCTAACACAAAAGACAAACACAACCGACAGTTTTCCAATGTGAAAAGATGATTATCAGGCTAATAAACTTTATTCTGATTGAGGTGCATGCATAGGCACAGGAACTATGGTGTGGGGGGTGCTGCAGCACCCCTAGGCTATATGCGGGGTCCCAGCTGCCGGCCCTCCTGCGCCCGGGCTCCCAGCCCCAGCCTCAGGCCACTTACCCCTTCCAGGTCCCTGCATCCCAGAGACACGGCCCTGCTCCCGGTCCGAGCTCGGGGGGTAGGGGAAGGGCCACAAATAGGGGTAAGGGGGCTGGCTTTCAGCACCCGCACTATTAACAGTGTTCCAGCACCACTGGGCATATGCTAAAGAAGATTGACATGTATGCAAGATCAAAGGAGCTTTTAAACTAAGAAGTGCAGGGAAGAAATTGAAAAAAAAAATGGATTTCAGATCTAGGATAGGGTGTTTCCTTTAATCAGGATGCATGAAAGCTGCTGAGCCAGACAGAACAAATGAAGTGTTCTGGAAGGAAAATGCCTCACACAGGCTTAATAATAGTTAAGACAATAATGCCCACATTACAGTTTACTGTACCTTGAAACATGCTTAAAGGCCTCAACTATAACTGGTGCAAAGTCTTTTGTAAATTCTGGTCCTTTCCTTTTGCTGTTCTGAATGACATCGTTGGCCAGGTATAGGAATGTCAACTTCCTATTTGGTTTTGCTAATAAAAGAAAAAGAAAAAAGACATGCATCAATCCGAAGTAGTTAGTAGTATAAAACTAATTTTGCAGGTTAACATTCAGTTGAGTTTCTTCGTACATCTCTTATGTAGAGGATAAAAACAGATATAAATGTTATTTAAAAATACAAAGTTCACTATTTCTATTAGCACCTCATGCTATTAATACAAAATAATCAAAGCAACTTTTTATAAAAAATTTGTCTTCATAAATTTCAGCCCTTAAAACCCAGAGACAGCAAGTCATAGCAGTCCGCCATCCCCCGCTGCCATTTTAAGTACAGGCCCAGCAACAACTAATTTGAAGTTTGGACATTCACATTTTGCCAATCCACAATTTACTCTGACCTCTTTCTGCTCCCTCTCACACTACCACATTCATCTGCTACTTCAGCACACACACTGTCCCTACCCACCACACTCATCAACCCAGTCTCTCCTCCACAACGCAACACTTAGTCCCCCAAATTCTTCTTTCCACACACAGACTCTTACATATTTTAATTTCAAATTTAAAAGTGCAATGTGTATTTTAAAAAAGACATTATGAATCACCAAAGCAACCTTAATATGATCTTGTAGCTATAATCTTAGGGTAACATTTTCAGAAGTGCTTCGGGGTACATCTACGCTGCAATATAAGCCCAGGGTTAATGGGACTCCAATCTGCAGACCCTGGGTTACAGAACCCAGGGCTTGAGTGTTTACGACTGTTACCCGGACAGGAGGGATAGCTCAGTGGTTTGAGCGTTGGCCTGCTAAACCCAGGGTTGTGAGTTCAATCCTTGAGGGGGCCACTTAGGGATCTGGGGCAAAATCAGTACTTGGTCCTGCTAGTGAAGGCAGGGGGCTGGACTTGATGATCTTTCAAGGTCCCTTCCAGTTCTAGGAGATAGGATATCTCCATTAAGGTTTTTCTAACCCAGGCTTGAACCTGGGGCTCTGATGTCAACACTGCAGCACATAGACCCAGGTGAAATCAGCCATATACCAGACTCTCAAACACCCTTCTGAAATGTGGCTGGTCTAGCCCTGACATTGGCATACTGTGAGAAAATGTGACTGTCTACACTGCATGTTATAGGAAGTTTAAACAGCACGCCAACACATCCTGCCAAGCAATCATTTTGGTCCATGCACCCCCAGCTACTGGAACCAGCAACATGGAGGCAGCACCTTTAGAAGAAGTTCTCTTGCTTGCACTTTCCCTTCTGTGTTGGGAAATGGGCAGAGCTTCTGAGAAATGATGGTGGATATTTTGGTGGCATCTTCTGACCCACCAAAGCCACCTGATAGAGCAGGAAGAGGCGGCAGCAGAGTACCCAAGCATGGCAGACTCCAACTGGCTGATGGAGCTCATGACACTCGGTACAGTCACTCATGCCCCCTACGTAGACCGGCGCTTCTGGTACAGGGCCACAAGTGCAGGATCACGTTGTCATGGTGACCTAGGATGACCAGCTATGGTCCAGCACTTTCACATGAAGAAAACTACATTTCTGGAGCTTTCTGAACAGCTTGCCCCAATCCTCTAGTGTAAACACATGCATGAGGCCACTCATGCCAATCCAAAAGCAGGTTGCTATAACCGTCCGGAAGCTGGCTACCCCAGACTGCTACAGGTCCATTGCCAACCAGTTTAAGGCTGGGAAGTCAACTGTGGGTAAAGTGGTGGTGGAGGTTTCTGTGGCAATCAGGCATGTGGTTTAAAAAAATATTCATGAAGTAACTGCATTTGAGAGAATGGGATTTCCAACCTGCACTGGGGCCACTGATGAAACTCATGTGCCCCTAGTTTGCCCTCCTCAGGGAGCACGAGCACAAACCACAAAGGGCACTACACCATTGCTATACAGGCCCTCATGGACCCCAGAGGTCCATTTATGAATGTGAACATGGGCTGCACTGGGAAAGTTCATGATGCCAGGGTTTTGTGATGAGTGGGAGTCTACATTCATGGACAGGCTGGAACATTATTCCTAAAATGACATTATCAATAGAATTACTGATCCCACCATTATTTTGGGGATCCCCGCACGGCCCTTTTTGCCTTGGCTTATGAAACCATACCCTGATTTAGGAAGCCCTGGAAAAATACTGCTTAATTACACTCTCAGCAGGTGCAGAATGGTTGCTGAATGTGCTTTTGGTAGACTGAAATCCTTGTTGGAGATATCTACAGACCCATTTGGATGCGCAAGTCACCAATGCTGTTCGCATTACTGTAGCTTGCTGTGCTCTTCACAATCTTTGTGAAGCCAGGGGTGAGCCATTTCCTTCTGAATGGAACTATGACAGAGAAGAGCCACTGAACCAGTCTACTCAGGCAGAAAGTAGATAGCTTTCTACTTTCTGCCTGAGCTAGATGCACCCAGGCAACAGAAGTCAGGGAGGCTTTGTGCTCCCACATTATGGACTTTATGAATGTCATTTTGGAGGAGTGGGGACAGGGCTTATTGATTGGGGTGGGGGTCAGTGCTTGGGGAGAGTAGAGACTTGATTGCCATGCAATGTACTTATGAATGACATGACCACTTATGAAATGGTGGGGCATGATTCACAGTATAGATTCATATAATAGCCTGGGAAAATTCAGCACCACTGTGCAATGCAGAATTTGCACAGAATGAATGTTCTGTGCAGAATTTCCCTTTTCCCTTGCAGAAACGGGCTGCAGAGCAGCTGGACCCAGCCAAGTCTAGCTCCCCGGTTTGCAAATGGAAGACTTGGGGCAGGGAGGAGGAGAAGAGAGGAGAGAGAGAACTGGAGGGGTCCGGACAGCTGCAGTTCCCGGCACACCCCGAACGAAGGAGATGGCATGCAGGAAACTTCATACAAACCTGGGACCCAGCATAAGGCTGTTTCTCCCTCCCCAGAATCACTTTGCAGGCCTCTCTCTGCACCTGCCGCTGGTTCCCGTCAGGCCCCATGCTGAATTCTGGGGCCAGCAGGGCACCATCCCAGCTGACTAGTTCATCATGCACCACCGCTGGCTCTGTGCTTGTCAAACGCCTCAGAAAATAGGCACAATGTTGGTGAGTTGCCAGATGTGTGTTTCTGGTCCCTGGTTTTCCTGCACAGTCTAGAAATGCTTAATTCACACCCTGTACTGGTCACCAGCCCAGTATATTTGCATACTGGTATCAGGTGTCATCTACACTTTGGGGAAGGAGAATCCAGTAACATTGTGGCACCCCATCCCCTCCGTGATAATATAAAATTTCTGCAATGTAAATAGAACGCTGTTTTAATCATGTTCCTTATACAAAATCCCTCATATGCCAGTGCATACAGTGAGAACTAACAACAGCTCTCAACATCCGAAATAGACACATTGTTGACATGAAGTTAGATTCTTGTCTAAGGGACAACAGTATGCAAAATCCTCTTACTGAAAAAGCTCAGATTGGTAATCTGGGTCAGGCACAGAGACACCGCATGATAGGTGGAAGGTGAAATCCAGAGAAAATAATGTTACTCTTTGAAAATTATCAAATATATGAGTAAATTGCTCATGCTGGTCTCTACAACAAGCTCTGAGATACTGCCCCTTTTGGCGTATCACTTGAAATGGGAGCAAGCAAAACCTGAGTTTTGAGGACAAACTACGGAGCAACCAAGTAAGGTGATCTGAGATTGTAGGAGCCTTTGCCTAGGTAAAACTATCCTCTGAACTGAACCCTAGTACTGATACAGTCACTAAACAGGAAAAAGATATCAGTTTGATACATTGTTTCCCCAAAACAAGATATCTGGAGGCTGTAATGTGTTAACTCTGAAAAGTCACCATATTGAACCATAAATCTCTTCATGCACACATACACAGGGGACAGAACAGCCCAGACATATCTTGATAGCTGCATAGAATAAATACTTGTGAGAACCGTTTATGTCCCGCATGGCTATATAGCTATTCAGTTTTCAAAATAGTCAAGTTTGAGAAATATAGTGGATTTCTGAAACAAAAATATACTCTCAGATAGCAGTGCCAACAACACTGATGCATTGGGATCTGCTTTCTGACACTGCACTGTTCTCCTGATCGCTGAAAGTCAGAGACAATGAAAACAAGCCACATAAAGTTGGGGTCCCTATATAAACAAGCTCAGAAAGCCTAATTAAAAGGAGTGGAACACTAAAAACAAGGAGGCCATTCTGTCACAAGGGAGTCCATCCAATGGAAAGAATTGAAAGAAATCCCAGACACAGCAAGCCGACTTCCTCACAGTGCTCATGGGGGGGGGGGGGGGGGACAGGACGGGAAAGCACCTCTTTCTAAAGAACTACCATTAACGGATGGAGGAAAAAAGTCTCCCCACATCTCCATCAAAAAGCTAGTGTTTTCTCCAGCTGTCAGAGGTGAGATTTCAACAAACCATATTCATATTCACTGTACTGAGATGAGACATTACAAAGCCAGTTATTTTCCTTGTCCATTTGCTGGTAAGAAACATTTACAAATTGTCTTAAGCAACATATAGGATATTGGTGTATATATAATGGTGTATGTAATGCCTTTAAAAAAAGTCTCCCCATACACTCTAGCCCAGGGGTTCTCAACATTTTCCTTTCTGAGCCCCACCCCCCAACATGATATAAAAACTCCACAGCCCAGCTATGCTACAACTGGTTTTCTGCATATAAAAGCCAGAGCAGGCATTAGGAAGTAGTAAACAGGTCAACTGCCTGGTGCCCCACACCACAAGAGCACTGTGAAGCCACATTCCTCAGGGCCCAGGACTTCAGACCCATGTGATGGGGCTTCAGCTTTTTGCCCTGGGCCACAGCGAGTCTAATGCTGGCCCTGCTTGGCGTCTCCCCCCTCAAAAAACCTGCTTGCAGCCCGAGACCCCAGTTCAGAACCACTGATCTATCCAATCTACAGATATTACAGATTTGCCTGATTTAGTTATACAAAATGCTTACTCCAAAGGATTCTTTGGCAGTTGAGGCAGAGAACCAAGCAGCATTGAAGGAGCACAGGCAGAGGAATATTGTTAGAGATTTTTCTGTAGTTACTAAAATAATGCAACACTGATTAGAACCCAGGTCTCTTGGGTTCCAGTTCAGAGCCTATCTCTGGATGATGCACATTTAAACTTCTCCACCTATGTGTGTTTCTGTATCTAGACCTCAACCTTGAACTCTTGCTGATGTGCAATAGAACTATATCAAACTGGGCTAAATTGCTATCTGGAAGTACACACAATCCTGCCTTAGCGTTTGCTGCTAATGTATTCTGCTCTGTACAGATTCTAATTAAACGACACGAACAAAGGACTTAAATGTAAAATGTTCTCAGGAACAGTTGAGCGTATTGATTTCCAAAATCAACTCTGCTGGACTCAATCTAAAAACTTTTATCTACCCCTTATAGCATCTCTCTTCGGAGATGACCGGTCATATTCATGTCTCAAAGAGATATGGAAGTCTGGATTTCCATTAAAAAAATATATATGAATGGGATCAGGGAACTATACAGATTTTCCTCGGCACTTGGTAAAACACAGTATGTTAGATTCAAGTGTTAGTAGTGTTGTCTGCCACAATTTAGAGGTTATTAGGGTTTTATTTAAGATCACACATGTTTTCCTGGCTCAAGGCAGGGGCTAGGTGGTGACTATTGACACTGGGAGCAGTACAAAAATAGGTAACAACCAATATCACTGCTATACTGAGACGTTGCACCAGGTGAATACAGAGGAAGGGATTGGATGTTAGGGCTGGATCTATATTGACTCATTCTGAAAAGGTGCAGTTTTACCTTATGCCCACACTAGTGCTCTTCTGAACTTTCAGTTGCAATGCCCTCTGGTTACCTAATTCCAGTTATTGGCACAGCTCCCAGAAGCAATGGATTCTGGAACACTTCAAAAGGCTACTAGTGCACTGTGGGAGTAGTTGACCCATCTGGACCATTTCAGTTTGAACCATTTTAATGACATTCATATTGGCACTAAACCAGTGCTAGCTGAAATAGTTCAGACCAAACCGGTAGTTAGACACACTGAAAGCAAGTCTAATCCAAAACATATATAGCAGGCATTCAGACAGTTTAATATACATTATGTGTTACATGTATGCTACGAGGAACCACATGTTACTCCAGTCTGTGTACGAGCAGCTACACTGCAAGCCCTTACCCAAGTTATGGTGCGCTCCCCCATGTGCATCATCAGGACTTTCTGGAGATATGTCCCATAGTTCTTTGTGCTGCAGTAAACTGCGCAACCGATTCTTTCCCAGTGAACTGTGGGAGAATTTGTCTGTCCTCCTTGGCACACTGGAGGAAACTGAGAAGACAATGGAGGACTATCAGCACTCTAAATGATTTAGTCTCCATTCTCACAGCATAGGAGGAGTACTACTAGCTCAAGTGAAACCAGAACCCACGCACTACTCCCTATACCCCCTGCCATGCTAGCTGGCCTGGACTGAAAGCACGACTCAGGTGAGATGTTTGTGTGCGTGGATGGAAGGGGATGGGGGAGTTGGGACAACACACAAGAAAGAACCTGGCTTAACTCTACTCATTTAGCCCAGACTCTTACCTTGGTTTTAGCCCAAGCCTCTCTTCCATGCATAAGAAGCCTTTTATATGGATTTGTCAGGCTTGCTTACCCAGCTGGGGGTATAAATTAGAACTCACGATTCACTGTAAGATAGGGTTGGGGGAAGGGGCTAAAACCTATCCCCCATGTGAAGGCAGCTGTAACCCAGGTGGCTGTCCTCTAACGGCTTTGTAGGGGTCATATTTTCCTGCCTTGGTACCTGCTCCCTTTCTCTGCACTGGAACTCATCTATTAGTTTATATACTACATCTAGCAAGTTTATAAACACATTACACCCAGTCTTCTGCATTTCTACACAGCTTACTTGAACAGTTAGTGTAGTAAGCACCATAATCTGAGATACACACCAAAAATCACACCTCTAAAGGAGCATCTCCAAGAGTCTGGCAGAGGAGGGGATTATATGGAGGGAAAGTCAGTGTACAGAGAATAAAAAAAAAAACCACTACAAAAAATACCAAGGACAAATCTAGAAACTTACTATCAACCTGCCACTACTACAAAGAGTTTGACTAGTTGCTCAACACTACCCAAAGCATGGAACAGCCCCCTGTTGTGCCTGATGGGGTTTTAAGAGCAAATACACTTATGGACAGAGACTGGCAGAGACAGAGGAGATCCCGGCAGTAGAAGGACTGGAAGAAATCAAACATACCGCAGGGCCAGCAGGCCCTATGGGCAGATGGACTGGAGGACATCCTCAGACCAGAGTCCATAAACCTGCTCGGGGACAGGGAATGGAACAGAGAGAAAACAGCATCAGAGCCACAGCCACTGACAGGTAAGAGGCTGCTGCCATCTTTGTTATTCCTAGTGAGAAACTGCAACATAAGTAGTAGGATTTTGCTGGTTTATGGCCAATGCAATTATTAAGAAGAATATTATGTACTGTGGGGTGACCTTTAGGCCACTTGAGTGCAGAAGCCACACCATTCCCCCAGCCACCCTATTCCCCGCTTCCTCCCCATCACATGCAATTTAAGATGGATTCCAATCAAGGAGAAAAGAAGTAAATATGCAACTAGTCATTTATTCTATCTGAGATGTAACTGAATACTGCTAACCGATTTATTCACAACTGAGATTACAAAATGAGCGATGCCTGCAGACACAGAGATGCATGTAGCACATGCACATATGCATAGCTATGTATACACACACACTGCATTCTTCTCATACTGGCACGGTCCAAGACAGCCAGAGATTTAAGTCCTACTGTATGATCTGTGGCTATATTAAGAGAAAGCAGGGTGGATAAAAATCAATTATTTAAAAAAAAAAGGAGGGGGGGTTATTTAAATTGGATTTTTTGATAAAATGGTTTTTGAGGAAAGCCTATCTAAAGATAGTTTTAATTAAGATGCATTATAGCTCAAAGATATCTCATCATGGAATAGGGATTATAAATTCTAATTCTATAGTATGAGACAATATATTCATGTAATGTTTAAGAAAAGTTTTGTAAATGAGTTCCAATAGTTCATGGACTATGGACCCAATCTTATGGGGTTCCAGGGGCTTCTGTACAGATTATTTAGTTTAATCTTTCTATCTACCCAATGGGACTCAGTGATCAGTCTAGAAAATACCATCAGAGATGCTTAGTTTTGCAGTTCTCAAACTGTGGATTTGTGTCTCCAGAGATAACATGCTTGTTAACAGCAAAAAATATTAACAAACATACATAGATACAGAGGTGAGATAACAGATCTCAACCCCTATTGGCCCTCTGCAAATTTGTGTATACAGACTCAATGCCTTACCTCTCTCTAAAAGTGCAAAGTTTCAAAAAGTTCAATGAATAGAACAGGGGTCAGCAACCTATGGCACACGTGCCAAAGGCGGCAAGCGAGCTGATTTTCAGTGGCACTCTGCTGCCGGCCTGGGGTTCCGTCCGCAAGCCTGGGCCCCAGCCACCGGCCCCGCTCAACCCACTGCCGGCCTGGATGGACAGAACCCCGGGCCGCCAGTGGGCTGAGCGGGGCCGGCGGCCGTAACCCCAGACCAGCAGCAGACTGAGCGGCTCAGCCCACTGCCAGCCCGAGTCCTGGCCGCTGGCCCCGCTCAGCCCGCTGCCAGTCTGGGGTTCCATCTGCTGGCCCCTGTAAATGTAAAATGTATTACTGGCACACAAAACCTTAAATTACAGTGAATAAATGAAGACTTGGCACACCACTTCTGAAAGGTTGCCGACCCCTGGAATAGAAAATTGCTGGGGGCAGAATAGATCTGGACAAGGAGAAGAAGTCTGGAGACAAATGTGAGAAGGGAGGGACAGGCAGTAGAAACAAAAGTGAAACTGTTTGGGCAGCATATTCCAGAAGTCTTGAGGTCTTTCTGAGCGTAGCCTTCGTTGATTTGAGATCTACCATACCATTCTCTCACTAGAAGGGAAAACCTATAATGGCAGTAGGCTGTAAAAAAGACCCAGTTGGGGAATAAGAACCATTCAAGAAATAGATGTTTCCTGATGATGTTTTAAAGGAAGTCACACCAGTGAACTGGTGGAAGTCACTTAAGCACTTAGATTCAGAGACTGTTGAAGTGATAATCTCACTTTTAACAGCAGTAGCTTTTTCTGACTGTGTAGAAAGAATATTTTCTTCCTTAATTCATTCCAAATTGAGAAATCGTTTGGGACATGAAAAAGCAGGAAAGCTTGTTTTTCTTTTCCAGATTATGAACAAACAGGAAAATGAAGGTGAAGACGACGGAGTTAGCCGCAGAAGCCAAAACTTTAAGTTTCTCATGTTGACCTGGCTGACAGTCGATTTAATTTTTGTTTTTGTTTTAATATATTTAATTTAACTATTTTAGTTAAACAACTTTAGCAAAAACAAACCTTGAATGTTTAACTAAACTCAAAAATTCATATGCTTCTTGTGTTAAAATATTATATGTTTGCTGTTGAAGAAAAAAATCCAGAATACATACCGTTGTTTTAGTTAAATAAAACAATTGAAATGTCTGTCTGGTGATGTTCTCCTCCTAATACAGCATGACAAGAAAATCCTCCAAATTTTAACGATTAACCTGTTGAATTGGAGATAGTTCACCTCCCAATGACTTCATAAATATCTGCTTCAATTACCCTTTGGTAAATGAAATAATCATTCATTTTCTGATATAGCTGTAAAACTAATCTGAAAAGTTTTCAAAATAAATCACTTTAAAAATGTACAGTGTATACCTTCTAAAAATGAAACCTACATCTCTGAGTTGTGAAGAATATGTATTAAGGTTATAACAACCAACAAGAATGCACTATTATGTAGAAATCCATGATTAAATCGAGTCTTCCTGATTAGTGATTTAAATCATGATTTAAATCAAATCCAACCTGAGTGAAAGTCTCTTGCGGATGTACAGGTGCTGTGAAAAGGCATATTCGTGGTAAGCAAGTTCCTGCATCCTATTTCAGCATGCTTTTTGTGTTCACTGAGATTTTGGTCCACCCCCAGAAGAATATGCTTGTGAACTTTTCATACAGGAAATCCTCAAGACAGTCCAAGATATGCCTATGCAGGACAAACCCTCCCCGCCCCACCGCTTACAAGTCCTCTCTAGTCACTCACTGATCAGTCACCAGGCAAGGAAATACCTCTTTGACACAGACAGATGGTCTTCTACCACAGGCCTGGAAAAATTCCCTCTTCCAATCCTGAATCTCTAGCAAATTAACATCTTCTAATGACACCACTATCTGAAATAGCGTTAAGACCAGCACTGGTAAAAGGTCCCTGGTTTATGGGCACCAAACCCACCCCCATACGGATAAAAAAATATATTTTTTTTATTTTATTTTAAAAAAACTCCAAGATTTTCCATTGTATTGGTGGGCTGGTGACCTGAGTTGCAGCTGCTTATCAACAGGCAAATATGGAGAAAGGAGATAAATGTGGGTATGGAGAAGATAGAAGTATCAATTTTGTGGCCTTCCTGTGACACGATGTTAAGAGAGATTTTTATTTCCCTAAACCAAAAAAAAAAAAAAAAAAAAGCTCTTTTATTGCCTTTGCAAGGCTGTCCACATCTGCTGCACCAAGCAGCCCTCCAGCGGCTTTTGGGATGAGGGCCCTGAACTAGCAGGGGAAAAGAAAAAATGTTCCAAAGATGACCAGCTGCAGGATATGCAAAATGACTTTAGCCACAGGTCACACCAGCAGTGAGAATTCCAGAGGCAGTTGTTGGAGCAGGACAGGGAGATGAAGGTGCATGACTGGCAGCAGCAGAAGGAAATGTTCAAGCAGTTGCTTAGCCTGATGATCAGTACCTTCTCCAGTGGACTCTCCTCCATGCTAACATACCTGGCAGTCAATGCACCACTTGACAATTCTGGGGTGGGGTTGGCAATGTGGCAGTCAAACTCCTAGAACAGAAGTGAGTATGGATATCTGTATTCTGTTCATCCTACCGCCGTGCAACCAGAGGAGAAGTAGTACAAGAACACTGGCGATGTGCAATTCTATCAGTGACATCACACTGATTTACTTTGTTTTCACTATACATTTCACTCTTAATATTTTCCACTCTGGACAGTAGCAGCTGGATTGGCTGCATTTGGTTTTACTAAAGTATTTGATTGAACAATCCACAGGTGAGTGTGTTTGGGAAATAAGAGGCAGAAAGCTTAAATCAAAAGCTTTTAATTCTCAGAACAGCAGCAAACATGTCAGTCTACACAGTACAACACTCCACAGCCTCACATTTTCCTCACACAAAGCAGGATGTGGGCACACAAGCCATCCCTTACTTCCCTTGTTCTCCCAGCCCCAGTGATCAAAGGCACACTCTTAGGTTCTGGTGTACAGGCAGCCAGTCTTCAACCCATTCCTGGAGAGCGCTCAGCCCATTATGCTTGCATATGTTGTGGAGTGCACAGCAGTCCCAATAACACAAATGTCATTGGGCATACTGCATCCAAACAGGTTTGCAAGCAGTGCCAACTTACCATAAGTTGTCAAAATGTACATACTACCACCATCTGCAACTGCTTAGTTGCAAGTTCTTCTGAGTGCACCCTTACATCAGGGTACAACTTCACGTTCACTTTGTGGGGGGAAGGAGATGGTCACAGTTGACAAAACTGGTTAGCAACCAACCTGTAGCAGTCTGAGGTAAGAGCCTACTTCTGGACTCCCTCATCTGCATGTCCTGACACTGGAGGGTTGGGTCTGCATGTCAGTGTATACCCACTCTGTACTTGTGCTCCTGATCCAACATCAGGTCAACATAAGAGAATCTACAGCTATTACAACCTGCATCAGCTGTCTCAAGTCTGCTGTGTCCACACCAAGGCCTGCTGCCCAAATGCTCTCTACCAAGTCTCATGCCCTCTATCTGCCTCCAGTTGTGAAAACAGGTGTTGGATTAACAGTGACAATTCTGGAATAGGTCATCATCCTGATCTGGATCAATACCTTGACAGTGGATAGAACAGAGGTGAAGATGGAAATGAGGAGTGTGCAATGCCAGAAGTGTTTAAATTCTCTGTATTGGTGAGCAAAGAACTCTTCCACACAGGGACATGGGAGGGACAGATAATTTCTTCCAAAATACACCACAAAACAATTCATGGAGTGGTATTGCACTATGAACCATGGGATATGCCCTTGGAAATTCTAGCATGTAACTAGGATGCATGCACCTACCAGATATGCCTCAAGTGTGGCTTAGCAGCGTGGATGCTCGCAGGAAGGTTTAACTAACCCAAGTACTCAGGTAATCTCCGTGAAGACTACAAAAGCTGCCTCAGTAGGGAAAAGATAAACAGCAGGTTGATGAGCTGGTGGCAAAATAAAAAGCAGCATGCCAAAGAAGACTACAGGCACCAATTAGTAAATGTCAGAACACCAAAGCTCCAGCAAAAAAATCAAGTGTCACCAAGTGCCAAAGTACTGACAAAAGTTAAGCACTGAAGAATTGCACCAAACATCAGAAGCCAAGATATAAGAACTTCAATAAGTTCCAGACTTGATTGAAAGACAAAGTTGGTATTGAGAAAGGATACCTTAAGCAATTACTGGGATCCAAAGAGCTACAACTGCTGATGTGGTACACAGCTCCTCTGCAGTTAAGGAGGAACTGACTGGATTGTTTTCAGGGCAGCAAGTATATACAGCAGAGGGAGTCACATGAAACAACTAGTGGGGACCTGACTCACATTCTTCTTTGCTACCACAGCCCTCACAGGTTAAGAGTTTGGGGAGATTCTACCAGCTCTCCACTCAAGAGTTAAAACACAGGAGTGTCATGCACAGATCATATATTTAGAGAAAGTTAAATTTTAAGCCACTATATCAGGAGCCAGACTGATCCTGTTCATGGCAGTTTGAAGAACTGGTACTTTTCTCTGATGGCTGATGTTCTGGGCTCTAGAATCTACACTTTCATTTTGTAAGTGTTTAGCCCTTATAGTTCCAAAGATATAGCTTTTCCCTATTAATATCTACCTGACCATGAAACAGCTCGGAGAAGTGTGAACTGCCTCACTCATTTCAATAGGTTAACTAAGGTACAGTATAATTAAAATTTTAAATGTAAGCATTGTTAGCTATTACACTGCTGATTACAACATACAAGGAAGGGGAGGGGAGATCATAATACAAATATCTATTCTGAATGATGTCTCATGGGTGGAACTGGGACAGTATCAATACTTTTCTCTCTATCTGATTTGACCTCTTCAGATAATGCCACCCATCCCCAACCACCTCATATAGAGAGACGCTTTGATCCAGGTGGCTAAGTCTGAAGATTATAACCAAACAGAAAGGCAACTTTTTCTTACAAAAAAGAGCCACAGTTTGGAGTCATTACAATGCATTATGACAATGTCACATCAAGAGGCTGACATACCCTGAACATGCATGAAAGAAACAGCTACAAACCTAGATGGATCAATCTCAACTGAAGTTCATGACAATGCTATTAAAATTATAGTTGGGCTCTAATCACTGTGGTGTCATGCTTCAAATTGCTATAGCCTCTTTTCAATAATATAAAAATATTTTCATCAATATGCTAGCACAGACCCAGAGCATGAACTAAATGACAGTTATGACAAAAAAATCTAAATTTAAAAATTATACGTATATGCATATTATCTCATAGGTTAGCTAAAAAACAAAGAAAATGAGTGGAACACAAGTTTAAACACATACTAAAAGCCATACTAGTCAATCTACAGGAGCATTCAGCATGTATGTTCCAACCAACCTCTTAAAGAAAGTCTCTAATGAGCAGACTCATCTGATGAATATATCATGACAGATGCCAGAAGTCTACGGTCAACCCATAGTATCTGTAATTTCACAGAATGATGAATTCTAGGATATATACATTTAATGTTTTCATTAGTTACAGTCAAGAAGCATTAGTAAAAAGTCTGTTATATAATTCTGAGGAGAAGGTCCAAAAAAAAAATCAGAGTTTATGAACTGTAATGTATGCTTACAAAACACTCAGATGCTGTTTATGCTAAGGGACTGTAAATTCATGGACAAATCCTACTGTCCTGCTGCTGGCTACAACCAAGACAAATAAGTAAAAAAGGTCATTACATGCCATAAGACTGCAGCGAATTCAGCATCCTATTTTGAAATAATTCTAATTATTTACATATTTCCAAATGTTACAAATATAATTGCATGAAAACTTCACAGATTGCATTTTAACAGTTTTCCTTTGAATTTATGTACACACACATCTAGACAAAGTGAAATCTATAATAGCTAAAAACTAAAAATGATTACTCTTCTGCAACTGTACAAAGTTATTCTAATCAAGAATTTCAGAACATGCAACTAGGGATGGGAGCTTACTTCAGTATTACTTCAATTCAGTTTGATCAGCCATTTCCCCTTATCTTACTGTAGCCATCAGCACAGAAAAAAATCTTTCCAATACCATTTGTTTCTGTACTCTTAAAAGCATGATCTAAAGAGTCATTCCTTACTGAAGACTGGAGAAAGAGGGCAAGAAAAAAAGCTGCATCATGGAATTAAACAACTCCTATTACTGTAACCATCTTTACATAATTACCAAAAAGCAAGTGAGGTAAAATTTACCTAAGGTACTCTGGACAAGGGGTCTGAAGGAAAGAAAAATAGGAATAAGCTAAAAATAAAACCCAAAACATTAAAGAAAAGATCTATGTTTTAATATGAAGTTTTAAGAGGACAAAAAATTACAAATATGAGAATTCTAGCTAATTGTAACCCAAAAAAGACATGTTGAGAAGTTTGTTTTCACATTCCAGAAGTTTGTATTTTGTCACTCATTTTGCTAGTTTTTAAAGCAAACTGCAAGAGTTCACTGTCAGAACCAGAATCTCATGGGATTAGGCTCCAGAAGAATAGACTTGTTACAATATGTTAACTTATCCAGACAGTAAATAGTATATGCATGTCTAAATACCACCTCCTTACCCCAATTTCAACATAGTGTCTAGTTCCCATTACACAATTTTAGAAATACAGGGGCCACTGACAAAGAGGAACAAGGGTCTGAGAGCTCCTATCTTTTTTGAAGCCATTTAAGATGAAAAACTAGGCAAATTGTTGTCCAGGACCCGCATCCATGGCCATTCCACTCATTAGTTAAGTGAAAGGCTCCAGAGAAATTAGTCTTGCACTGTACTGTGCTCTTAAGGTTGCTCAGCTTATCCCTGGTGATGGCATATTCCACTGTTAAGGGCCTTCCACAAGAATGAATTATGAGATGAAAGATGGCATTATGGTTAAAGGCACTGGTTTGGGACTCAGGAGATATGGGTTCAATTTTTAATTCTGTCACAGAATTCCTGGGTAACACTGGAAAAATCACCTACTCTCTAAAACAAAGTTATTACTAATTCTTTATCTCACAGGGCAGGAGAGTTGGGCAGATGTATTCATGTGGTTTGATAAAAAAAGGCACTGAACTAGGTCTCCTGAGACCTAGATTCTAGTCCTGGTTCTTCCAGGGACCTACTATCTCACCTTGGGCTAGTCACTTCACTCTGTGCTTGTTTTCCCTCCCATTCTTTGCCTATATTGTTCATTTACATTGGAAACTACTGGGGGTTAGGGACCGTCTATGCTGTGTTAGCACTGCATCTATCACAATGAGGCCCTGATCTTGGCTGGGGTTTCTAGACAGTACTGAAATATAAGTAACAACTTTTGTGAGGCTTTCAAATACTGTGGTGATCACAGACAAATAGTTAAGATAGAGGTTGGGGTTTGTCAGCCACAGCATCCTCAAATGAAGCTGAAGGTTGGGATGTAGAACAAAACGCAATTTCTATAGGTTAAAAAATGAGGACCAGGACCTTGAAATGGACAGTGCAGCATGAAGTGATCTCAGTGGTTTTTTCTTAGACAGGAGCTGGACTGCCACATGTCTAAACAGCTGTAGTTTCCAGACACCCTTAGAGGTTAGCCTCAAGTCAGAAGCACTGCACCATCTTACTTTGAGGTGGCAAAGGCACGCAACACTGTAGCGAAATCATGATTCAGGTGAAGATAAAAATAATAGTATTTCTGCTAAGGACCCCATACAGATCCCCTCCCCCAAGAGAGCACAACCTTGACAACTGGAGACAGATGCTACCGGCAAACATTGCTGTCAATTCTTCAGAGTGCTTCATCCTGCCAACCAACACTACCTCCATTTACTTAGAGAGGATGTTCTCAAAGTGTGGAATGTATTCTGGGAGGGCATGAGAAGCTTTAGGGAAAGGGGAGGGGGGAAAAAAAAAAAAAAGACTTACTGCGCACTTTACCCACAGCAATGAATAATTAGCAAAGCTGATTCCTCCATACACGTTCTCAGAGGACGCTGTGTATTTTGATGGATTTGTTTAAGCTTGCATAGAATTATACAAAGTCGTTGCCATCTATACGTTAGTCTATTTGCTACGATGTGGTGTCCACATTTAATTGTAAGCATCAACCACAATCACAGTTTTGCTTTTATTATAATGGATTGTTTGCTCTGTTTGAATCAATGCCTTACTGTTTTTAATATTTAGTGAGAGTTACATATTGATTTTCTTTTTAAAATTGGTATACATACTTGTATGGTGTGGTGCATAAAACTACTACAGACATAAAGAAGGGGGGGCATGATCAAATAAGATTGAAACCACTGACAGACTGAGTTTCAACCATCTAATTTTCATCCATTTCCCTAGTCACAGTCCCTAAGGCTGTGAGTTGTCACAGATTCCGTGATTTTCCGTGACCTCTGCAGAGACTAGTGTTGGGGGAGCTGCGGCAGCCAACACTTGTGGCGGGAGCAGTTTCTGCCCTGGCCCCTGCCTCCTAGGAACTGCAGGGACGCAGAGCCAGGTAGGAAGCCCCTATCAGCCCTGCCAACCCTCCCTCCCCCAGTACCAGCAGGGGTCCCAGGCCGCGGCCCAGCCCCCCCATCCCAGGCCAGCCCCCCTCCCCCAGCTTTAGTTACAGCAGGTATTTTTAGTAAAAGCCATTAACAGGTCACAGCCCCATGAATTTTTGTTTACGGTACGTGACCTGTCCATGACTTTTACTAAAAATACCCGTGACTAAAACATAGCCTTAACTATACTATCTGAACTTGATAAGGAGTTAAAGAGCTGGACATGAGCAATATACTGATGGTACTACAGTGACTGCCTCATACCCTCAAACTCATATGTATGTTGATGAAGATAGAAAATAAAACCAATTAAAAAGGCTCCTACAATCAGCTGTTCTTCATAAACTTCTCCATCATTCAAAACAGTGATCTTAAATAATTTATTTGGGGTGTGTTTGGGATTTTTGTTTTTTAGACATGTAGGAGAAAATCCATGCATTTGTTTTCAAAACAAGAGAAACTGCACGGGAGACAGTGTTGTTCTAGGGAAGTTACTTTTACTTTACAAAATAACTTAGGTAAAATAGTTAAACCTACATATCCGTATAGAAGACAATTAACTTCAGTTTATGCATTCTGACATCCCATGGTTTCTACCCAGAACATACAAGTTTTGGGTTTGTTTTTTAATTCTACTTACTCTGTTCAGTCTAGTGATTTGAAAGTTCAAAAGAGAGCCATTTTCTGCAAGAAGTGAACTAAAATGTATTTTAAATCAAATGTATTTTTAAATGTTGCTCATACAAAGCACATGAAAGCCTAATGTAAGATGTTAAAACTTACATACTGTTTCAATACAGGCTAAAATAATTATAAGATACGAATACTAAAGTTTTCCTTTTAACTTAATCCTATTTAATTTTAAACCCACATTTCTAGGATGAACCAATTCTATGTCTATGAAGTTATGTGGTCCAACCCAGAAAAAAAAAAACTTTGATCCACCACTTATCAGAGGGGTAGCTCTGTTAGTCTGTATCCACAAAAACAAGGAGGAACCCGTTGGCACCCTAAAGACTAACAGATTTATTTGGGCACTGTGATCTATCAATATGGCAAGGCACATACATCAGGTCAGCCAATTTTTTCCTATCAATTTTGTTGGACTGCTTTCTACCAGCTTCTCCTCCCTAATAAAAAACCCACCCCTAAACTCTTCCTGTTCAAATCCCTCAATCTCTCTGCTGTGTTAAAGGTAGCTATGGAGAGAGTGAAAGCAAAAGTTACCAGGAAGAGCAAGTTATCAGCTAAGGTGACTTCTAGTACTATGGCAAATAGGCCAGCTCCTGTCATTGCAGCAGAAAGTCTACAATTCATTTGCTAGGAAAAACTAAATTAAGGATGAACGCATATTACCAAGGAGACAACGTCGAAGTTTAAAAAAGTCAGTCTGAAATATAGTCAGTTTCCAAAGCCAGGTAAACAAAGCTTTAGTTCTCACACTTGTCTGAGTCCTCCTGCCCATTTTTGTAGTTACACATCACATGTTTCTATTTAATGTATTTACTCCAGGCTACTGCTGTGAAAGAGCCACAAACAGCAATTTGCCTACTACACTGCAAAACTGATTATACACAAAACAATGCCCAATACTGAAAGTAAACACCGAAAGGGAAAACGAGTCTCTAGCCTTTGTTATGCCGCTCTTCAGTACCACTAAAACATCATAGGTTAAAAAAGCGTTATTTGTAAAGTTGACGGTGTCCCTTTAATTAGTCCTACCCGCTGACTGACTGTCTCTGAAAAGAGACAAACCCGCTGACGCAGTTAGAAGTCTCCACGCCAAGCAAGGCACAGCACGGAGAGAAACACTGACCCTGGCACAGCGCATCCCCGGGGACCCGCCTGCAGGACTGTTCTTCCCCAGCGCGCTAGGACAGGGATCGTTGCCGAGCCCGTAGCAGAGCCGCAGCTCCGAGCCCGGGCCCGCTCCCCACACAACGCGCTGTTTTCCCAGCAGTGGAGGCGGCGGGTCACCGCGGAAAGGCCTCGTGCCGCGAGGAGCGGGCGATGCCGCCTTCCGGGGGGTGGGGCAGCGAGGCGGAGAAGACACAGAGCGGACGCCCCCTTAGCAGAACAGGGCCCTCGGGGCTCCTGCTTGTCCCGGCGGCTCCGCTCGCCCCCGGCGGCCAGTGCCGGGGGAGGGGTGAGCCCCAGGCCGGGGCGAGCCAGCAGCACGGGGCGGACTCGGCCTGCCCGGTGCCGACCTCACCTTTGCGCAGCTCCCGCTCCCAGACGGTGACGATGAGCCCCGAGTGCTTGCGGTGGTGGATGAGCCAGAGGCTCAGCGTCTGCACGCTCTGCTGGGAGTTACTGAGCTCCGAGAGCTTCCGCTCCAGCGCCGCCTCCGAGAACGCCGACATCCCGCCCGCCCCTCACACGCCGCCCGGCGGGGCCCGCGCCTGACAAGCCCACCGGCCCTGGCCCCACGCAACCAAAATGGCGGCGGCCCAGAGCCCGATTCTCTCCGCCCTGGCTCCTTACGTCACTACCGGGGCGGGTCTTGAGCGAGGGGCGGAACCGAACGTCCCACATCCGGGTGAAAGACAAGGCCCCTCCCGCCCGGGGAGAGGAGGAGCCCAAGGGGCGGGGGCAGAGTCTGGGGCACGTGGGTGCTGGCGCATAATGATCCCCGCGTTCGCCCCGCAGGCCTGGGCAGCAGCGGCCCTGCAACACGCGGGCTGTGGGGGGATGGGGCGCGTTTGATACGAAACGTTGAGAAGCAGGGGAGATGGATCAGGGACCACGGGGGTGTCTCTGAACATTTCACTAGTTTGGACCGGCCTCGTGGATCATTTACATTGTTCACTTCATGCCTGGCCCCCCTGGCAGTTGCCATCCCTCCAAGAGCGATTTTCTGCTGCCCTTGACACAGAACAAGCGCAGTACCTACTGCTAACCCCGAAAGTTAAAAACGTCATGTCAGAGCCTACACCCCCAACATGATAGGAGTATCCCAAAAGTCATGAGATTTTTCGAAAATAAATTAGGGTTTCGGCTTGTTTTTTGGGCTCTCGTCTGTTTTTTGAACTCCCTGCAACCACCCCAGCACAGGTCTGTGACAATTAGTGTTGCCCCCTGTTCTCCCAAATGTATTGATTTTCAGGTGATCTAGGCTCCCAATACAGGGGTGCTCCATGGCTGCCTGTTGGCATGGTCTCCTCATACCTTACCATTCTAATTATTTAAGTCTGCACCTCAAGCCCCACAGCTGCCATCCCCTGGCCAAGAAGTTTATTACATAGCTCACATAATTCTGCACCCCAAAACCCTGATCCCCTCATTTCTACATCAATTCTGCCTCCACTGCTGTAGCTCCTGGGGGAGAGGCAATTGATTCGATAGTGCAGCACCAGGGGGTCTTCCCCATCCATTCCCAGGTTGGGGGGGGCGGGGAGGAGACAGGGACAGATGAAGCAATGTCCTCTTCTCATCCATCCCAGGTTCTGATGAGGTCAACTGCAGGGACTCTATACTCACTCCTCATTTGCAGGCCTGGTGGTGTCAGGATGAAGACAGGAGGAGGAAGAAGCAGAGAGCAGACCGACCCATTATTCACAGAATGGGAGAAGGCAGCCCTAACCTATGGGATCTTTCTCCTCTTCCTTCCCCCCACCTGTCCTGTGAAGGTAGTATCAGCTGCTCCCTCTCCCCCATCACCTAAAGGTCCTCTTAGTTCCTGTCAGTGAAGGGGAGCGCTGTCTGCTTCCTACAGCAGCTCTGATTGACTGTTATAGACTCATAGAATGTCAGGGTTGGAAGGGACCTCAGGAGGTCATCTAGTCCAACCCCCTGCTCAAAGGGGGACTAATCCCCAGACAGATTTTTGCCCCAGATCCCTAAATGGCCTCCTCAAGGATTGAACTCACAACCCTGGGTTTAGCAGGCCAATGCTCAAACCACTGAGCTATCCCTCCCCTCCCATTCTTCCTCAATTGCCCGCCTCCTGGAGAAGAGTCACCAATCAGAGGGGGTTCCCTGCCCCAACCCTCTCAGGACTGAAATTCATGAGAGGTTTGGAGCTTCTCAGGTCATCCAGAGACTGGCTCCAGCCATATTTTGTTACTCATAATTAAGGTTAAGTTTCTGTCTTGAGGAAGTTTTAGTAAAAGTCAGGGACAGCTCATGGGCAATAATCAAAAATTCATGGAAGCCCACAACCTGTCCTTGACTTTTACTTTAAAAAAAACAAAAAAAAACAAAAAAAAAACATGTGCGGTGGGGCAGAACTAACAGTTGGAGCACTGCTGGGGGCTGACCTCTGGCAGCTACTCCAGCCCCACAGCTGCTTCTGCACAGGGCTGATGCAATCCTGGCCGCTGCTCCAGCGGCACCGGCACTGACAGCTGCTCCAGGCCTGCCACTGCAGAAGAAGTCACGGAGGTCCAGGAAAGTCACAATCTGTGACCTCCGTAACAGAATCGTACTTGTACTCATGATTTCTTGTGTGAGGTGGCAGTGCTGCAGCCCCACCTTCCCTGAAAGGTGCTAGCTTGTGACTCTTGCTTGCATCAGAATAAGGAGCATTTATGAGGTATTGAGAAAAACAATTTTTGAAAACCCTACCATGTTTCCCCCCAAACATTTTTTTAAACTCCCACAGATTTCCCCAACATTTTCACATATTTCTATCACCCCAGGGTTTGAATTATGAGTTAAAACTTTCTAAGTTGATGGAGATGCTACAGGAATCAAATTAAATAAGTTCTAGAACAGGATCATGTT
Organism: Terrapene triunguis; assembly: GCF_002925995.2. NCBI lineage: Eukaryota > Metazoa > Chordata > Testudines > Emydidae > Terrapene > Terrapene triunguis. Next base: position 784,098 of record NW_020664534.1, on the reverse strand, counting down.
TTTCACTTGGTTCTGGGGCAAGTTCCTGAATCTTTTCCAGTAGCTGGTGTGCAGTGATTAAAAAGTAAGGAACAGGGGGAGGAGCAAACGAAATGGATCACATGGGGCTGAAACAGTCAGAATTATAATTATATTTTAGGTTTTTAGCTCTTAACTGATCTGATATGAGGCAGAGCTCCTTGGATGAGTAGTTCTCAGCTGTTATTGTTTAAAGCAGTACTCCACATTTTGAATGTGGCAATAGCCCTGTTTTCTGCAGCACCCAGGGCTACGCTTTGATTTTTCTTGGCTGACGACAGCAGAGAGAAAATCTATATGATAGGTCTTCCTCACTTGCAGGTATTGCTCAAACTATGGGACAACATTGGGAATTCTTGGACTAGGAGAGATTTAATGAAGGCAACAAGCACAGCCAACATTTTCCCCATGTGACTTACCTAAGAGGGACAGCAGTGCTCAAATGTAATGATTAGAACCCTTGGATAGGCAAGCAGCGCTTCATTGGATTGTAACTCTGATTCCATGACCTCTCCCTACCTCTACTTCAGAGTATCCTTTTCAACCATAGTCTTTCTAAAGAAACTCCAGATAAGACTGTAACGGGTTCGGTCACAGAAACTGTCACTAGATGTGCTAGGATACCACTGAGAGCAAACCCTCCTGCCAGAGAAGGCTTCCCTCCACTCCCATCTTGCTGAGTTAAACGCTCCAGTCAGCTACAGCACAGATGAAGAGGTTAGGCCACGCCCCCCTGCAGTGCACAGAAACTAAGATTCACTTAGCCCAGGGTTTTCTCAGTTAACAGGGACATTCCCAGTATTCAGTCAATCTGGGAGCCTAAACCCCAAATATATAAAATTTATACAGGGTAAACTCATAAATTGTCCACCCTCTATAACACTGATAGAGAGATATGCACAGCTGTTTGCTCACCCAGGTATTAATTACTTACTCTGGGTTAATTAATAAGCAAAAGTGATTTTATTAAATATAAAAAGTAGGATTTAAGTGGTTCCAAGTAATAACAGACAGAACAAAGTAAGTTACCAAGCAAAATAAAACAAAACATGCAAGTCTAAGCCTAATACATTAAGAAACTAATTACAGATAAAATCTCACCCTCAGAGATGTTCCAATAAGCTTCTTTCACAAACTGGACTCCTTCCTAGTCTGGGCCCAATCCTTTCCCCTGGTACAGTTCTTGTTAGCTCCAGCTCAGGTGGTAAAACTAGGGGATTTCTCATGACTGGAACCTCCTTTGTTCTGTTCCACCCCCTTATATAGCTTTGGCACAAGGTGGGAATCTTTTGTCTCTCTGGGTCCCCTCCTTCTAAATGGAAAAGCACCAGCTTTAAGATGGATTCCAGTACCAGGTGACATGGTCACATGTCCTGTCAGACCCCAAGCCTTCATTCTTCCTGGCCTGACTCATAGGAAAGCTTGCAAGTAAACAGAGCTATTTACAACCAATTGTCCTAGTTGATGGGAGCCATGAAGATTCCAAACCACCATTAATGGTCCACACTTTGCATAATTACAATGGGACCTCCGAGTTATATTTTATATTTCTAATTTCAGATACAAGAATGATACATTTATACAAATCGGATGACCACACGCAGTAGATTATAAGATTTGTAATGATACCTTACAAGAGACCTTTTGCATGAAGCCTATTCCAGTTACATTATATTCACACTCATTAGCATATTTTCATAAAATCATATGGAGTGCAACATCAGAAAGGCTTTTCCCAGTTCTAGGTATGTCATCATTATAACTTCAGGTAATGTCTCTCTCAGAAATGTATTCATTTACTATTTCCTTAGATTTATACACACATCAATTCAAAAGAAGTGCCTATTCCTTGCTCTAGGCACTCCTTGGTAATTTTAAGTACACAACTGTAAAATAGACCAGAGGTTCTCAAACTGTGAGTCAGGACCCAAAGTGGATCACGACCCCGTTTTAATGGGGTCGCCAGGGCTGGCTTAGACTTGCTGGGGCCAAAGCCCAAGGGCTTCAGCCCTGGGCAGCAGGGCCGTCCTTAGGCATATGCAGCTTACGCAGCTGCGTACGGCACCATGAAATTTGGGGCACCTGCGTGTTGCATACACGGCAGCACCAGCCCTATCCCTCGGGTGCCCCCCCCCGCAAGGGGCAGGGCCGTCCCTGGAGGGGGGGCAGACAATTCCCTCTGCCCTGCCTTTTACCCTTCCCCCTGCTCCGCCCCCATTCCACCTCTTCCCCCAGCAACCCCGCACTCACTGGCAGTGGCGGGAAGCAGAGCAACCCAGCCCCAGCCCGCTCTACTCCACCAGCTCCCAGCTGTGGCGCTCCGCTTCCTGCCGCCGGTGAGTGCGGGGAAAGGATCACCCCCGCATTCACAGCAGCAGGAAGCGGAGCACCGCAGCTGGGAGCTGGTGGAGTAGAGCGGGCTGGAGCCGGGCTGCTCCGCTTGCCGCCGCTGCTGGTGAGTGGGGGATTCCTTCCCCCAAGCCCCCTCCCCCCGAGAGACACAGCTGGGGCTGGGGCAAAGGAAGCGGAGCGGGCTGCTCCTGGCCCCTCACTAATCCCTCGGGCCACTCTGGGCCTGTGGGGCCCCCAAAAGTGGCCCCCCACAGCTCCTGCCTCCCAGATCCTGGGGAGGGGGAGGCCTGGGTCCCCACATAGCCCCCCCGCAGGGGGGCTGCGTAGGGCATCCAAATGGCTAGGGATGGCCCTGAGGCTCATGTTACAGGCCCCCTGTCTGGGGCTGAAGCCCTTGGGCTTTGGCCCCCTGGCCTGGGGTGGTGGGGCTTTGGCTTTGTCCCCCCCGCCACACACACACACAGGATGGCAGGGCTTGGGTAGGCTCAGGCTTTGGACTCCCCTCCTAGGATCCTGTAGTAATTTTTGTTGTCAGAAGGGGGTTGCGGTGCAATGAAGTTTGAGAACCCCTGAAATAAACTATACCCAGAACTAGCCTTCAGTCATGAATAAGCAAACAGCAATAACCTTGCAGCAAAAAACATATTTAAGATTTTTGAAAACTCTCACAACATTTCCCCCTCCCCGTGCTAAATACCATGGATCGCTAGTGGGATGTGGGCACTTGCAAAGGGGATTGGAAGAGAACACACTCCTGGGTATCCTTCCCTGGGAAATATTTCTAAAATACCTGTTTCTTGGGACAATCTGGTCCATTCCCAAGACAAAACATTAGCTCTTCAGAAATATTTCTGCAAACCCCAGGAATAAGTAACCTTGAGCAAGGATGAGTTAGCAGGATTCAGAAATGGGAGGGCTAGCTTCACAAAAGCCAGGGAAATCATCCCAACCCTTCTTTCATTTTGGTGGCAGAATTTAAACTTGGAGATCCAGTTCATCACTGATCATTTGTGTTTTGAGTCAGCATGGGTGAAATGAGGTCTGAAAACCTAACTTGTAGAATGCTGTCATTTTTATTATGTACAGCAGAGGACACTGTTGGCATAATTCAGAAGTGACTACTCAGGTGAAACAGATTGAATGGATAGATACACATGAAGTAGGAAACCGATGAAACTGATTCAGCAGTTAACTCTTAATTCATGCTGCCTATTAGGGAGTTATTCTGAAGTTACAGCTGAACCTTTGTAAACAGCTATAGAAAAAGAGATTGACAACTCACAAGACAGTTCCACTCACAAGACTGGATAGAAGAGGGAGTTGAAGTACAGTTTTGTCAATGCCTCACCTCCAAGCAGTATATAGAAGACAAGAAGGTATGTAGATGGGGGGAAATAACAGTGAGTAAATAGCTATAGTGATAATTAATAATACTTGGTATTTCTTAGCACCTTTCATCCTGGACTCTCAAAGGACTTTGTAAACAAGAATATATCTTGTGGGACAGGCATTTTCCCAATGTAGCAAATGAGGAAACTGAAGCACAGAGAGATTAATTGACTTGTTCAAAATTATACAAAGTTGGATAAGTTCTTTTGTCCATATATCTTGTACTACAAACACAAAAGGGAGTCTTTGAAAATGTAACCCAAAATTAACTCCTGACCTCAAAAGATGGTGATTCATCTAGATTAGCTATTCTGGAGAAGAATTAAGTTCCATTTACTGCTGAATACAGAGAGGCCATATCCCAGGCAAAAACTAAAAATAAAATACCGAATCAGCCTAAGGACAGACAGCAGAAGAAAGCTTAAATGGAAGGAAAAATCCATGTCGAAGCCATCTATCCAAGCTGCATACTGGAGCCAAAGACTTTTTTATATAAATTCCTGACTTCAAGCACTTTACATTTTAATTTAATGAACTAAAGATGGAAATAAATTGCTGCATTTCATATTAAGATCAACCCTTTCTGGAGCCATGCAGATTGTCACAATTGTTCAGAGCAAAAGGATAGATTGCACAATCTAGAATCTTCACTAGGGTTTCGTTCTTTCTCTGACTCTCTTGTAGCAGGACATATAAGGATGTTTGCATAAAACCTTCCTTTTTTCCTAAGAGTCAGGCGAACAGCCAGAGCCAGTTAAGTACATCCTGCCCTTTCATCATTAAACTATTAACTCAAATCATATTATGTAAACATGCACTGTGACTGATATATGGATGTAATCAAGATCCAGGTTTTTTGAGTGAAGGGAGAGCTGTAACTAGGCAATAAGACACTCGGGGGTATGTATTAACTCAGGTGTGTTGAGAGGCATGAAGCTTTAGATTAATTTTAACATTCTGAGTAGTGTATTAATGGGCCATTAATATATGCCCTGGAGTGTGTACAGCTTTTATCCATAGCATAAAAGTAATAGAGCACATTCCTAGTAATAAATAATGTTAGTATTTTAAAGAAGTAAACACCATTTAAAGCATCAAGGCACCATAAGGAAATCCTATTGAGAACTTTTGGAAAATGCAAGTTTAAGCTTGAATTTAACAACAGCAAATGGGTTGATTCACCTCCCTGCTCCAGCAGGGGCCACTGTCTCTCAAGAAAGATTCACCTCTAGGAAGGACAGGTAGTGTTTTCATTACCTATTCACCCCCATGGCTTCCATGGGGTAGTGCAACTTTAAGGGGCCAGAGAAATCCTACTGAGAGAGGGATCCAGGATGACCCACCAGTTCCATCCACTTGAAAGGCTACACTAACAGGAGCCTGTGCTAGAGCTGTGATTTAACTGGGCACTTTGATGTCGCCAGCAGCACTGTGGTTTACACCCTCAGCCAGTAAAACCCATTGCTGAATCTAGCTCAAGTGTCAATAAACAATGCTTACCCATTTTATAAACACATTGAACAGAACATTGCCAAAAACCTCAGAGTTGTTAAAAATGTAATACTGTAGCTGCCTACCTTTTTGATGAAAACTAGGTGTCACTAGTGGTTTAGATGTGGCTGCAGTAGTTTCATTCCCATCTCTTTTCTTTTGCTGCAGGATTACTCATTTCTGGTAGTGTACAAAGTAAATGCGACAAATTTTTTGTTTAAAACAAAAAAGTCATTAAAAAATTATTTACTGAACAGCTTGGGCCAAATTTTGCTCTCCGTTACAATGATGAACATCCAGAGTAACTGCACTGATTAAAACTAGTATAACTGACAGCAGAATTTGGCTCCTTATTTATTGCCGGAGGGTGCGAATGTGGTATATTTCCATTGTACTTTTAAATACAAACAGTATGTTTATATACATAATTACACAATTACACATGTGATCATGTAATTAAAGACTATATTATAATGCATACACACAACAGAACTGAATTAAGGCTGCACTGGCAACCATAATTCTAGCGTTTCCTAGCTTTTGATTGCTTGACTTTGCAATCTTATTAATGTTCTTTTAATGTGGGTTCTTGTGTGTAATTTCCTATGTTTAAAAAAACAACAAATTCCATCATGTGGCATCATATTAACACCTGCATAGTTCATCAGCAGGGTTCGGACCTTTCAATCCACTGCACTTAGCTTTGCCATTTGAGCCAATGGTGTAACTGATAGCAGTAGTAGATTATCATCCTCTATGTGGACCAACACTAGAAGGAGATGGAACACTTTGCCAGTAGGTTTCACAGCTATTTGCTGACAACAGAGAAATGGTGAGAGTCTGTAATAATGGGTTCCATTCCAACATGACCCCATCCCCTCCAGACCTATCTCTTCCCCACCCCTGATTCTTCATCCCAGTCCTATTCTCCTCACCTAGTCAGTCATAGATTCATGGATTCTAGGACTGGAAGGGACCTCGAGAGGTCATCGAGTCCAGTCCCCTGCCCTCATGGCAGGACCAAATATTGCCTAGACCATCCCTGATAGACATTTATCCAACCTACTTTTAAATATCTCCAGAGATGGAGATTCCACAACCTCCCTGGGCAGTTTATTCCAGTGTTTAACCACCCTGACAGTTAGGAACTTTTTCCTAATGTCCAACTTAAACCTCCCTTGCTGCAGTTTAAGCCCATTGCTTCTTGTTCTATCCTTAGAGGCTAAGGTGAACAAGTTTCTCCCTCCTCCTTATGACACCCTTTTAGATACTTGAAAACTGCTATCATGTCTCCTCTCAGTCTTCTCTTTTCCAAACTAAACAAACCCAATTCTTTCAGCCTTCCTTCATAGGTCATGTTCTCAAGACCTTTAATCATTCTTGTTGCTCTTCTCTGGATCCTCTCCAATTTCTCCACGTCTTTCTTGAAATGCGGTGCCCAGAACTGGACACAATACTCCAGTTGAGGCCTAACCAGTGCAGAGTAGAGCGGAAGAATGACTTCTCATGTCTTGCTCACAACACACCTGCTAATTGTCAATCCTTAGGCCCCTCATCCCAGATCTAGTCCCCTTGCCCAGCCTGTTCTAGTCTCCTGTTTTGGGCTCCCCATCCCAGTCTCCCCCAGTCTCAGTCTCCTTGCCCACTCTCCATCCCAGTTTCCCTCTTCACCCCTCCCACACAGCCTCCAGTCCCCTCACACAGGCTTCTTATCCCAGTCTACTCACCCTGTCCCCCTAGGTCTGGCTCTTGTCCCCGCTGTTCATATGAGGCCTCTTCCTCCTCCTCCTCCTCACTCCCTGGGCATGAGCAGGGAGGTCATTGAGAGCACAGAAGAGAATAGTTTCCCTACTCAGACTTACAGTACCTGACTCCATAGGCACCAACTCTGTGGGTGCTCTGGGACTGGAGCACCCATGGAGAAAAATAGTGGGTGCTCAGCACCCAACAGCCACTGGCTGATCAGCTGTTTGGCAAGCCTTACCGATCAGCTGTTTGGCAGCGGGCGGGAGACACTGAGGGGAGGGGATGAAGTGGGGGCGGGAAGAGCTAGGGTGTGGCCTGGGGGGGGCTTTGGGGAGGAGCAGGGGTGGAGCAGCCACCTGGAAAGAAGAAAGTTGGCGCCTGTGCCTGGCCCCAGCCCCAATCCTCAGCAATCAAGAGCTGCTATTCCAGGAATATTCCTGCTCAGCCCACTGCAGCCCCGGGCTAGAGCATACTCTGTGCTGGTGGAATCATTGGGAAATTTAACTGTGAAGCTCTAACAAGTCTATATTGAGAATGTGCAAGCTGTGATTTTTCAAAGGCTTATAGTTTGGCCACATTTGGGCAGATTTTCATGGGATCAGCAAAATGCACATCCCTGACTCAAAGGCTGCCCTTTGCCACATTTCAAGTCCCTGCTGCAAAGCATGGGATCACTAAAGCTTCTGAAAAACAAAGGTCAACAGAATTTTTTAACATGGACAAGACAATGTATTTTTCCCTAGCCTCATTCTTAGAAACAGCCAAACTGTTTTGACTGAAATTAAAATAAATAAATATCAGCCTGAGGCAAACATCCAGCATGGAAAATTTCAGCCCAAACAGTTAAAGTTTGGCAATGATATAAGCAACTAAAAACAGGATCTTTTAATGGGACTAGTAAGGCAATCTTAGGGCTGGTCTACACTGAAAACTTACATCAGCATAGCTACAAAATCCACACCCCTGAGACATGTAGCTATGCCAAGCCAACCTTTGGTGTATACAACACTAGGTCAACAGAAGAATTCTTCCACTGACCTAGCTACTGCCTCTTGTGTAGGTGAATTAACTACAGTGACAGGAGAATCCTTCCTATCGCTATAATGAGTGTCTACACTGATGTGCTACAGCAATGCAGATGTAGCATTTTAAGTGTAGATATAGCCTTAATAATAATGTACTACCAGCATCACCTATTGTCATAACTATAAAGGGAAGGGTAACAGCTCTCCTGTCTACAGTACTATAAAATCCCTCCTGGCCAGAGACTCCAAAATCCTTTTACCTGTAAAGGGTTAAGAAGCTCGGGTAACCTGGCTGACACCTGACCCAAAGGACCAATAAGGGGACAAGATACTTTCAAATCTTGGGGGGGGGGAGCTTTTGTGTGTGCTCTTTGTTTTGGTGGTTGTTCGCTCTTGGGACTGAGAGGGACCAGACATCAATCCAGGTTCTCCACATCTTTCTAAACAAGTCTCTCCTATTTCAAACTTGTAAGTAAATAGCCAGGCAAGGCGTGTTAGTTTTACTTTGTTTTCTCAACTTGTAAATGTACCTTTTACTAGAGTGTTTATCTCTGTTTGCTGTATTTTGAACCTGAGGCTAGAGAGGAGGTCCTCTGAGCTCTTTAAGTTTGATTACCCTGTAAAGTTATTTTCCATACTGATTTTACAGAGATGATTTTTACTTTTTTCTTTAATTAAAAACCTTCTTTTTAAGAACCTGATTGATTTTTCCTTGTTTTAAGATCCAAGGGGTTTGGATCTGTATTCACCAGGAGTTGGTGGGGGAAAGGAGGGGGATGGTTAATTTCTCCTTGTTTTAAGATCCAAGGGGTTTGGATCTGTATTCTCCAGGGAATTGGTGAAAGGTTTCTCAAGGCTTCCCAGGGAAGGGAATTAGCTTTGGGAATGGTGGCAGCGGACCAGATCTAAGCTGGTAGTTAAGCTTAGAAGTCTTCATGCAGGTCCCCACATTTGTACCCTAAAGTTCAAAGTGGGGAAGCAGCCTTGACACCTATAATAAAAGTATAGAGGCTAAAGATAGGAATGCTTGGTGTGCTTATTTGCATATCCTTCCCCTTTTTCGGTTACTTTTTAGGTGATGAGATTTGCCTTTGGATTAAGGGGTAAATTTCTACAATTTAAAAGTGGAAACATACTTTTCTTCATGGAAGTTCTTAGCCTAGCATCAAGTGGAGATCTGTGCATCAATCAATAGGATACTCTTAGACGGATTCTGATCTAAGTTACAATGGAGTAAAATTCAAATCAATTCTATTAACTGAAATAAGAATCTGTTTTATATCCTATTATTTTAAGCATGGAGAAGTACATTCTCCAGATAGTGCACACTCACCATTATCATCGGATCAAATTCTGTAGTCAGATAATGTGCATAATGCTCAAGGAAGTCAGTGGGAATGGCATGCTCTTACAGAAAACATAATTTAGACACATCAGTGGATCATTTTGAATAGTGGTTTGTATATCCATGGATCTTTTAATGGGACAAGTAAGGCAATCTTAGGGCTAGTCTACACTGAAAATTTACATCAGCATAGCTACAAAATCCACACCCCTGATTTTTAAGGTCAGAAAATAAATCTTTATGCTAATCTAGTCTGACCACCAGAGCAACATAGACTATGGAATTTTACCAAATAATTCTTGCATCAAGTCCAATTTCTTGTGGTTGAATAAGAGCATATCTTTTAGACATCCTATTTTAATTTAAAGATTTCAATTGATGAAGAATCTACAACATTCCTTGGTAAACTATTGCAGTGACTAATTACTGTCACAGTTAAAAAAATGTGGCTGATTTCCAGTTTAAAACGTTCAGCTTCCAGCCATTGGATCCTGTTATGATTTTGTTTGCTAAATCAAAGTGCTTTCCTCCAAGTGTAGACCCTTATAGACTGAGTTTAAGTCATACTTTAATCTTCTTATCAATAAATTGAATAGACTGAGCTCCTCAAATCTTACACTATAAGGGCATGTCTTCCAGACTTGTATCTTTCTTATAACTCTTTTCTAAAACCTTTCGAATGTTTTAACATCTTTTTTAAAGCCTGGACACTAAAACTGGATCCAGTATACCAGTAATGATCTCAGTAATGCCAGGATAGCATCACACCCTGCTCTACTCAATGATCAATTGTTTATCAACCCAACAATCACACTGGCACTGGGAGTTCATGTTCAGTTTGTTATCTCCCATGACCCTAAAGTCTTTTCAGAGTTCCTACTCTCCAGGAAACAGTCCCCCAACCTAGAAGCCAGAAGCTGAGTTCAGCTGTCCTGCATTTGTTTGTACTATGTCAAAGAAATGCTGCAGTGTGTAGATGGCAGTCCTAGTATGCTTTTTAGTTAAAGATTATAGAACTATTTTCTTATGTAGCCAATTTTTATCATCGCCACCACCCAACTAGCAACATTTTAAGTACAGATGGTTGAAATTCTCCAAATGTCGATTTTTTCCAACGTAAGTGGCAGCTCAAGTAGATCTACCTCAGTTTGGAGTAACTTTGAAACATTCTGTCTGTCTTGTGTTGGTGGCTGCTATTGTTCAAAAATCATGATTCAGTTCCAAAAGAATCATGAACTTGCCTTCTAAATTGTGCAATTTCTAAAAAATGTAGCCTTTCTTTAAAGTTTGATTTCTGGGGGTTGTGTCTAAATACACAACACAATGTGGCTGGTCCTGCAGTATTCCATGAGCTGCAAAACAGAGAGTGAATCAGAGATGCCTGCCCTGCTGTCTGCCATGGAAGCAAATAATTCAAGATTGCTGCTGGCATTCATGGAACAGCTGCACACAGTGGACCATTGTTACTGGGCTAGCAAAACAAGCGCTGAGTGGTGAGATTGCATCATGATGCAGGTATGGAGTGATGAGCAGTGGTGGCAGAACTTTCGGATGTGAAAATCCACCTTCCTAGAACTGTGTGAGGATAGTACCCCAGCATTGCGGTGCAAGAACACCAGAATGAGAGCTGCCCTCACTGAGGAAAAGTGAGTGGTGATCACTGTGTGGAAGCTGGCAACTCCAGACTGCTACCAGTCAGTCGCAAATCACTTTGGAGTTGGAAAGTCCACCATGAGGGTTGCGGTGATGCAAATGTGCAGGGCCATTAATCGCCTCCTGTTATGAAGGACTGTGACTTTCAGTAATTTTACTCCTGGGGGAATTCTGCACCACTGCGTATGCGCAGAATTCATGCACCCTGCAGAATTTTATTTTTTTCCCCGCAGAAAATACATTCTGCCCAAGAAGTGCTGTAGTTCTGCCTTTTGCCCACCAGAGGCTGCTGTGTCACCAGAACAGCCAACAGCATGAACGCAGCCGGCTGTTCTGTTGACACAGCAGCCTCTGGTGGGCAAAAGGTGGAACTGCAGCACTTCTGGGACAGAATGTATTTTCTTTGGGGAAAAAAATTCTGTGCATGCACAATGGCACAGAATTCCCCCAGGAGTAGAAGCTCATCACAGCACTCTGCCTGAGGAGCCAGGTTAGGACAGACAGAGTGGGGCACACGGGACTGCTGGGGGGGTCACAGACTGGGCTTCAGAATGTCTATTGTGGGGGTGACAGACTGGGGCACAAGCTCAGGAGCTAGTGGGGTGACAGTGTTGAGCCAAGGGCTGAATGGGAATGGGGGTGCAAGGCCTTATGGAGATGGGGAAGAGGGCTGCAGGGACACATGAGGCTGGGGAAGGAGGCTGCAGAGAACTAGGAGAATGGGGGGTGCGGGGAGAGGGGCAGATGTGCCTGATTGAATGGGAGAGGCTTGGGGTCAGCAAGGAGGCTTCTGAACTCCCTAACTATCCTGCCCTCCCAAAAAACCTGTTGCATACTTCTCCCACCCACACCCAACAACCTTCCAGGTTCCTCAACTTCTCTGTTACCCCTGACTCCCCCAAACCTTTGCACTGCTTCTGACAGGTGCAGGAAATACAGTTCGGTATTGTATTTTAAATTAATTATTCAAAGTTCTGTACTAATATGCCTAGTAAGGAATCTATTTGTCAAAAAAAAAAAAATTACCAGACTCTATTTTTGGTCTGTATTATTACAGACAAACTTGCTGACAAATATTTTGAAATAAATTATCAGAATAATTGAAACTGGCATGATTACATTTTGTTATTTTGACAAATAAAATATGCAGAATTTTAAAATATTGTGTGCAGAATTTTTAATTTTTTTGGTGCATAATTTTTTTTTTGGCGCAGAATTCCCCCAGGAGTATAATGTGCAGGAAATAATTGATGGCTTTGAGGCAATGGGATTCCCTAACTGCGTTGGAGCAATAGATGGAATTCTTATCCCAATTTTGGCCCCGAACCATCTTGTGACGGAGTATATCACCTGAAAGGGCTACTTCTCCATGGTCTTGCAGGCACTGGTGGATCACTGTGGCCGTTTTACTGACATAAATGCAGGGTGGTCAGTGAAGGTGCATGATGCACGCATCTTTCGGAAAACTGGGCTGTATAGAAAGCTGCATGCTGGGACTTTCTTTCCAGATCAGAATCTATGTCAGTGGGAGAAACTCTTCTGCCGACATATCACTGTCCACACTGGCGCTTATGTCGACATAACTTATGTCACTAAGGCCTGGTCTACACTACGAGTTTAGGTCAACTTTAGTCGCGTTAAATCGAATTTAGCCTGGACACGTTCACACGACGAAGCCCTTTCTTTTGACTTAAAGGGCCCTTTAAACCGGTTTCTTTAATCCACCTCCGACGAGGGGATTAGCGATAAAATCGGCCTTATGGGGTCGGAATTGGGTTAGTGTGGACGGAAATTGACGTTATTGGCCTCTGGGAGCTATCCCACAGTGCTTCATTGTGACCGCTCTGGACAGCACTCTCAACTCAGATGCACTGGCCAGGTAGACAGGAAAAGCCCCGCGAACGTTTGAATTTCATTTCCTGTTTGCTGAGCGCGGAGAGCACAGGTGACCACGCAGAGCTCATCGGCACAGGTAACCGTGATGGAGTCCCAGGATCGCAAAAGAGCTCCAGCATGGACAGAATGGGAGGTTCGGGAGCTGCTCGCCATATGGGGAGATGAATCAGTGCTGGCCGAACTCCGAAGCAGTAAACGAAATGGCAAAATATTAGAAAAGGTCTCCAAGGCCATGAAGGACAGAGGCCATAACAGGGACACACAGCAGTGCCGCGTGAAAATTAAGGAGCTAAGGCAAGCCTACCACAAAGCCAGAGAGGCAAACGGAAGGTCCGGGGCTGAGCCGCAAACATGCCGCTTCTACGCGGAGCTGCATGCCATTCTAGGGAGTGCAGCCACCACTACCCCAACCGTGTGCTATGAGTCCCTCAATGGAGAAACACACAGGGAAGCGGGTTCGGGGGACGAGGAAGATGAGGATGGAGATAATGTAGATAGCTCACAGCAGCAAGGAAGCGGAGAAACCGGTTTCCCCAACAGCCAGGATATGTTTATCACTCTGGACCTGGAACCAGTAACCCCCGAACTCACCCAAGACCCTGTGGGCACACAGGGGACCTCTGGTGAGTGTACCTTTGTAAATATTACACATGTTTTAAAAGCAAGCGTGTTTAATGATTAATGATTAATTTGCCCTGGCAATCGCGGCCAGTACAGCTAGTGGAGAAGTCTGTTAACGTGTATGGGGATGGAGCGGAAATCCTCCAGGGACATCTCCAGAAAACTCTCCTGGATGTACTCCCAAAGCCTTTGCAAAAGGTTTCTAGGGAGGGCTGCCTTATCCCGTCCGCCATGGTAGGACACTTTACCACGCCAGGCCAGTAGCACGTAGTCTGGAATCATTGCATAACAAAGCATGGCAGCGTATAGTCCCGGTGTTTGCTGGCATGCAGACAACATCCATTCCTTATCGCTTTGTTATCCTCAGGAGAGTGATATCATTCACGGTCACCTGGTTGAAATGGGGCAATTTTATTAAGGGGACATTCAGAGGTGCCCCTTCCTGCTCTGCTGAACAGAAATATTCCCCACTGTTAGCCACGCGGTGGGGGGGAGGGGTGAAGTGATCATCCCAGAGAATTGGGTGTGGGGGGGAGGGGAATTAGTTGGGTTTGTGCTGCATGTTAACCCTGAAACCGCAGCCCCTCCTTTTACATTGCAAACCCATTTTAAATGGCCAACCAAACGGGTGCTTGGTATGGGAAATGAGGGCAGTACTGTTTGAAACCATCCCCACATGTTAAGAAGGTTAAAAAAGCCCAAAGACTGTATGTCTTACCATGGCTGCCTGCAAGCTGAAATCTGTGTCCTGGCACTGCGTGAGTGATCTCTCACATCAAACCAGGAGACTCTCAATATAAGAGGAAAAATGCGACCTTGTAACGAAAGCACATGTGCTGTTTTATGTGAACAGCAAAATTTAACGTGAAAGAGTGTACCCATTGTTCTCTAAAATGTATCTTTTTAACCACCTCTCCCCTTCTCCTCCACCAGCTGCAAATGTGTCTCCTTCACAGAGGCTAGTGAATATTCGAAACCGAAAGCGAAGGACACGTGATGAAATGTTCACAGAATTACAGACTGCCTCCCACGCTGACAGAGCCCATCAGAATGCGTGGAGGCAGTCAATGGCTGATTTTAGAAAAGCCCAATATGACCGAGACGAGAGGTGGCGGGCTGAATCGCGGGCAGAAGAGCAGAAGTGGCGTGCTGAATCGCGGGCTGAAGATGAGAGGTGGCGTCAGCTTGCACACAGAAGGCAAGAGTCGATGCTCCGGCTGCTGGAGCATCAAACTGATATGCTGCAGCGTATGGTTGAGCTGCAGGAAAGCCAGCAGGAGCAGAGACCGCCGCTACAGCCCCTGTGTAACCAACAGCCATTCTCCCCAAGTCCCATTGCCTCCTCACCCAGACGCCCAAGAACACGGTGGGGGGGCCTTCGGCCACCCACTCACTCCACCCTAGATGATTTCCATAGCAATAAGTTTTGAAGTTTTAAATTGCAGTGTGTCCTTTTCCTTCCCTCCTCCCCCACCCATCCCGGGCTACCTTTCCAATTATCCCCCTAGTTGTGTGCTGAATTAATAAAGAATGCATGAATGTGAAGTAACAATGACTTTATTGCCTCTGCAACTGGTGCTTGAAGGAGGGAGGGTAGGGGAGGGTGGGGTGGTTGGTTTACAGGGAAGTAGAGTTAACCGGGTGGGGGGGGGGAGGGGCGGAGGGTTCATCAAGGAGAAACAAACAGAAGTTTCACTCCGTAGCCTGGCCAGTCACTAAACTGGTTTTCAAAGCTTCTCTGATGCGCACAGCGCCATGCTGTGCTGCTCTAACTGCCCTGGTGTGTGGCTGCGCGTAATCAGCGGCCAAGCGATTTGCCTCTACCTCCCACCCTGCCATAAATGTCTCCCCCTTACTCTCACAGATATTATGGAGTGCACAGCAAGCAGCAATAACAATGGGGATATTCTTTTCGCTAAGGTCTGAGCGAGTCAGTAAGCTGTGCCAGCGCGCTTTTAAACGCCCAAATGCACATTCCACCACCATTCGGCACTTGCTCAGCCTGTAGTTGAACAGGTCCTGACTCCTGTCCAGGCTGCCTGTGTACGGCTTCATGAGCCATGGCATTAAGGGGTAGGCTGGGTCCCCAAGGATCACGATAGGCATTTCAGCATCCCCAACGGTTATTTTCTGGTCCGGGAAGAAAGTCCCTTCCTCCAGCTTTCTAAACAGAGCAGACTGCCTGAAGATGCGAGCATCATGTACCCTTCCCGACCAGCCCACGTTGATGTCGGTGAAACATCCCTTGTGATCCACCAGGGCTTGCAGCAGCACTGAAAAGTACCCCTTGTGGTTTATGTACTCGGTGGCTTGGTGCTCCGGTGCCAAGATAGGGATATGGGTTCCGTCTATCGCCCCACCACAGTTTGGGAATCCCATTGCAGCAAAGCCATCCACTATGGCCTGCACGTTTCCCAGAGTCACTACCCTTGATATCACCAGGTCTCTCATTGCCCTGGCAACTTGGATCACAGCAGCCCCCACAGTAGATTTGCCCACTCCAAATTGATTCCCGACTGACCGGTAGCTGTCTGGCGTTGCAAGCTTCCACAGGGCTATCGCCACTCGCTTCTCCACTGTGAGGGCTGCTCTCATCCTGGTATTCTGGCGCTTCAGGGCAGGGGAAAGCAAGTCACAAAGTTCCATGAAAGTGCCCTTACGCATGCGAAAGTTTCGCAGCCACTGGGAATCGTCCCACACCTGCAGCACGATGCGGTCCCACCAGTCTGTGCTTGTTTCCCGGGCCCAGAATCGGCGTTCCACGGCATCAACCTGCCCCAGGAACACCATGATTTCCACATTGCTGGGGCCTCTGCCTTGTGAGAGGTCTATGTCCATGTCAATTTCCTCATCACTCTCGTCGCCGCGCTCTAATCGCCACCTCCTCGGCTGGTTCCGGTTTTGCTTTGGCATGTCCTGGCTCTGCATATACTCCAGGACAATGCGCGTGGTGTTCATAGTGCTCATAATTGCCGCGGTGATCTGAGCGGGCTCCATGATCCCAGTGCTAGCTATGGCGCCTGGTATGAAAAAAGGCGCGAAACTAGTATCTGATGGACTAGGGGAGGGAGGGAGGGAGGGAGGGGCGAGTGACGACATGGCATACAGGTATAGGGAATTAAAATCAAGAAAGGTGGCTGTGCATCAGGGAGAAACACAAACAACTGTCACACAGAATGGCCCCCCCCCAAAGATTGAACTCAAAAGCCTGGGTTTAGCAGGAGGGAGGGGGGAAGCAAATGAATACAGAATAAATCTATTTTTTACATCTTAAGACGACGGTGCAGCATGACTGATAGCCCTCGGCATTTTCTGGGTGCTTGGCAGCAAATACTGGGCGCTTGGCAGTTAGCCTTCAGGTCTACTGCACAATCTGATACCCACTGCAGTATGACAACGATGGATACCAGTCGTAATATACTATCTACTGCCCAAAAGGCAAGGGGTTGCTGCTGTGTAGCAATGGTGCCCCATACTTCGCATACTACGACTGATAACCATCATCATCAAGGCAAGGGGTTGCTGCTGTGTAGCAATCTAGACCCACGTCTGCCAGCCCCATGTCTGCCAGCACCCAGATCACCCTCGGCCTCTTCTGGGTGCTTAGCAGAAAACTGGGTGCTTGGCAGAAAATAGTATACTACGACTGATAACCATCATTGTCTGCCCAGGTGCCCAAGATCGACAGCCACTGCTGTCCGACGAGGACGGTTACCAGTCGTAATAAACCAGCTACTGCCAAAAGGCAAAAGGTAAGGGCTGGTGCAATGCAGTCCTATGGCTGCCAGCACCCAGATCGCCAATGAAGGCTACCAGTCATGCTGCATCGTCTACCGCCAAAAGGCAGTTAGCTGCTGCTGCTGTGTAGCAATGCAGTCCCACGTCTGCCGGCACCTAGATGACATATGGTGACGGTGAGCTGAGCTGAGCGGGCTACATGCTTGACGTGGTATGTTGTCTGCACAGGTAACCCAGGTAAAAAGGCGCGAATCTATTGTCTGCCGTTGCTGTGACGGAGGGGGAGGGGCCTGACGACAGGTACCCAGAACCCCCCGCGGCACTGTTTTGCATCATCCGGGCATTGGGGTCTCAACCCAGAATTCCAATGGGCGGCGGAGACTGCGGGAACTGTGGGATAGCTACCCATAGTGCAATGCGCCGGAAGTCGACGCTAGCCTCGGTACTGTGGACGCGGTCCGCCTAACTAATGCACTTAGAGCATTTTATGTGGGGACACACACAATCGGCTGTATACAACCGATTTCTATAAAACCGGCTTCTATAAATTCGACTTAATTTCGTAGTGTAGACATACCCTTAGGGGGATGGATTTATTCATTCCCCTGAGTAACATAAATTACGCCGACATAAGCTGTAGTGTAGACATAGCCTTAGAGTTAAGGGCATTCAGGATCTCCCAAGTTTGGGCCCTTGATCATGAAATCAAAGAGCCTTTGAGGTCAATAAAGTTTCGAATGAGTAAGAACTAAGTGATTTGCATTTTACTGCTGAAAGTTAATGGAAATACTAACAGGTCAGCTAACAAATCTGCTTTGTGTCTATAGATTTTACTATATGTCTCTGTGACTGACAAATGTCATAATATGTTATAATTTTACAGACATATATCAGACAAAATCATTCAGAAGTCAGAACATTATACAAAATTACAAAACGCTACACAGTACTTTAGTTATGCAACTTCCTTCTGTCACTGTTTGGCACTGTGTACTGAAATCTCTTGCAGTATTTTCAAAATGTTGGGATAAATTCACATTCTTAATACGTACTAAATACGGTATACATGGCATTTTTTAAACATTGCACATATGTGATTTACTGACCCACATGAAGCAGATGGCAGTTATGTTGTTTTCTAGAAACCTCTTTAATGTTGACCAAGAAATGTATTAAAGATTCAAACTGATAAAACACCTAGATCTAGGTTTTTCTCTGTGTGGGGAATCTCCAAGGGCGTAAAACTGATGGAGGAAGTTGAATGCCTCCTTCACCAGCTCTGCTGCTGCCTGCTCCAGTCACCCTGGCTCCTTCCCCAGCATAGGAAGGGGGAAGGGAGTGTGTCGGAGGGGTGTGTATCCCTGAGCGACCTTACATCAATGGTATAAACTAAAGCTGCTCCCTACACTTTTAGTTTATTTCATTATTATTTTATTATTACTTCACTCACATTAATCCTCCAATCATTATTTAGGGCCTGCAACACTGAGATTTGGCTGAGAATCAAGGAGCTGTGACTGCCTCCCTGTCAGCCTTCTTTTACTGAGCAGTCCTCAGGCGCAGTGGAGTATAAAACCCATTAAAAATATTCAGATAAAAGCAGGTGGGGATACAGAGTGTTTACTTACAGATTGCTAATCTGAATCAAGACTGGTCAGTTGTGATTCAAAGTCACTCCCCATCAGATAAACATTGAATGGTGACATACAGTTCATCTGACTTTTCTCACTTTCGCTATTTCTACATCATTCAGAGCATTTTATAAAAGATTGATCAGCACTGTATTTGCGCATAATCCTCCAATATTCTAGCATTATTTATGGATAAAACAGATTGCCAGCAGAAAAGACCTGGATACATATTTGAATAAAATGACAGGTTTCAGAGTAGCAGCCGTGTTTAATGAAACCTGTCATTATGCAAGGCACTGCATTCAGCCGTATGGAGTGGAAATCCATCAACTTCATGAAAAAACTCGTACAGATACAGACAGACATCATCTTCCTTTCCAAATGCAAGCAGATGGACATCATACCAAAAGGACTAAAGGTAAAAAATCCATTACAATCTACATATCACACAGACTATGCTGAGAGACTGTGTCATACAGTGTCAAAGAAACTGCGAAACCACCTGATCAGCATCCTATACAACAAACAGGGAAAGATTAAGAATGAGCTCTCAAAACTGGATACTCTCATAAGAAACCAACCTTCCACACAAACTTCCTCATGGATAGACTTTACAAAAACTAGACAAGCCATTTACAAGACAAACTTTGCCTCTCTACAAAGGAAAAAGGACACTAAACTATCTAAACTGCTACATGCCACAAGGAGCCACAACAGTAGTTCCCTTAACCCACCCAGCAATATTGTTAACCTTTCCAGCTATACTCTTAGCCCAGCAGAAGAGTCTGTCCTATCTCGGGGCCTCTCCTTTTGTCCCTCCAGACCCACGAACATGATACAGTTCTGCGGTGACCTAGAATCCTACTTTCGACGTCTCCGACTCAAAGAATATTTCCAACATACCTCTGAACAGCATACTAACCCACAGAATCCCCCCTACCAGCACTACAAAAAAAAGGATTCTGCGTGGACTCCTCCGGACGGTCGTAACAACAGACTGGATTTCTACATAGATTGCTTCCGTCAACGTGCAAAGGCTGAAATTGTGGATAAGCAACATCACTTGCCCCATAACCTCAGCCATGCTGAACACAACGCCATCTACAGCCTCAGAAACAACCCTGACATCATTATCAAAAAGGCTGACAAAGGAGGTGCTGTTGTCATCATGAATAAATTGGAATATGACCAAGAGGCTGCTAGACAGCTCTCTAACACCACATTCTACCAGCCATTATCCTCTGATCCCACTGAGGATTACCTAAAGAAACTACACCATCTGCTCAAAAAACTCCCTGACAAAGCACAGGAACAAATCTGTACAGATACATGCTAGAACCCTGACCAGGGACATTCTATTTGCTACCCAAGATCCATAAACCTGGAAATCCTGGACGCCCCATCATCTCAGGCATTGGCACCCTAACATCAGGCTTGTCTGGTTATGTGGACTCTCTCCTCAGACCCTACGCTACCAGCACTTCCAGCTATCTTCGAGATACTACTGACTTCCTGAGGAAACTACAATCCATCGGTGATCTTCCAGAAAACACCATCCTGGCCACTATGGACGTAGAAGCCCTCTACACCAATATTCCACACAAAGATGGACTACAAGCTATCAGGAACAGTATCCCCGATAATGTCACAGCTAACCTGGTGGCTGAACTCTGTGACTTTGTCCTCACCCACAACTATTTCACATTTGGGGACAATATATACCTTCAAGTCAGCGGCACTGCTATGGGTACCCGCATGGCCCCACAGTATGCCAACATTTTTATGGCGGACTTAGAACAACGCTTCCTTAGCTCTCGTCCCCTAACGCCCCTACTCTACTTGCGCTACATTGATGACATCTTCATCATCTGGACCCATGGAAAAGAAGCCCTTGAGGAATTCCACCATGATTTCAATAATTTCCATCCTACCATCAACCTCAGCCTAGATCAATCCACACAAGCGGTCCATTTCCTGGACACTACTGTGCTAATAAGCGATGGTCACATAAATACCACCCTGTACCGGAAACCTACTGACCGCTACACTTACCTACATGCCTCCAGCTTCCATCCAGGACACACCACACGATCCATTGTCTACAGCCAAGCTCTAAGATATAACCGCATTTGCTCCAATCCCTCAGATAGAGACAAGCACCTACAAGATCTCTATCAAGCATTCTTAAAACTACAATACCCACCTGCTGAAGTGAAAAAACAGATTGACAGAGCCAGACGAGTACCCAGAAGTCACCTCCTACAAGACAGGGCCAACAAAGAAAATAACAGAACACCACTAGCTGTCACCTTCAGCCCCCAACTAAAACCTCTCCAGCGCATCATTAGAGATCTACAACCTATCCTGAAAGATGATCCTTTACTCTCACAGATCTTGGGAGACAGACCTGTCCTTGCTTACAGACAACCCCCCAACCTAAAGCAAATACTCACCAGCAACCACACATCACTGAACAAAAACACTGACCCAGGAACCTATCCTTGTAACAAAGCCCGATGCCAACTCTGTCCACATATCTATTCAAGTGACACCATCATAGGGCCTAATCACGTCAGCCATACCATCAGGGGCTCGTTCACCTGCACATCTACCAATGTGATATATGCCATCATGTGCCAGCAATGCCCCTCTGCCATGTACATTGGCCAAACCGGACAGTCTCTACGCAAAAGAATTAATGGACACAAATCTGACATCAGGAATCATAATACTCAAAAACCAGTGGGAGAACACTTTAACCTGTCTGGCCATTCTATGACAGACCTGCGGGTGGCTATCTTAAAACAGAAAAACTTCAAAAACAGACTCCAACGAGAGACTGCTGAGCTGGAATTGATATGCAAACTAGACACAATCAACTCAGGGCTAAACAGGGATTGGGAATGGCTGAGCCATTACAAACATTGAATCTATCTCCCCTTGTAAGTATTCTCACATTTGCTTCTTATCAAAGTGTCTGTACTGGGCTACCTTGATTATCACTTCAAAAGTTTTTTTTCTCTTACTTAATTGGCCTCTCAGAGTTGGTAAGACAACTCCCACCTGTTCATGCTCTCTGTATGTGTGTATATATATCTCCTCGATATGTTTCACTCAATATGCATCCGAAGAAGTGGGTTGTAGCCCACGAAAGCTTATGCTCTAATAAATTTGTTAGTCTCTAAGGTGCCACAAGTACTCCTGTTGAATAAAATGAAACAATGCTTTTAAGCGATGGGGTTCTCAAAATGCAGGCACCATATATAGTATCCAATTTTGCCCTGTTAGGGCAAGCCTTAAGTTGCTCACAGTCAACAACTGTGATTTCAGCAACCCTTCCAGATAGCATGTCAAAGTCATTTGGGCTTTATGAATATGAAATGGCGTCAGAAGAACCTGGCAGGATAGTGAGGTATCGCTTGCCAGAACTGCTTGTTTTGTTTGTTTAACAAATGATGGGCTCCAGCAGCCTTGGGCTCCATCAGTTCCACTGGGCTCATAGGTACTAGGTTCATGCCAGCAGCTTTCATTTGATATCATCAAGAAATTTGGCTGACCCCAAGCAATCAATGTTTTCTCTCAGTTGCTGCATGACTTGCACTGAAAATGACCTGAAGTTTTTCCCAATGGCTGCTATCATTGTTTTTGAAACCTGAAGCTGGCTGTGTATATCAGGGACAACCACACACCAGGGATAATTTTCCTAAGTTTAGATCTCGTGTGTCATTATGTTAAATGGCTCATTTTAACCCATAACAGCCCTCAGAATCCAGTGTATGGTCACCAAATGTCCTCATACTGATGAGTCTGTCCTTGTTATCTGCTATCATGGTCTAAGTACTTAGCACTCTCCACCTGACTGTCTGCTCTTAACTGGCACTGCTGCAAGAAAGGAGCTTGGGATTGAGAGAAAGTTTGCTTCAAGGCTATCTCCCATTCAGCATGAGGAGAGGCTGAGGGAACTGGGCTTATTTAGTCTGCAGAAGAGAAGAGTGAGGGGGGATTTCATAGCAGCCTTCAACTACCTGAAGGGGGGTTCCAAAGAGGATGGAGCTCGGCTGTTCTCAGTGGTGGCAGATGACAGAACAAGGAGCAATGATCTCAAGTTGCAGTGGGGGAGGTTTAGGTTGGATATTAGGAAAAACTATTTTACTAGGAGGGTGGTGAAGCACTGGAATGGGTTACCTAGGGAGGTGGTGAAATCTCTATCCTTAGGGGTTTTTAAGGCCCGCTTGACAAAGCCTTGGCTGGGATGATTTAGTTGGGGTTGGTCCTGCTTTGAGCAGGGGGTTGGCTAGATGACCTCCTGAGGTCTCTTCCAACCCTAATATATTATGATTCTATGAAAAACACCAGATATTCTGCTGAAAGCAGACAGCACTGTGACGTTCCCCTCTGGTGTTGTCTGGACCAGTGTTCTGCTAGGCCACTCCAATCCTTGACTCTGGGAGCCGGCCTTATCCTGCTCTGCTGTGAGAACCCCACTCCTGGGCTGTTCACGCACAGCCTCTGGCATGTAAGCTGCTCCCAACTACTTGCAACTGAATGACACTAGCCAATATCTCCAGTCCCAGAAAGAACCCTAGGAACCTCCGTCTTGCAGTGTCCAGTTATGCCCGCTGGACACTGCAAGCTCATATGAGTTCATCAATTTAACAAAGAAATTTATATGTACCAGGCTTGTTATCCCAAGGGGAGCCTCTGACACACTTCAAACCAAACACACTGCTTCAGGTAAAATAAACAAATTTATTAGCTATGAAGATAGATCTTAAGTATTATAAGTCAAAGCATAACAAGTCAGATTTGGTCAAATGAAATAAAAGCAAAACGCATTCTAAGCTGATCTTAACACTTTCAATGTCCTTGCAAACTTAGATGCTTCTCACCACAGGCTGGCTGGTTATGTTTCAGTCAGGCTCTCTCCTTTGATCAGCACTTCAGTTGCTTGGTGGTGGTGGTGGTGTCTGTAGATGTAGGTGGAAGAGAGAGAGCATGGCAAAATGTCTCTCACTTTTATCATATCCTTTCTTTCCTCTTGGCTTTTCCCCCCACCCCTCCCTTCAGAGTCAGGTGAGCATTACCTCATCACAGTTCCAAACTGACCAAAGGAAAGGGGTGACGCCTTCGAGGGTCTAACAGACTCTTTTGTTCCTGCCTAAACCAGTGTGGATTGTTCCTGTGAGGCTGGGCTGGGTTTGTCCCATCCATGCCCTGACGAGGTGTGAACTGCCTCTCTGTTCTTGGAGAGTTTTTGCATGGGCTTGCTTTAGGCCATGAGGATACATTTTCAGCCTCTTAACAATATACATGAAATTACAACCTATAACCTTACTATAACATTACTGTAATAGTTACTATAACATCACTATAACAACCATGCTCAGTGCATCATAAGCTTTCCGAAGACACCTAACATGACAAACTTTGCATTGGATACCACACAATCATTTTATAAAGATGAACATGGGGGTGTAGGGTGTTCCCCCGAGGTACAGAGCGTCACAAGCACCCTCCTCACCCCACCCCAAACTTTGACGTCTTCCTTTGTAATTGAAAATATATCAACCCTGTCCTAGTTGGATGTACAGAGTGGGAATCACTATTTTCACTTCTACTTTCACCCTGACCCTAGGGATTAAGTTAACAATGGCCAAATTCTGAAAGTTTTGCAGGTCCCTACTAAGTTCAGACACATATCCAAAGATTATCCAACACTTTTAGTTCTAGTACATTTTTGGGGTTGTTAAACCGCTGAGAATAATATTTGGTATTAAGAAACCACTACCCCTATGCAGGAATGGGGAAAGGGTGGCTTGTAAGTGAAACTCTAATCCATCTTTATGCAAGATAAGGCCTGATTGAGGTCTGGTTTCGCTCTCATTTTCTCCAGGTTTCTCTTCTCCCCCGCCCCCCATTCCCTCCAGTCCCTAGCAAGCAAATGCATGATTTAACTTAATAGTCCTGAGGTTCTGCAGTTCTGATTCCTTTGGAAATAATCATTAGAGGTTTCAAAGTGTGAAAGAGGTGTTCCAGCATGATCAGTTGGGCAGAATGAAAGCCACAGTCTCCCAGTTTATTAAACACAATGGACTAGATTTTCCTCTTACTTACACTGGTGTAAATAAGGTTAGCTCCACTGATGTCTGTGGAGTTATACCACTCTAAAACTGGTCTAAGGGTATGTCTACACTATGAAATTAGGTTGATTTTATAGAAGTCGATTTTTTAGAATTCGATTTTATACAGTCTATTGCATATGTCCACACTAAGCGCATTAAGTCAGTGGAGTGCGTCCTCGCTACCATGGCTAGCATCGACTTACAGAGCGGTGCACTGTGGGTAGCTATCCCACAGTTCCCGCAGTCTCTGCTGCCCATTTGAATTCTGGGTTAAGCTCCCAATGCCTGATGGGGCAAAAACTTTGTCGCGGGTGGTTTGGGGTATATGTCGTCAGGCCCCCCTCCCTCCTTCCTTCCGTGAAAGCAACGGCAGACAATCGTTTTGGGGCTTTTTTCCGGGGTCCCGTCTGCCTGACCCGCTCAGCCCGCTGCCTGCCTGGATGATCGGAACCCCAGGCAGGCAGTGGGCTGAGTGGGGCCGACAGATGGAGCCCCAGACCGGCAGCGGGCTGAGCCGCTCAGCCCGCTGCCGGTCTGAGGCTCCGTCCACCGGCTCCTGCCAGCCGGGGTCCCGCTCAGCCCCACTCTGCTGGCAGACCTCAGTGAGGTCGATCAGGGGTGCCTGGACAGACATGGCTATCCTCCTCTTAGAGCACCAAATGGGAGTGACTCCAGGTCATTCTCTTCTTTAAGTTTCATCTCATGGAGATTCAGTCCTGCCTGGAATATCATGCGAGCTGGAGGCTTCTGCCTCAGGCTGCTCTCCCAGCCGACTTTACCGCGCAGTCGCACCTACCCCAGCCTGCCCCTTGGTCCCATGGCTCATGAAGCTTGGACAGTAGTAAGGAGCAGTTCAACTTGTGGAATGACAAATCCAGAACGAAGGATTGCACTCTATGGGCCACATTAAGATTATTTCAGAATCCTAGATAGCATTTAGTCCCTATAAAAGGCTTCATGAAAATTTTCCCCTGCCCCTAACAAAAATGTTAATTTATCAGAGCAGCTGAAAGGGTAAGGAACCCGGGACTATAACTTAGAGAGAGCTTCCATATTATTTAACTCATAATTGATATAATTCAAAGTCAAATTTCACAGCGCGGTCTGTTCTAAGACTAAAAATGAAGGAGGGGAGTCAGAAAAAGGAACAGTGACCTGTTTCCACACGGTTTTGAACTGGGGTCGTTTCGCATGTGAGGTGAACGTGATAACCACTACACTACGGGGCTTCTCTTTTTTTGCCAAAGACTTTGCCGAATGCACAGGAATGTTTTCTCTAGCTACAGAAGCTACCTAATGCAATGTCTATATCTATGGCCTTCCTGCTCACAAAGCGGTCATGCCCCCACCCAAGGCTGACACAGCGCAGAGTGCATGTGACACAGCGACCTGGCTTGGGCAGGATCGCTAGCAAGGCATGATACTTTTGCCGTTAAGCAAACACAGCAATTCTTTCCTGGCCTCTGCCACTGAATGCCTCCATGCATTACGCTGTGCCCTATCAGTGCGAGAGGACTGCATGAGCTCGGAAAACATGTCATCGTGAGTGCGGTTTTTTCGCCTTCTAATCTGCGATACCCTCAGGGACGGAGATGATAGGGGGAACGTAGAAACATTCTGGGGGGACTGCATGGTCACCTGTGCTGCTGCATGCTGCTGAGTTCGCCACACTGGCCAAACAGGAAATTAAATTCAAAAGTTCCCGGGGCTTTTCCTGTGTACCTGGCTAGTGCATCTGACTTCAAAGGTGCTGTCAAGAGCGGTCACAATGGAGCACTCTGGGATAGCTCCCGGAGGCCAATACCATCGAATTGCGTACACACTACCCCAAATTCGACCCAGCGAGGTCAATTTTAGCGCTAAACCCCTCGCCGGTGAGGAATACAGAAATTGATTTTAAGAGCCCTTTAAGTCGACAAAAATGACTTCGTCGGGTGGTCGGGTGCAGGGTTAAATTGATCTAATGCTGCTAAATTCGACCTAAACACGTAGTGTAGACCAGGGCTAAGAGAGAGGAGACTCTGACTCACTATATTCAGTGATTGTTACTTGCTGATTAAGAATACATTCAGTCATATAGCAGTAAGTAGAATACCATCTGGGTTCCGCAGGAACAGGGTGTTGAACATACAACCCAGGGCATGCCCACTGACATCATTGGGCGTTCTGTTGGAGATCAAGGGTAGGTGTGCGGTCCTAAGTTTATACCCACATCTACTGACCATAATTAAAAATAGAATTCAGCCCTCTTCATTCATTGAGTTTGACACCCCTACACTACTGGTTTTTATACTGAGCTGGATTTGGGCCTTACATATGTGCATGTGACCTGTGCAGTTAAACACACCCTGATGAGCATTGTTGTCCTGCTTTTGCTCCTCTTGAAGTCAACAGGATACTGTCATTAACTTCACAGGGAGCAGGAGCAAGCCTTTCAAATGTGCCCTTCTAGGCTTCGGTGAACTGTTTCTCGTTTGCACGATCCAAACAATGTTTTCAAATGGGTGAATTTATTAATCCAGAACCAACATTTTTCAATCCTATCAGAGACACTGTGTCTCAGGGAGGGCTAAACCTCTGCAAAGTTTGAACTTCAAAAATGTGGTTATTTGAGTTATATGTGTGAAAAAATGGTAATGAGAATAGCATATAGGATAATATCAATTAAGTGTACAGTGATCATTTTAAATCATCTTTTCCCCCCCAAAGACCAACAATGGAAAACGTCAAGCCTAAAGGAGACTATTTTGGAAAATTGTGAACAAATAAGTATAAAGGCAGTCAGTCCTTCCACTCAGGGAAGTTACATTTTAAGTTTGCTATGTTTTCTACAACGTTACATGGTGATTTTAAATATTTAACTTTTGCACAGGTGCCATGTGTCCCACAGCTCATGTGGCACTCAAACATTTGAAAGACCTGCTACTCCTGTCTTCCTCCACATAGACTGAGTCCCCCATTTTGACTTAGATGAGGATGATGCACTGGGCTGGGAGTCAGGAGACCATGGACTATAGTCTGACCTCTCCCCTGACTGAAATTAATATTTCTGAGCAGTTCACATCCCTTATTATTGACCAAGGCTGCACACACCTCTACTGTAGGAGATACACAACTATGATCCTCCTCTTTTTATCACAGTTTCTGAGATATCGTACAAGGTCTCTTCATGCAAAACTAGGAATAGACCCTGTCTCTCTATCATGACAGAGCTAAGTTTCATCCACTTTGACACAATGCCTTTCAGAATGAATGTGCCAAATATATGTGCTTGACTATCATGTCTGTAACCACTGCTCTAACCACTTGAACACACTGTTCTACCAGAGCCATGGATAAAATCCTGGAGTTCTGGTACCAAACATTCCACTGCTGTCTCACAAATAGTTCATAGATTCCAAGATCAGAAGGGACCATTGTGACCGTCTAGTCTAACTTCCTGTGAAACACAGACCATAAAACGTCCCTGAAATAATTCCTAGAGCATTCCTATAGTTGTATAACCCACCTTCAAAGTGTATATTATGTTGTCATTTAGGGACTAAGCCACATAACAGCCTCCTTCTGTTATCAGTTACTCCTTTAACTCAAGTAGAAGAGGCCAGGATATTTAGAAGTCCTGGGTTTTACCCCTGCTGATGACGCAAGAGGGAAAAATATGGTATGTAATCATGAAATCAGAGACTAACCAGAGGGCTAGTTGTGGCCACTGGCACAGATTTGCTGTTGCTGGGGTCACTGCTCCAGGTCTACATCAACAGTAGCTGGTACAGACTATGGATAGTTTTATCCTTTCATGTTATAGTGTGTTGTGTAGATCATATATCCCACAAGAGAGGATTAAAAGGGTTTTTAAAAAAGAGTCAGAAAACATAATTTTGTAATGTAAGGTAAGGAGAGGCACAGAGAGGTTAGGGGTGAAATTCATCCTTTGCAAAGGCCTTAAATAGTGAGGAATAGGCTTTGTGCTGCCCCTCTGCATGGAGATGAATTTCACCCTAAGGCTCTGATCCTGTAAACACTTAAGCTTGTGAGCAGTCTCACTGAAGCTTGTGTCCCATTGAAGTCAAAAAGTCTACTAAGGTGCTCAAAATTAAACATATGCGTAAGTATTTGCAGGATCAGCATCTATAGCCTTAAGAGAATCGTGGTGTTGCAGAAGACTTTCTGCACTGGTGTGAATTTCACCCACAGTCTTGATTACTAACTAAAATATAGTGTCAGCCCACAATCCAATTGTAATAATACAATATATATATTACATCATCACAATATTGATGTCAGCTACTTACTGCTCCTAATATTTTGGGGTGTGGCAGGAGGGAAGAGTCCAGTTGGCTCCATTTTCTCCACATGATCGGAATCAGATGATACAGTACCATGCTGAACTATCTACCCAGTAGCCAACATCTTAGTTTTACTGATGCCATGGGGTGGACTCAGCCATAAACTACAGTGCTTATTAAAGGATTTTGTTTGGCAAAAACAAAGTTTAAAAAGAGAGAGAGAGAGAGAGAGAGAGAGAGAGAGAGAAGAAGCTGAATTATAATAAAGGCTGAGATCATCTTTAAAAAAAGTTTCCAGCTAGGACAAAAAACTTTCATGACTTCAAAATTACATTTTGCAAATACTTCCCAGCTGAGAAAATTGAAAACTGCTTTGCCAATTATGCTTTTTATCATTAGAAGGACCTTGGAATAAAAGATAAAGCCAGTTGCTTCTGCTCACCCTCACACCAGAGAACCCCAAATCAATCTCAAACAGTACTTTCCCTAACTGGTAAATTCCAGCCCTTACCACTCCCCTCACCCCCCCCCCAAAAAGCCTGGGTAAAGAGATGGGTCTTGAAGCATGCCTGCAAATTAAACAGTTTCAGGCTATTTCAGTCTAAGTGGTAAGTGAGTTCTAGTGTTGAGTTTCCTTCATAGAAAGTGGCCAGCAACTCCCTGTTTCTCTATTGAAACAGCTCTATCTTGAGCTCCTTTGATGACAGTAGCTGTGCCAACCTGGCTAGGGGAGAGTCAGTTTCTCAAATAGGCAGATCCCAGGATCTGTCTTTGTGTGTTGTGCACTACAATACAAAACCATAGTCTAAAAAAGAGAAAGAAGTCACTGTAGTGAAAAAAAAAATTCTGGTTTCAGGAGGAAAAAGCAGAAATGAGAGCCCAAAAGCAATCTAAGAACAAGAAAAGCCCAGAAGTAAATCGAGAATCACCAAGCAAACCAGCTCTGAAGAAACCAGAACTGAAAAGATATTTTGCTTTGCTTCCCACCTGGATCTATAAGAGCTGAGGCTATTCCATGTAGTTTCCATCTTAACACCTGTTCAATGAAAAACATAATTTTAAAATATACCATTGATTGAATACTGTATGTTTAAAAATATTTTCAAAATATTTTGCTGTTTTATATGTACGACTAAACAGCACAGTGAAAAGGACAGCCACCTGTAATGATTGCCTTGTGCTTCTAGGTCATATAGCCTTCAGTTTGGGTGCAGCTGGAAGGGTGCACACAAAGGTAACTCTTAGCCATCCGTACGCCTCCCCCAATCCTGGGCTGGCTGGGCGGGAAAACTGCCCCCAGCATAGGGCAGTGTCAGGGCTGCTCTTACTTGCTCTAGCTGGAACGATACTCCAGGGACTGTTCCACTGGCCAGGGATCCATGGAGTGCCTCATTCTCTGGGCCACATTTCACTTCAACCCACCCCAGATGCACCAGCCTCAATGTGATCCCTGTGCTGGAAGCAGGGGAGGGACTTCACAGGCAGGGTTAGTGCATGCCAGGGTAATCCACATCAGTCCCTTTAGGGCTTGTTTAAGAGCCCCTTGTGCCACTGTGGGAGCATACAGTGCAAGCGAGGGTGTGATTGTAGCCTGGGTAGGCATGCCTGCACTAGCTTTAATGTACATAGCATGGCTAACAAGAGTAGTAAAGTTGCTATGGCATGGGTTTTAGCATGGGCTAGCAAGCAGAGTACAAGCCCGCTGGGGACCCTGGGTACATACTATTATTGCTAGCTCATGCTACAGTCCATACTGCTGCGTCTTCACTACTTCTGCGACCCATAGAGCTAGATTAAAGCTATCGTGTATACCTATCTGTGCTACAATCAGCCCCTCACTTGCAATGTAGACATAGGCAGGAGCGCCGCCAGCTTTTCTGCCGCCCTAGGCGGAAGGTCCCACCCCGAAATGCCGCCCCCCACAGAGGCAGCAGAAGGTCCTGCCGCCGAAATACCACTGCGGTCGCCGCCCCCCAAATTGTAGCGCCCTAGGCGACCGCCTAGGTCGCCTAATGGGTTGCGCCGGCCCTGGACATAGGCATGGGTCAAGGAACGGACCATTGTTCCACAATGCCCCTCCTCCCCCGCCCAGCCATTTCACACACTGCTTCAGAGGAAGAACACACCTTTTCTGTGTCCTGACACAGCACACAGGCAGTGGCCCATTCCTAATTAAACTAAAGCGCTTTAATTAAACTGCTGTTGCATGTCCACACTATGCTCCTTGTGTCAGCAGAATGCATCCACTCTAGCAGCTCTTGCATCAACACAGAGAGCAGTGCACTGTGGTAGCTATCCCACTGTGCAACTGGCTGCAGGGTGCTTTGGGGATGGGAAGGGTTTGCAATGCCTCATGGGGCAGGCACATCATCACATGATGCAGGTTTCTCAATCCCATCCTTCCAGGGGCATCCTAGTAGATTGTCAGCTGCTTTTTCAACTGAAGTTGTGGGGGGAGGAGAGGACAGTGGTGTGCCTTGGGATGAGAAGGAGTCCATCTAACACCTCCTGGCATATCTTCTGTTGTATGCTGCATTACCCAGTCAATGGCAATGTTGAAGAGGATTGCAGACATGACACACCCCGACGTACTCCTGTTTTGACTTAAAAAATGAGCTTACTGTGATCTACACTGTATGTAAAGTTGAAATAAAAGCTTTTGATGATGTTGATTATATGGAGAGGGATTCAATATGCCCACAGAATGCGCCATAGGCTGGTCCTGTGAATGCTATCAAAAGCCTTCTCAAAGTCTATGAAGTTTATGTAGAGCTGCTGTTGCCATTCTAAGCATTGTTCTATTATGTTTCGTAGAGTGAAGATCTGGTCTGTGCATCCACGCCCTTTCCAAAAACTAGCTTGCTCTTTTCTGAGAAACTATCAACTGCCTCTGATATATGCTGGACTATGATCTTACACAATACTTTGCTTGGCACTGATAAAAGTGTGATACCACACCAGTTATTACAATCACTGAGAGTTCCTTTCTTTGGTATCTTCACTATAACCCCATTGGTCCACCCATTGGCATTTTTCCCTTTCCCAGACTGATGTAAATAGAAGGGCCAGGATAGATGCTGCTAACTCAGGATTTACCTTGAGCAATTCTGCATTCAAGTTATCCTTGCCAGGAGCTTTCCCATTTTTTAAGGATTTGATGGCTTGAATGATCTCTTCCTTAGTTGGGGTGTCTGTGTTCACAATCTTCTTCTGCCTCCTGGATGTTTGCTTCCTCTTTAGATGGCTCTCTGTTCAGCAATTCTTTGAAATGCTCTGTCCAGTGTATTTCTTGTTCTTTTTCTGTTGTTAGTAGGTGGCTTTCTTTGTCTATGATGAGAGTGTTTGTTGGTGTCTGTCGTTTACTACTGATAATCCGTGTAATTTTGAAGACAGTTTCTTGTTCACCATGACCAGTTGCATCCTCTGCTTGTGTTGCCAGATTATCAATATAATATCGTTTGTCCGCTCTCACAAGGTGTTTGATCTCCCGGTGTGCCTTGCTATACTGCTTGCAGTATTTGTCCTTTAGCTTCTGGGCTTTTGTGTCTAAAACTTTTTTCTTCAGGGCTCATCTGGTTTCTATGGTGTTCCATGTGCTGGG
Organism: Terrapene triunguis; assembly: GCF_002925995.2. Lineage (NCBI taxonomy): Eukaryota > Metazoa > Chordata > Testudines > Emydidae > Terrapene > Terrapene triunguis. The sequence continues at coordinate 751,184 of NW_020664534.1, read as the reverse complement.
TGTAATCCACTCCTTCCTTCTCTTCTGCCTGTAGCCTAGACAGGCTTCACTGCTCTGTTTATAAATTGCTGTTACTTTGTCCCACTTCTTGTTGATCTCCTCATCTGCATTCTCTGCCTCTTCATCAAGGTCTACAAGTACCTGAAACCTGTTCTTTAACTGCAGAATGGAAGCTCTCTGTATTTCAGGGGACTTTAGCTTGTCAATGTCATGACGTCTATGTCCCTTGTTTGGTGGTCCCACACTTCTCAGTTTTAGCTTGATGGAGGCTGTCACAAGGTGGTGTCGCTGCCAACATCTGCACCCCTTCTAACTTCCACATCTGTCAGTGAGCGTCGCCATTTGCCATTGATCATCATATGGTCAATCTGGTTCTTATCTCTGCCATTTGGAGAACACCGTGTCAGCTTGTGGATTTCATGATGTTCCGCTGATGACTAGGTCATTCATATTACAGAAATCAACAAGCCTCTCTCTATTTTCATTCATGGTGCCACACCCATGTCTTCCCATTGCTCTGTCATTGTTTGTGTTGTCCTTACTGACCTTGACATTCAGGTCTCTGATGACGTTAGGTCGTGGTGTGGTACTCTCTCTAACTCTGCCTGTAATGTAAGGTAGAATTTGTCCTTTACTTATTCATCACTGTCATTTGTCGGAGAATAGCACTGAATGAGGGTGATATTATTGTATTTCCCTTTCAGTCTGGCTTTCATAAGTCTGCTGCTGATGGACTTCGACTCAAGTAGGGAATGCTCCACTCCCTTCTTGTTCATCATCCCGTCCAGAATACAGCAAAGTTCTCCTGACACTATTATTAATCTTCCTGATCCCATCCATCCGCTCTCGCTGACACCCAGGATGTGTAAGCTGTAGTGTCTCATCTCTGCTGTGACCTTAGCTAACTTCCCTGTTTTGTACATTGTCCGTACGTTCCAAAAACCAAGTTTGTTTTTTGTCTTGGTGTTGAGCACTTCAGTCTTCATGCCAGTGGCTTCCTTTCGGCTTTTACCACTGGTAGTCATACCGGTCATTGACTCCTGAAAGCCATCCCACACAGTAATGGTCGATTTCTCCGTCACTGTTTCCATAACATATTTTGTTTTTTACAGGACAAGGGTTTTAGTCCTGTGCCTAACCCCCAACCTAGAGGACCAGGGTATCTGTTTTGTCTGGCCCCTCCCCCACAGACCAATCTGGCATGGTTGAACCTACCAGGAGCAAAAAGCCCCCGCCGACACAGACTCTGGGGATCATTAGAGCACACAAGCTGTCCCGCCACAACAAGGCAAGGAACAGGAGCATTCCACATTAATGATTTTTTCTTTGTTCCCCAAACAGAGCAGAATGCTCAGCTGTCAGATTCTTCCAGGAGCTTTGAAAGGGGAGGGGTGCACGCCAGCAGGGCAGCAGAGATCAAAACAGTGAGCAGAGCGGTAACGGCAGGCATTGTGGGATACTGGTGGAAGCTAGTTATGTTGACAAAACAAACAGCAGTGTCTACACTGACGCTTTGTTGCTTTTACTTTGCCGCAAAAAGCTTTATGCCTCTCGTTGAGGTGGTTCTATTTTGTCAGCAAAACAGCAGAGTTTTGCCGCCAAAAGTGGCTTTGTCGTGTGTACGCCCCTCCCCCCCTTTTGTCGGCAAAAGGCAGCTTTTGCCGACAAAACTTTGTAATGTAGACAAGGCCTCAGAGTGATGTTACGGCCCACTTCACTTTGGCTCAAACAATCAAAGTTTTATTAGGAATTTTACAGAAATTGATTTTTTAAAACGGTAATAAACACATGCACAAACAAACAAACATTGCACAAAAGTACTAGATTTTCTTTTGTATATTGTTGTAGGAAAAGACTCTTAGGGTATGTCTACACTACGAAATTACTCCGATTTTACAGAAGTCGATTTTTGGGAACAGATTGTATAAAGTCGAGTGCACACATCCACACTAAGCACATTAATTCGTCGGTGTGCGTCCATAGAACCGTGGCAAGCATCAACTTTCGGAGCGGTGCACTGTGGTAGCTATCCCACAGTTCCCGCAGTCCCTGCTGCCCATTGGAATTCTGGGTTGAGCTCCCAATGTCTGATGGGGCCAAAAATTTGTCGTGGGTGGTTATGGGTAAATGTCGTCAGTTAACCCCCCCTCCATGAAAGCAACGGCAGACAATCATTTCGCGCCCTTTTCCCTGGATTGCCCGAGCAGACGCCATAGCACGGCAAGCATGGAGCAAGTTTAGCCTTTTTTCACTGTCACCGTATGTCTACTGGATGCTGCTGACAGACGCGGTACCTCAGTGCTACACAGCAGCAGCTGCAGCTCCTTGCCTTTGCAAGTTTGCAAAGACGGTTACCAGTCATACTGTACCGTCTGCTGCTGTCATGGGTGCTCCTGGCTGGCCTCCGTGAGGTCGGTCGGGGGCACCTAGACAAAAATGCGAATGACTCCCCAGGTCATTCTCTTCTTTAAGTTTTGTCTAATGGAGATTCAGTGCTGCCTAGAATATCAGGCAAGCCTACTAAAGAACCACAGATGCAAACGGCTGCTCCAGGTCAGAGCCCCAGACATCCCGCAGAAATGATGAGCTGCATGCCATTCTAGGGGGTGCCCATACAACACCCTACCCATTGCTTCCCTCCTCCCCCACCCCTCCCGGGCTACCTTGGCAGTTATCCCCCATTTGTGTGATGAAGTAATAAAGAATGCATGAATTTGAAACAACAATGACTTTATTGCCTCTGCAAGCCGAGATCAAAGGGGGGAGGGGAGGGCGGTTGGCTTACAGGGAAGTAGAGTGAACCACCATTCTGCATTTGCTCAGCCTATAGTCTGTCCATCATGGCCTTGGAGACTTTTTCAAATGTTTTGTCATTCCGTCTTTTGGAACAGTTAGCACTGATAGCGATCAGATCCAGTACCTCCCATACGGTCCATGCTGGAGCTCTTTTTCGATTCTGGGACTGCATGGTCACCTGTGCTGATGAGCTCTGCATGGTTACCTGTGCTGATCAGCTCTCCATGCTGGTCAAACAGGAAATGAAATTCAAAAGTTCGCAGGGCTTTTCCTGTCTACCTGGCCAGTGCATCTGAGTTCAGATTGCTGTCCAGAGCGGTCACAATGGTGCACTGTGGGATAACTCCCGGAGGCCAATACTGTCAAATTGCATCCACACTAACCCTAATTCGAACCAGCAATGTCGATTTCAGTGCTCCTCCCCTCTTCGGGGAGGAGTACAGAAATAGATTTTAAGAGCTCTTTATGTCGACAAAAATGGCTTCGTTGTGTGGACGGGTGCAGGGTTAATTCGATTTAATGCTGCTAAATTCGACCTAAACTCGTAGTGTAGACCAGGCCTTAGTGTCCTCTTTTTGGCTGTCATGGACCTGTTTTCTCAGGTGTTCCTCCTCCCCCAACCACTCTAAGGCCTGGTCTACACTAGGCGTTTATGTCGACTTTAGCGCCGTTACATCGACTTAACCCTGCACCCGTCCACACCACGAGGCCATTTAGTTCGACATAGAGCTCTCTTTAAATCGATTTCTGTAATCCTCCCCAACGAGGGGAGTAGCGCTAAATTCGACATGGCCATGTCGAATTAGGCTAGGTGTGGATGGAAATCGACGCTAATAGCTCCAGGAGCTATCCCACAGTGCAACACTCTGTTGACGCTCTGGACAGCAGTCCGAGCTCGGATGCTCTGACCAGCCACACCCCGGGAAAATTTGAATTCCTTTTCCTGTCTGGGCAGTTTGAATCGCAGTTTCTGTTTGGACACCGTGGCGAGCTCAGCAGCAGTGGCAACGATGCAGAGCTCTCCAGCAGAGATGGCCGTGCAATCCCAGACTAGAAAGAGGGCCCCAGCATGGACTGATCGGGAAGTCTTGGATCTCATCGCTGTGTGGGGAGATGAGTCCGTGCTTGCCGAGCTGCGCTCCAAAAGACGGAATGCAAAGATCTACGAGAAGATCTCTAAAGCCATGGCAGAGAGAGGATACAGCCGGGATGCAACGCAGTGCCGCGTGAAAATCAAGGAGCTGAGACAAGGCTACCAGAAGACCAAAGAGGCAAACGGATGCTCCAGATCCCAGCCCCACACATCCCGTTTCTACGAGGCACTGCATTCTATCCTAGGTGCGGCCGCCACCACTACCCCACCACTGACCGTGGACTCTGAGGATGGGATATTGTCCGCGGCCGGTTCCTCCGACATGTTAGCTGACGGGGAAGATGAGGAAGGAGATGAAGAGGACGATGCAGTCGACAGCGCTTACCACGCTGATTTCCCCGACAGCCAGGAGCTCTTCATCACCCTCACAGAGATCCCCTACCAACCGTCCCCCGCCGTTACCCCAGACACAGATTCAGGGGAAGGATCAAGCAGTAAGTGTTTTAAATATCTTAACATTTATTTATAACAGAACTTGCATATTTTAAATATTAACAATAGCTAAAGTGCTTTCAAGTATGTAAACTTTTATTTATAACAGAACAGGAAGATTTAAAATATTAACAATGGGTAAAGTGCTTCTAAACATGTAAACAGGAAAGTGCAACAAAACTGGAATCTGAACAAAGGGTATCATGATTATTGTGTCTTTGGCCGCTTCAATGTATAGTCCGAACCATTATAAGAAAATTCAACAATGTCCGCTTCATGATTACACTGCCCAAGACGCTCCACTCTTTTGTCCCTCCAAGGGCACCTAACCCAAAAACTGGTCGATGTGTCCGGGGATAGAGGCGAGATCCTCCGGGAAGAACTCCTCATAGGCCTCCTGCAGGTGTCTTTCCAGCCTAATTATCAGGTTCCTTGGCAGGGAGAGCTTATTAGGCCCCCCGTGGTAAGAAACGTTTCCCTGCCACAACGCCAGCAGGTATTCGGGGATCATGGCCTTGCACAGCATAGCAGCAAATGGCCCCGGTTTCTGCAGGTTGTCCCGAAGCATCCTCTCCTTCTGGCTCTCCGAGACCCTCAGGAGGGTGATGTCTGGCATGATGCCCTGCTTTGAATTAGGTAGGGGAAAGTTAGTATTGGGATTGCTTGCCCGTTCCTTTACAGAACTGCAACCGCCGGTTTACAGCCACGCGGTTTACAGCCGCGAGGGGCTGGGACAGGGGCAGAGTTCATGCTTGCAGGATTGCTGCCAGCAGAGACTCGCATTGCTTTCTATGTGAAAGGAGGCCAGTGCCACTCTTAAAGTTTTAAGCAGCCACAAGTCTACGGCTTACCATGTTTGCCAGCTAGACAAAGTCCGGTGTCCTGCCCCGCTCCTCAGCTCGCCACAGCAAGACCGCAGGCATTGTAGGCAAGGGCCGAAAATTCGACCTTGTCCTCAGTGCGCGTGTGATAGGTGCTCTGCATGTTCTTGTCCACAGAGAAAGACTATGTTCTCTGTTCACAGATACATTGATCTGTCTCAGGAATTCACTCCCTTTTTCAAATTCCCACAGCCACATCTGCCCAGAGGCTAGCGCACATTAGGAGGAGGAAGAAGAGGACACGGGAAGACATGTTTGCTGAACTAATGGGATGTTCCCGAGCCCAGGCAGACCAGCAGACACAGTGGAGAGAGAACTTGTCCCAAATGCACCGGGCAAACATGGAACGGGAGGAGAGGTGGCGACAGAAGGACCAGCAGGCGACTGAAACGCTGCTTGGACTAATGAGGGAGCAAACGGACACGCTCCGCCGCCTTGTGGATGTTCTGCAGGACCGGAGGCAGGAGGAGAGAGCCTCGCTGCAGTCTCTCTCTAACCGCCCTGCCCCGCCACCAAGTCCCATACCCCCCTCACCCAAAGTCCAAACACGGAGGGGCGGCAGGGGCCGTGAAAACTTTCACTCCACCCCAGCGGACTGCTATAGCACTAGAAGGCTCTCATTCCCCAAAATCTGAAAAGTCCTTTCCTACCCGCCTCACACAAGACCCCGTCCAAGTTTCACCCCCCCGTTCCATGTGCGGTTGTTAATAAAAAATACGTTTCTGTTCATTACTGTTTCCATCCTCTTCTTTTGGAGGAGAGTCTGTCTGAAGGGGGGGAAGGGGCTTGGTAATTAGACAGGACAGTCACCTTTAGCAGGGGGGCAGGCCCAGCAGCAGGGCACATACACAGTGCAGTGACTAGTTACTCTAGTCAGTCTGGGGGGTGGCTTTCAGGTTCTGTGGGGGGGGGGGGCGGGGTTGCTCTGTGACTTTGTGGCGGGGGAGGGCAGTTTAGAAGCATCATTAGCATCACAACACTAAACCCAGGTTTAAAACATTCCCGCGAAAACAGTAATGAAGACAACGGTGTTCATTAGCAAAACAGAACAGATTTTATTTTTTGGGAAGGGGGTGAAGGGGGTAACTGGGTAAAGAAACGGGGGCAAGTTCAGCTTCTGTGTCCACAAACTTAAAAGTCACTAGGTACCCTGCTCAGTCTTGAAACTGGCTTTCAAAGCCTCCCGGATGCACAGCGCGTCCCGCTGGGCTCTTCTAATCGCCCGGCTGTCTGGCTGGGCGTAATCAGCAGCCAGGCTATTTGCCTCAACCTCCCACCCCGCCATAAAGGTCTCCCCCTTGCTCTCACAGAGATTGTGGAGCACGCAGCAAGCTGCAATAACGATGGAGATATTGGTTTCGCTGAGATCACAGCGAGTCAGTAAGCTTCTCCATCTCCCCTTGAGACGGCCAAAAGCACACTCCACGACCATTCTGCACTTGCTCAGCCGGTAGTTGAAGAGTTCTTGTTCAGTGTCCAGGGCGCCAGTATAGGGCTTCATGAGCCAGGGCATTAGCGGTTAGGCTGGGTCCCCGAGGATCACTGTAGGCATCTCCACATCCCCAACAGTTATCTTGTGGTCCGGGAAGTAAATGCCTTCCTGCAGCCGTCTAAACAGACCAGAGTTCCTGAAAACCCGAGCGTCATGAACCTTGCCCGGCCATCCGACGTTGATGTTGGTAAAACGTCCCCTGTGGTCCACCAGTGCTTGCAGCACCATTGAAAAGTATCCCTTTCTGTTAATATACTGGCTGGCCTGGTGGCCCGGTCCCAGGATAGGGATGTGAGTCCCATCTATAGCCCCACTGCAGTTTGGGAATCCCATCGCGGCGAAGCCATCTATGATGGCCTGCGCGTTTCCCAGGGTCACTACCTTTGACAGCAGTACCTTGACGATTGCCTTGGCTACTTGCAGGACAACAACCCCCACGGTAGATTTGCCCACGCCAAAGTGGTTCGCGACTGACCGGTAGCTGTCCGGCGTTGCAAGCTTCCAGAGGGCTATGGCCACTCGCTTCTGGACAGTCAGGGCTGCTCGCATGCGGGTGTCCTTGCGCTTCAGGGCAGGGGACAGCAACTCACAAAGTTTGAGGAAAGTCCCCTTCCGCATGCGAAAGTTTCGCAGCCACTGGGATTCATCCCAGACCTGAAGCACTATGCGGTCCCACCAGTCCGTGCTTGTTTCCCGGGCCCAGAATCGCCGTTCAACAAAATCCACATGCCCCATTGCCACCGTGATGTCCTGGGCGCTGGGGCTCGTGGTTTCTGACAGCTCTGTGCTACTCTCCGACTTCAGGCCCTCACGGCGGTGCCGTAGCCTCCTCGCCTGATTTCTCTGCATCTGCCTCAGGGAAAGGTCTATGATAAGCTGCGAGGCGTTGAGAACGGCCACAACTGCAGCGATGGTCGCAGCGGGATCCATGATCGCAGTGCTGTGGCGTCCGCGCTGTCACTGATCAAAAAGTGCGCGAACTGATTTCCCGCCGGCGCTTTCAGGGAGGGAGGGAGGGCGGTAGTGACTGACGGATGACGACAGTTACCCAAAAGCACCCTCGCCACATTTTTTTACCCAGAAGGCATTGGCGGATCGACCCAGAATTCCAATGGGCAGCGGGGACTGCGGGAACTGTGGGATAGCTGCCCACAGTGCACTGCTTCTAATGTCGACGCTTTCCCCGTTAGTGTGGACTCACAAAGTCGAATTACTGTCCTTAGTGTAGACACACACGTTCGACTTTCTAATATCGATTGCACATATTCGATTTAACTAAAATCGAACTACTCTCGTAGTGTAGACATACCCTTATTGTTATTAATTATTTGGATTATGATAGCATCTACAGGCCTCAACTGAGATCAGGCCCCACTGCTAGGCGCTATACAAACACATAGTAAGAGATTCTTTCAGCATGTCTTTTGATGATCCCTCGTCTTCCCTTTATATTTCTCTATCAGTGTCCCACAGGGCTATGTCTCTGTCCCCTCCTCTCTTCTCACTTCACTTTGTCTCGGATCTAACAAAACACTTAGGCACTTGCATATCTTTAATTAAGTGGCTTCATTGGGATCATTCACATGCTTAAACTTATGCATGTGCATATGTGCTTTGCTGCACCAGGGCCTTTATCCCTGAGTGACTTCATCCTTCTACACTGGCTACACACTTGGATCCCATGTACTTTTATAAGTTACACAAATCCTTTATCTTATGACCCTAAAGAAAATATGCATAACTTTATTACAAAGGATGTTATATCACTACCAGTTAAATCAATGATACTCAGACTGAGGATCGCAAGTCACAAGAAGCTCTTAATGGGTCTCCTGCGGCTCATCATATTAAAACACTGTGTGATTTAATTATGAACCAATCTAAGTTATTAACCAATCAGGATGGTTTTACTATGTTATTAACCAATTAAGTTATCAACTTGCACTAAGTTATTAACTTATTTGCTGTAAGAATAAAATATATATATTATATATATATATAATAAACTAAATAAACTAAATATTTCCCATCATACTGTTTAACTATGAATAGTACTATAGTAAATGAAACAGTGAATTCACACTACTGTGGCTCTTTTGGATAATTTTGATTGCTAATTTGGCTCCTGAACCACTGAGGACTGAGTATCACTGACTTAAATGCTTATCTCAGTGTCAGTTTACTGCACAGAACTCTGTGTCAACATCAGGAATTAATAACACAGAACTTGCTTATTTCACTATCCACTTTAATACAGAAAGCTGTCAGATGCACAGCAGTTAGCATAGACAAAGTGGTTAGTCAATTTCATTACCCCTTCTTCATTTTATAGTGTTTTGCTGTAATGAATATAAATGATCAAAAACATTTACTTTGCATTTTACTTATCAAACTGCTGATACTAATTATATGATATTTTCCCTTTTTGATGTGGAAAAGTTATTTGCTACAGCAGGAGAGGTCCTACTAAAGTCCTTACTGAGCTTTATTTTTAAAAATACTAAAAAGTCAATAAGGAATCTTTCTTTCTTTTTGATATCCTTAAAGTGATACCATCCTTTTTTAAATTTGGTTCCCTGCCCCCCACTTTCCACTGTTTGTAAAAACTTCAGATATGAATTGGCCTGAAACCTCAGATCCACACTGCAATAGAATTTGGACATAACTGCGGACCAATGCTGTCTTCCACAACAGCCCCTTTCCATCATTCCAGCAGTGTGTGGAGGTCAGAATTGTGTTGCAAGTGGATAGGGAGGAATTCCTCTGCCACAAGCACAACACCTCTGTGCTGCCACCCTGGTAACCCCAGTGCAAAAGGCATGCTTGGGGTGAGAATGGGGAATTTTCAGATTTACATTCCCCTCCCCTCTATGTATCTCTTTTCCTTTCTGCCATGAAATGAATAATGTCCGGGAGCCTCTTTTCCTTTTTCCATTCTACCTTTTCAAAACATTTCCAACTTTGGAAAAGTTACAGAGTTTCATTTTTCCTTTTGCCATTCAGTAACTTTTCCAAAGTTGAAGACATTTTGAAAAGTTAGAATGGAAAACAGGGAGTGGAGGAAAACATTAAATATATATATATATGCTTTCTATTGCATTTGATGACTAAAAAAGAAATTAAAAAAGGAGAAAAAACAAACACCTGAAATTAAAAAAAATTGATTTTCAAACATTGAAATGAAATAAAAATTTTAATTCAAAAATTAAAATGAAAAAATTAATATAAAAATCAAACAAAATTAGAAAATATTTCCCTGTGAAAAGAGTAATGTTTGATTAAACCCCCTTTTTTAGTGTAGAAATATTTCAATTCCAAAATTTTGACCAGCTCTTAATTACATTCAACAATACATCCATACAATTATATTTACATCATTTATTGTATATTAAACTATATATAAAAGTACAACAGTGCAAAAAGGAAACATGGAAAAATGATAGAAATAGGGAGTTAAGCTTAAACCAAAAGATTAATTTCAAGTTTGTAAACCCCATTAGGTCCAAAATACTGCTGGGAACATCCATCTGTCTTTTACATAATCATCTGGCACAGCAGTTTTCCTCATAGGCTGTCACTCTAAAGTCAAATTAGAATAAATACTTTACAAAACAAATAAAACACCCCCTGAGCCTAATTCCAATCTCAGTCAGCTAGGGAAAAATCAACAGTAATTTCATTGATTTTAATAATTAATAGTGTTGTCAAGCAATTAAAAAAAATAATCATGATTAATTACGTGATTAAAAATTAATCACGATTAATTGTGCAATTAATCCCATTGTTAATAGAATACCATTTGTTTAAATATTTTTGGATGTTTTCTACATTTTCAAAGATATTGATTTCAATTACAACAGAATACAAAGTGTACATTGCTCACTTTATATTTATTTTTATTACAAATATTTGCACTGTAAAAATTATAAACAAAAAAAATAGTATTTTTCAATTCACCTAATACAAGTACTGTAGTGAAATCTCTTTATCATGAAAGTTGAACTTAGAAATATAGAATTATGTACAAAAAATACCCGGCATTCAAAAATAAAACAATGTAAAACTTTAGAGACTACAAGTCCAATCCATCCTACTTCTTGTTCAGCCAATCGCTCAGACAAACAAGTTTGCTTACATTTGCAGAAGATAATGCTGCCTGCTTCTTGTTTACAATGTCATCTGAAAGTGAGAGCAGGCGTTTGCATGGCACTGTTGTAGCCAGCATCGCAAGATATTTACTTGCCAGATGCACTAAAGATTCATATGTGCCTTGATGCTTCAACCATCATTCCACAGGACATGCATCCATGCTGATGTCGATATCTGCTCGATAACGCTCCAAAGCAATGCAGACTGACATGTTCATTTTCATCATCTGAGTCAGATGCCACCAGCAGAAGGCTGATTTTCTTTTTTGGTGGTTTGGGTTCTGTAGTTTCCACCTCGGAGTGCTGCTCTTTTAAGACTTCTGAAAGTATGCTCCACACCTCATCCCTCTCAGATTTTGGAAGGCACTTCAGATTCTTAAATCTTGGGTCGATTGCTGTAGCTATCTTTAGAAATTTCACATTGGTATCTTCTTTGCATTTTGTCAAATTTGCAGAGAAAGTGTTCTTAAAATGAACAACATGTGCTGGGTCATCATCCGAGACGCCTATAAAATGAAATATATGGTAGAATGTGGGTAAAACAGAGCAGGAGGCATACAATTCTCACCCAAGGAGTTCAGTCACAAATTTAATTAACACATTTTTTTTTAACAAGCATCATCATTTGAAGGACCATGTGCTGTGGCTGGCAGTTGGAAGCTGTGAGCTTCAAAGGAAGGTCTGAAAGCCAGAAGCCTCTGGTAAGTGGCTGAGCCTTAATCAGTGGGCAGGGCATTCATACAGGCCAGGGCTTTATAAAGCAGTGCACAAGCGACCAGGGAGCTTTTGCGACCAGGGGCTGCTAACAGGGAGTTTCGAAGGGGAGCGGGAAGGGGGCGAGGGTCCCTTGCCGATTCTATCTGTTTTCCCTTTATTCCCCTTAAAACCTATAAACCAACTACATTCAAAACTTCTTGCTTAAACAACCCTTTCAGCGGACAGGGGGCTGCAGACAGGGGAGTTTGAGAGGGCGTTTGACAGAGGGAGGCTTACGATGGTTAGGAAGACCTGCAACACCTGTGCCAGCACTGCTTCTGTCTCCTCCACCTGCGCCTGTAGCCAGACAGAGCGCCTGAGCATGGATGCTTCTACCCAGATCCTGGTGTGGTTTTGTAGAGACTGTAACTTGCAATTTCCACTTACTGATATTCAGGCTGGGGGGACCATCCAATGTGAAAGGTGCCTGCTGGTGGAATCTCTCAGGCAGCAGGTGGGAGAGCTACAAGAGGAGGTGGCTAGGTTGAGGAGCATCCGAATCCACGAGCAATTCCTGGACAGTGTCCATGTGGAGACAGCTGAGGTAGCTGTCCCAGTACACAGGACTGCTGATACACCACTGGTGGAGGAGGAGATGGCTCAGGGTGGACACTGGCAGCTGGTTACTTCTGGAAACAGGCAGTGCTCCACCCCTGCTCCGAACCCTCCCGCCGTGGTAATAGGTAACCGTTATGCTCTTCTTGATACAGGAGAGAAGGAATCACCCCCTACAGTAAAGGAGGAGAAGCCTCATACCCCTAAGGCTGGGAGGTCTGCTGCCATCACTGTGAATAGGAAACGTAGGGTAGTGGTGGTCGGAGACTCTCTGCTGAGGGGGACAGAGGTGTCCATCTGTCGCCCTGACATTTCATCTTGGGAGGTATGCTGCCTGCCGGGAGCCCGTATCCGAAATGTTACAGAGGCATTGTCGAGGATTATCCAGCCCTCTGACTACTACCCCATGCTACTCATCCATGTGGGCACAAATGATACTGCGAGGTGTGACACTGAGCAGACCAAGAGTGACTACAGGGCTCTGGGAGTACGGGTGAAGGAGTTTGGAGTGCAGGTGGTATTCTCTTTGATTCTTCCTGTCAAAGGTAGGGGCCCGGGCAGAGACAGATGCATCATGGAGGTGAATGCCTGGCTGCGAAGATGGTGTCGCCAGGAGGGCTTTGGCTTCCTCGACCATGGGATGCTATTCAAGGAAGGACTGCTAGGCACAGATGGCGTTCACCTTTCAAGGAGGGGAAAGACTCTATTTGGACACAGACTGGCTAACCTAGTGAGGAGGGCTTTAAACTAGGTTCGACGGGGACAGGTGAGCAAAGCCCACAGGTAAGTGGGGAACATGGAGACCTGGGAGATGGGTCGGAAATGAGAGGGAGTGGGGGCTATATTGGCAGAGAGAAAGGAAGGTCAGGACAAAACTGGGAGGCAAGATCAAACCAGTATCTTAGATGCCTATATACAAATGCGAGAAGTATGGGTAATAAGCAGGAAGAACTGGAAGTGCTAATAAATAAATACAACTATGACATTGTTGGCATCACTGAAACTTGGTGGGATAATACACATGATTGGAATGTTGGTGTGGATGGGTACAGCTTGCTCAGGAAGGATAGACAGGGGAAAAAGGGAGGAGGTGTTGCCTTATATATTAAAAATGTACACACTTGGACTGAGGTGGAGATGGACATAGGAGACAGAAGTGTTGAGAGTCTCTGGGTTAGGTTAAAAGGGGTAAAAAACAAGGGTGATGTCATGCTAGGAGTCTACTACAGGCCACCTAACCAGGTGGAAGAGGTGGATGAGGCTTTTTTTAAACAATTAACAAAATCATCCAAAGCCCAAGATTTGGTGGGGATGGGGGACTTCAACTATCTGGATATATGTTGGGAAAATAACACAGCGGGGCACAGACTATCCAACAAATTCTTGGACTGCATTGCAGACAACTTTTTATTTCAAAAGGTTGAAAAAGCTACTAGGGGGGAAACTGTTCTAGACTTGATTTTAACAAATAGGGAGGAACTCGTTGAGAATTTGAAAGTAGAAGGCAGCTTGGGTGAAAGTGATCATGAAATCACAGAGTTTGCAATTCTAAGGAAGGGTAGAAGGGAGAACAGCAAAATAGAGACAATGGATTTCAGGAAGGCGGATTTTGGTAAGCTCAGAGAGCTGATAGGTAAGGTCCCATGGGAATCAAGACTGAGGGGAAAAACAACTGAGGAGAGTTGACAGTTTTTCAAAGGGACACTATTAAGGGCCCAAAAGCAAGCTATTCCGCTGGGTAGGAAAGATAGAAAATGTGGCAAAAGACCACCTTGGCTTAACCACGAGATCTTGCATGATCTAAAAAATAAAAAGGAGTCATATAAAAAATGGAAACTAGGACAGATTACAAAGGATGAATATAGGCAAACAACACAGGAATGCAGGGGCAAGATTAGAAAGGCAAAGGCACAAAATGAGCTCAAACTAGCTACAGGAATAAAGGGAAACAAGAAGACTTTTTTTCAATACATTAGAAGCAAGAAGAAAACCAAAGACAGGGTAGGCCCACTGCTCAGTGAAGAGGGAGAAACAGTAACAGGAAACTTGGAAATGGCAGAGATGCTTAATGACTTCTTTGTTTCGGTCTTCACCGAGAAGTCTGAAGGAATGCCTAACATAGTGAATGCTAATGGGAAGGGGGTAGGTTTAGCAGATAAAATAAAAAAAGAACAAGTTAAAAATCACTTAGAAAAGTTAGATGCCTGCAAGTCACCAGGGCCTGATGAAATGCATCCTAGAATACTCAAGGAGCTAATAGAGGAGGTATCTGAGCCTCTAGCTATTATCTTTGGAAAATCATGGGAGACGGGAGAGATTCCAGAAGACTGGAAAAGGGCAAATATAGTGCCCATCTATAAAAAGGGAAATAAAAACAACCCAGGAAACTACAGACCAGTTAGTTTAACTTCTGTGCCAGGGAAGATAATGGAGCAAGTAATTAAGGAAATCATCTGCAAACACTTGGAAGGTGGTAAGGTGATAGGGAATAGCCAGCATGGATTTGTAAAGAACAAATCATGTCAAACCAATCTGATAGCTTTCTTTGATAGGATAAAGAGTCTTGTGGATAAGGGAGAAGCTGTGGATGTGGTCTACCTAGACTTTAGTAAGGCATTTGATACGGTCTCGCATGATATTCTTATCGATAAACTAGGCAAATACAATTTAGATGGGGCTACTATAAGGTGGGTGCATAACTGGCTGGATAACCGTACTCAGAGAGTTGTTATTAATGGTTCCCAATCCTGCTGGAAAGGCATAACAAGTGGGGTTCCGCAGGGGTCTGTTTTGGGACCGGCTCTGTTCAATACCTTCATTAACGACTTAGATATTGGCATAGAAAGTACGCTTATTAAGTTTGCAGATGATACCAAACTGGGAGGGATTGCAACTGCTTTGGAGGACAGGGTCATAATTCAAAATGATCTGGACAAATTGGAGAAATGGTCTGAGTTAAACAGGATGAAGTTTAACAAAGACAAATGCAAAGTGCTCCACTTAGGAAGGAAAAATCAGTTTCACACATACAGAATGGGAAGAAACTGTCTAGGAAGGAGTATGGCAGAAAGGGATTTAGGGGTTATAGTGGACCACAAGCTAAATATGAGTCAACAGTGTGATGCTGTTGCAAAAAAAGCAAACATGATTCTGGGATGTATTAAGAGGTGTGTTGTGAGCAAGACACGAGAAGTCATTCTTCCGCTCTACTCTGCTCTGGTTAGGCCTCAGCTGGAGTAGTGTGTCCAGTTCTGGGCACCGCATTTCAAGAAAGATGTGGAGAAATTGGAGAGGGTCCAGAGAAGAGCAACAAGAATGATTAAAGGTCTTGAGAACATGACCTATGAAGGAAGGCTGAAAGAATGGGGTTTGTTTAGTTTGGAAAAGAGAAGACTGAGAGGGGACATGATAGCAGTTTTCAGGTATCTAAAAGGGTGTCATAAGGAGGAGGGAGAAAACTTGTTCACCTTAGCCTCTAAGGATAGAACAAGAAGCAATGGGCTTAAACTGCAGCAAGGGAGGTCTAGGTTGGACATTAGGAAAAAGTTCCTAACTGTCGGGGTGGTTAAACACTGGAAAAAATTGCCTAGGGAGGTTGTGGAATCTCCATCTCTGGAGATATTTAAGAGTAGGTTAGATAAATGTCTATCAGGGATGGTCAGTATTTGGTCCTGCCATGCGAGCAGGGGACTGGACTCGATGACCTCTCAAGGTCCCTTCCAGTCCTAGAATCTATGACGCTATGAATCAGCATGGAAGCATGTCCTCTGGAATGATGGCTGAAGCATGAAGAGGCATATGAATCTTTAGCGCATCTGGCATGTAAATATCTTGCGATGCCAGCTACAACAGTGCCATGCGAATGCCTGCTCTCACTTTCAGGTGACATTATAATTAAGAAGTGGGCAGCATTATCTCCCATAAATGTAAACAAACTTGTTTCTTTTAGCGATTGGCTGAACAAGAAATAGGACTGAGTGGACTTGTAGGCTCTAAAGTTTTACACTGTTTTGTTTTTGAGTGCAGTTATGTAACAAAAAAAATTCTATGTTTTGTAAATTGCACTTTCACGATTAAGAGATTGCACTACAGTACTTGTATGAGATGAATTGAAAAATACTATTTGTTTATAATTTTTACAGTGCAAATATTTGTAATAAAATTAATATAAAGTGAGCACTGTACATTTTGTATTCTGTGCTGTAATTGAAATCGATATATTTGAAAATGTAGAAAAACATCCAAAAATATTTAATACATTTCAATTAGTATTCTATTGTTTAACAGTGCGATTAATCGCGATTGATTTTTTTCAAGTTAATCGCGTGAGTTAACTGTGATTAATTGACAGCCCTAATAATTATATGACATTTGCAATGATGTGTCACTCATCACAAAATGGCACATACTGTACCAGTGATATCTAGGACTCAGAGCCAACCCCAGATAGATGGGATTAAAGCTAAAAGAAGACTGTATAGATGATGTCTTCCAGCATAGTTCATTCTACACAAATAGCTATTGGATAGTATCTCATTTTAAATAGACCTCTTTGCTGTTATGCTGCTGCTGCTAGTGCTCTATGCTGGAATGGAGCACACTACAAAACTTATGATCTGTTTTAAATCTGAAGGGACATAATGTACTTTAGTAACATTAATTCAACTCCAGCCCAATAAAATTGAAAGAGATACTTTGTCCCAGGTCCTAAGACTGTACATACCTGAATCGCTAAAAGATGTGTCACTAGGAAGTGTTGATTGCCTGATTATCATCACTAGGAAACCATTTCACTGTTGGTATACACATTCTGGAAAGGCTGTTTCTAAATTTGTATAATCTGGGAACCAAGTGTTCAGGGAATACTGGCCAAGCACCTATAATGGATTGTTCTCTACAGAAGCCACAGTGAGAAATTAGAGGCAAGTAAATTATGAGAAAACAAAACTTTTATATATTTTAAAATCCTAATTTAGGGACTATTCTGTCTATTTTAAACTAAACACTGAGTCTGCACTAGGAAAATATATGTTAAATTCAACCTTTCTTTTTCTCTCAGTCATTCACAGGGCAATACCCTCCTCTGATATGTACAGTAGCAGTCAAATTTCACTCTCACCTGCTCAGGTGCAACCACCATGGACCTCAGAAAGATTGCATGAAGATAATAGGAAGCAGCATTTGGCCCTAGTTTTCTCATTTCTTGGCAGTTTTCTATTGCATATTCTCCATTCATTTAGCACATGGAAACTCCATTGATGTCAGTAGGAAGGTTATATACAGAGGAAGAATAATGCAAATCCACACTGTGGATAACAAAGAATAAATGTTGCCCACATATAGAACTCCTAGCTATGTATAAGGCTTGAGGGCCAAATCCTGTTCACTGTACTTAAGTGAGTTGTTTAATTTATTTCACGGAGTCTAGTCATGCAAGGCGAGCAGGATTTAGCCTGCTATGTTTTTTTCATGCACAAGGAGCAAAACATATTTTCCCCTATCCTATATGAGTTTTATTTCAGTTCATAGAAAGACAAGGAAGAGAGAGAACACAACAGCTCTCGGTAACATTCTGCATCTGCACACACAATGGCAGCTGCTTCTTAGCTGTACTCTGCAGCAAATTATTCCTTTACATTTAAAAGGATAGAATAACATCGTCTCCTTTCATTTCCATAGCTACCTGCACCACACGGCTCCTAATAATTATCTGTGAATAAGGATTAAGGAAGGTTTGGCTGCTTTTTATTTCCACTTGCCTGGAATAAAATTTCAGTGTGGATTTAGCCACAGTTCAGGGTAATGCCAGGTTATATTCCTGATTTCATTTATATTAACACAAACAGTGGTTTTCACCTGCTGCAACAATATGGGATATCTGTGAAAGTTGCAGGAAATTTCTCTCTCCGGTTCATAGAGTTCATTCACAGATGGTTAGTACAGTATTCAGTATACAAAACAATAGCAGGCAGAGTGGATGAAAGACAGCAAGGAGGTTGTATCAAAACACTTTCCTCCAAATTTCTGAACTCCTTGAGTATTGTATTCCAGCGAGACATATCACAGGGCTACATATTGTATAAAAAAAACATAGGTACATTTGTTTAGCCAGGCACTAGTACTGTATTACACCTAGTGCATGCATAGATTCATAGACTTTAAGGTCAGAAGGGACCATTATGATCATCTAGTCTGACCTCCTGCACAACACAGGCCACAGAATCTCACCCACCCACTCCTGTAACAAACCCCTAACCTATGTCTGAGCTATTGAAGTCCTCAAATCATGGTTTAAAGACCTCAAGGTGCAGAGAATCCTCCAGCAAGTGACCCGTGCCCCATGCTGCAGAGGAAGGCGAAAAACCTCCAGGCCCTCTGCCAATCTACCCTGGAGGAAAATTACTTCCTGACCCCAAATATGGTGATCAGTTAAACCCTGAGCATGTGGGCAAGACTCACCAGCCAGCACCCAGGAAAGAATTCTCTGTAGTAACTCAGATCCCACCCCGTCTAACTTCCCATCATAGACCGTTGGGCCTATTTACCTGCTAATAATCAAAGATCAATAAATTGCCAAAATTAGGCTGTCCCATCATACCATCCCCTCCATAAATTTATCAAGCTTAGTCTTGAAGCCAGATATGTCTTTTGCCCCCACTACTCCCCTTGGAAGGCTGTTCCAGAACTTCACTCCTCTAATGGTTAGGAACCTTCGTCTAATTTCAAGCCTAGACTTCCTAATGTCCAGTTTATATCCATTTGTTCTTGTGTCCACATTGGTACTAAGCTTAAATAATTCCTCTCCCTGCCTGATATTTATCCCTCTGATATATTTATAAAGAGCAGTCATACTTAAATGTCAAAGAAAATGGACATTGAATGCACTGCTTTGTGATTTGCAAAGATTCTTCAGCACCCTGCTTTGGTGGATATTCAGCTATTAATCTTGAAGGGTCAGTTCCTCTGGTGTTAATGGGGAGAGCTCAGTTGAAGTTAATGGAGCTCTGCCCATTTGCCACAGCTGAGATCTATCCCTAGCCAATAAATGGCAGTTATTAGTGGTGTTCAATATGTGCTCATTGGATTTGTGGTATATGAAGTTATGATTTTGTTTTCTGTGCGTTGCATCTTTAAATATAAGGGGTGAAATTCTGGCCCTCTTGAAGTCAGTGGCAAAACTTCCATTGACTTCAGTGGAGCCAGGATTTCACCCAAGATGTCTGCCAGGCTGTGAAGGAATTCAAGATAGAGGATATTATTGAGTGAGAGAGAGAGACTGCTTTTTCTCTCATGGTGATGCTATATTTCCTCTTTCACTCTTTGTTACTTTCCTTAATACATGTAATTTAGATTGAAACTATACATTTGGCTCTTTGTGGCCTTGATTCAGTGAGGAACAATAATCATGTGTCTAAATTTAAGGACATGAGTAGTTCTGTTGACTCTTAGAGATAAGTACCTGCTTTCATCCCTGGCTGAAACATGTGGGAGATGTAACAGTCACTCATGGCTAAATCTGCAAAGGTTCAGTGTTGCAACACCTAACAGTTATATACCCTGCTGCCCAGTGGTATTCAGAGCCCCAAGCTTGGCACCCAAGCTCCCTATACAATGCATGGGGAGAGTTAGGCACCTAAGGGTAGGATTCTCAGAAGCCAGCAAGCGGAGCAGGGAGCCACTGAAGCTAGACAGGAAGAACTGTCAAAGAGCGGGGCCTAAGCCCAGCTCCTCAGAGGGAGACAGGCTCCTAACCTCAGGCTGGAGGGAGGTGCCTATTGCTGATCAGGATTCACACCCGTGAAGCCTCTCCTGTCCTAAGTCAGGTCAGCCCTTTCTCACAAAAAAGCAGAAGAGGAGGAGAGAGAGAAAGAGACCCACTCCATTCGAGCCAGTAGCCCCAGGTTAGAGCACTGACCTGGGATGCCTGTTTAGGAGTATGGAGTTCAGCTTGGGTTTCCCACATCCCAGGAGAGTGGGATTAGCCTGGGCTAATTGGGTATTTTGGGACTCAGACATGTGCCAATTAGCCAACCCCCAAACTTCCCTCTGTGGTTGCTTCTGGCTATCTTCTGTATAGGTTAGTCATGCTATGAGCATGCTTATCAGACTGGGTACCTCAGGCAAGCCAGGAGGGGAAACATCTAGTTCAAAAATCCTGCCAGGGCTTAGGCACGAGCTAGGGGACCCAGCAGCAGAGTGGCATCAGGAATTAGGTGGTTTGTGCATGCCCAGTGGCAGAAATTTAAGTATTTTGGGGACTTTACCAGCAGAAATATAGGAAATTTAGGTGCCTACAGAGTTAGGTGGCAGAGAGAGGGGGTCTTTAGGATCTCAGTGGTGCCTAAAGTGGTAATGAGGTGCCTAAGTTTCTTTGTGGCGTTAGTCCTCTGACAGTACACTGACAGAGGCTAGCTAGACAGACTAGATTGTACCCAGATACTTTACAAAAGAAATAACCCAAAATATAAACCAGGAATATACAAAGGAACTAATTAGATACTTGTGATATACTATAATGTTTTTGTACAGTATATTGCTTAAAATTAAAACATGCTTCCAGCTTATCTGCCTTCAAATAGCACCTAAATATTATAATTTATTTTGAATGATTTATTATAGGAATCTTGCCCATAAATCCAAAGTAGGACATTTTAAATCACATCTTTTCCTTTTAAAGGAATTAAATAATTGTCCTGCCTTGGCATGCTTTAGCATTTGAAGACTGAGCCAGATATTTCCAGTATTTGGTCAAGTTGATGATCTGACAGAATATTATCATGTCTTGTTGAAATCGTGCATAGCTTGCTGTTACAGCTGTATATCCACAGGAATCTGTAAGTTACAGGTGTTGGAAATAAACCCATCACAAAAAAAATGGTTGCAGATGGTGTTACTTGCACCAAAAGCCTGACACCTCTTTGTTTGACTTTAAAAATCTTCTTGCAGAGATTCAGAATAGCCTGTTTGTTAGATATTGAAATGAAACATGTTTTGCTGGGAATTCCAAACAGGAATAGCAATAAATAACTGAATACATATTTATAATAATAATTTAGTTCTACACAATAGCTTTTCAGTTATTTCCTATAGACTATTGCCTGGTGAAATGTTAAAGCTCCAGAATTGTTTTGGCAACCAAAATGCATGATTTGAGGCATTCCTACTGCTCTGTATGCATATAACTATGAAATGTAGCTTCGTGGTGTTCATTCATCTAAAGTTGCCTATGTGTAACAGATGCCGCCCATATACATTTTCTTTGTACTCTTATGACAGTTTCAGGGTAACTGCACCTCCAGTCCCCAAGTGGGCTGCTAAACGATGCTCCCTTAGGTCTCAGACCTCTAGAGCTGTCACCTATCTATGGGCAGAGACCTGCATCCCTCTGCCTCCAGAATGGAGATTTAGGCTTGCAGTGCCCCTGCACTACACTAAGATGTCAGGGCCGGGGTGTGGGCAGCCTGGCCTAGGGGTTAGCATCAGGCACAGGCTGAGGGCCCAGGGACAAGAAGCCAGTTACTAGAAATCAGGCCAGACTGGAAAGCCAGGAGATCAGAGTCGAGAGACAAACTGGAGGGAAGGGATCAAGAGTCAGTTACCAAGAGTCAGGTCAAGTCAGTATACCGGGAGGTCAGGCTCAGAAGGCAGGAACAGGTCGACACCAGGGAAGCAGTGGTAGGGTGAAGCCCAGTTGTACAGACAACTTCTTTCTCAGGCTGCAGCCCCTAATTAAGCCAAATTAGGAGCCTTGGATCTCTGCCAGTCAGAGCATAGGGGCCAGGCTTGTGCCCCAGTTGGTTTCATGGACACCAGTCCCAGTTGCTGTCTGTGAGCTGCCAGGTGGAGTGTCATGACCCCCAGGCCCAGGTTTGAGACCTGCAGGGACTGATGTATGATTATCCCAGCAGATTTGATCTTAGCTCAGCACCTGAAGTTTCACTCTGTCCCAAGGGCTATGACAGGATTGCCAGATATCCACCAGCTTTTGCAATGTACATTTACTTTTAGGACAAAAGCATCACAGAGAAAACATATTATAAAATAAACCGTCTATACACTTGCTAGCTTCCCAGGTGTCACCCATCTTCCACATAGAGACCTTGACTGGTTCCAATACTCCACACCCTTTCAGCAGGGTTTACCCTCTTGGTTATAAGTTCATGTCAATTTGTTGGATCAAAATGAGGGTTATTCAGCCTATACAGGCTGGCCCTTTATACCACAAGTTCTTTCTTCGTCTCTTGAACCCAATCTGAACCAGTATTTGTAATTTATCAGTCCCAGGGCCTGCTGTAATTACCCCTTAATGATTTTATTTCCTGGAGGGAGTTCATGCAGCCAGCATACAATCCCTGGCACACAGAGCTACAGATAAGATTTATACATTGATAAAATAGCCTCAAAGATATTGCATGTGTCCACACCATCTGTCACAACAATATTCATAGGGCTTTCCATGCACTACCCATTTCTCAGAAGTGTGGAACAAGTCATGGAGTCATGTATATATATATATGTTTGCATTTAGTTTTTAATATGATGTGTATGGCTGATTCCAGACATGTTTCCTAGGGTAAAAACTCTCATTGACTTCAATGGGACCAGGATTTCAACCCTCGTTTTTATCATCCTGAGCCATATAATTCAGACCTGGATCTGAATATTAAACACTTCAACATTTAGGGAAACTTGGATCAGGGTTTTGGTTCAGGTCCATCTCTAAGTTTTTACATAAGAAACAGCATCAGTATTTTGAGATTAAACTCATTTTGCTGTTTTTTTCATCTGATTAGGCAGATGCAACTATTTCTCTTGGATATGGACTGTGAAGCTGTCAACCATGCTTTTGTGAATTTCAGATTAGGGTTATTGTAATGTATCCTCCATGGCGCTACCCTTAAATACCATTGAAAAACAACAGAGAACATAGTATATGAGTTCTCTGACAAATGCCCTGGCTTCCAATTCCCTTCTAGGTACATTTTAAGGTGTAAATCCTTAGATATTTTAGGCCTTGGCTATGCACCATTGCAATAGATGACATCAGCCAAAGCACTCAAACTGAGAGTTCCAGATTTAAAACTCTGCGGTAAAGCAGGTTGGAAAAAGTGAAAAATAATTTTGTAAAATATTTTGAAGTTGTTTCCATTTTGCAGACTTGGCTTCAAAATTGAGACTATTTTTTTTTCCAAATTGCTCATGATATCATAGCATTACATAAATGTAGGGCTGAAAGGGACCTCAAGAGGTCATCTAGTCCAGCCCCCTGCACTGAGGCAGGACTAAGTAAACCTAGACCATCCCTGAATGATGTTTGTGTAACCTGTTCTTAAAAACCTCAGAAGGCTTTTTTTTTTAAATCAATTTTTTGTATTTTCCCCTTTTTCCACTGACTGCAATAAAATGAATAAAGTCCATGGTGTGTTTGTTTGTGTTCATGTTTCCTATTGCTATTCTGCAACTTTTCAAAACTTCTCCAACTTTGGAACAGCTACTGACACTTGGTAACTTTTCCAAAAGCGAGGAAGTTTTGAAAAGTTACAGAATGAAGGGGGGGAAGTGGAATTCCCTCGTCATAAATCAAAAATCTGAAAGTTCAAAATTTTAAAATGTTTGGTTTAGACAAAACCCCAGAAGCTTTAAGAAAACAAAAAATAATTTGTGAAAGATTTTGGTTCGGAAAAAAAGTTTCGAATTAAAAAGTTCAACCAGCTCTGAGCTGCAGTGTCCAACAGAGTGCAAAGGCACAATCCTCAGCTCAGCCAAGCTCATATTAGGTACAAGTGAGGGAGGGAAAAGCGAAGGCCTCTTTATGTCTCTCCTAACCAGCCCCTAGCACAAGTTAGAGTAGCCACAGTCAAAGTCAAGTCAAAGTTCCCCCAAGCCAATAGCTCATCAGCCCAACACAGTTAAGGCACATCAGTTCCATAGCCAACAGTACCCGACCGAGTGGTGTGGTCTAATTTGTGTCGGCAGGACCAGTCGCTAGTCTGCTAGTTGAAAAGTGGTAGAATGTATTGTACTCCCCACTCCTGCCCCTGGAATGCCTCCTCACTCCAACTGACCCGGGACACACACACTCTGTGCCCTTGTATAGCAGCTGTAAGGGAACTTGGCACTACTCTGGAAGCACAAAGTGACCTCAGTGGTACTGAGAATCTGGCCCTTAGTCTGTTGAACCTTAGAGCATTGTGCTAGGCCAGGGATCGGCAATCTTTGGCACGCGGCTCGCCAGGGTAAGCCCCCTGGCGGGCCGGGCCGTTTTGTTTACCAGCCGCGTCCACAGGTTCGGCTGATCGCGGCTCCCACTAGTCGAGGTTCGCTGCTCCAGGCCAATGGGGGCAGCAGGAGGGGGTGACCAGTACATCCCTCAGCCCGCGCCACTTCCCGCAGCCCCCATTGGCCTGGGATGGCGAACCGCGGCCAGTGGGAGCCGCGATCAGCCGAACCTGCAGACGCAGTAGGTAAACAAACCGGCCCGGCCCGCCAGGGTGCTTACCCTGGCGAGACCCATGACAAAGGGTGCCGACCCCTGTGCTAGGCTCATGATTTCTCTCAGGCATTCAAGGGGCTGGTATTTAGTTTTTGAGGAAAGTCTATAGTATTAAATATTGTAAAATTTGGCACCGAAGGCAAGTTATGGGGTCCCAAAATGACTGCCCCCCCAGTCAGGATTTCCAGGGTGCATCATGAGCTAACCACACCAACACCCCCTTCCCCACACTCCCACAAGTCTGCTCCAGAATACCTCTTACTCTGTGGTGGGGGGAACAAGCATAGACTAGCAGAAGACCGCTACACCAGTCCTCCACCGGTTCAGTGATCCTTTACACTATGACAATCCTCAGCTGTTGCCTTAAGGCAGTTTAAGTCCCCTTTGAGTCGTGAGATTGGGTATCAGGCAATCTAGAATCTATTCTGCTACTGGCTTGCTGGATGACCTTGAGAACATAAGCTTTCTGTATCTGTTTCCATATCCGCAAATTGGTCAGAGTAATGCTTCTTTGCTTTCATAAAGTTATTTGGAATCAGAGCAAAAGCTGTACATGTGCAAAATATTCCATTACTATTATTTTAAGGATATATTTTGCAGTTAATATTAATCATTCTTAATGCGTAATTGCTTACATATCCAATGCAGTTGATAGTTTTATTTGCAGTAGAAGGGGAAGCCAATTCAATATTTATATTAATAATTTCTCCACACCTCCCTCTATTGTCTCTTTCCAGGCGTGGCTTGCTGTTATTTTTCTCTGTCACTTACAGAAACACCTGAATAATGAGAAAGTTCAGTTTCTCAGTCCTGCTTCAACAGATCACAGGGGGAACAATTTCATTTATCCTTTGGACAATGGAGAACAGCAGCCAGGTAAAGGGGACTGAGGTCTGGGATTCACTCTGTAGTACTGAAGTTAGTGGGGGGCATGGATCAGCGGACACCCCTTTTCTACTGCCCTGTTGGAACCTCCCTTTACCACATAACAGGAGAATGCACTATGCGGACCCTACACATCCTACAGTGGTGTTTGTATCTGCATTGGAAGTGAAAACATTTCCCTTCATTAAATGCAAAGCACACATTGGCTTTCATATCTGGATTTTGAAGCTGAGGTTTTGGCACAGGCAACCCACTGTCTGTAAATGCCATCTGGGCAGGGTGATAAGGAGTTATCCACGCCAGCCAGAGTTCCTGGTCTATTTTACCCCAGGGTAAATCAGACTTTTCTGCAATCCTCTGCCTAAATTCTCTGTCATATCTTAACCATGCTACCCAGATATAGCATAAGCCCTCATACTTGAACAAGGAAGTACACTCCTTGGGGTTCCTTACACATATTATACTCACATAAATGTTTGAGGCATCTTAGGTCTGCAGGGTTTGTCCTCCTTGTTTTTGTGATTTCTTCATCCTTCCTCTGTCAGCTCTTCCCTGAAGAGCAGGGAAATAAATCCGCAAATTTCCCTTTCCAAATCTTTCCTGTAACCCCTTTAGACAGACGATTCCCAAGTGGGTGATCGGATCCCGCATAAGCTGCTGTGTCTCCTGCCTATGTTTCTTTAGGAATTATGCCACCTGGAGACGGAGGGAGGTCCCCTCCCTAATTGCTCCTTATTCCCTTGTGGGATCTCAGTCACACCCCAAACCTGGGACGGTGCTACCCCCGCATCTGAGAGGGGCTCACTCTTATCAGGCAGGCTGCCCAACCTATGGGCCACCAATGCCAATGATTTTGCCAGGTCACCCCATATGCATTGAGGGGGGCATGTCAGAGGGAGGAAAGACCTGGGCTGTCACCCAGTTTATGGAACTCACTTTCATCAAAGGTAACAATGACCACAGGCCTCACTGTATTCAGAACTTTCTCTCAATAAGGTCTTCACACACACATACATAATGTGCCCTTTTCACAGAGTGAAGCAATCGCTGATCTCCCACTGTGCTCTCAGAGCTTCAGGAGGGATTGTGCTTGAGTTAGTGAATATGCCTTCATCAAGAGCTTTCTTTGCATCAGTGCAACTCCTCATTACCTCAATATTGAGCTGTGCATTAAGGGCACAAAATAAGCCCTATAGTATAGGAACAATATTATGTGACCATCTTTCTTTAGCTTCCCATAATGTTGTCTCCAGCCCAGAAAAATGCCTGGAACGCATCTGTAAAACATCTTCAAGGTATGTTGTATCCACAGAACTTAATAAAAAGATAAACCTTAGAGCCAGCATTTCTCAACTCTTCTTCTCTTGGACTAATGACTTATGATGCACACCTCTGTAAAGAACTGCATTTCTGTGCCAAAAACAAACATTTCACTAACAGTATCTGGCCTCCATATGCAAAAACAGTATCTCGCTCTTGATCCACTGGATATTTCTGTACTAGGGAAAAAACAAGATAAAAATGTAAATTTGCTAAGCAGAGTGTACAGTGATCATCATATGTACTTCTGTGGCTTATTTATATCCACGGTGAAAATGAATTGTACTAAATACTATCATTCATTTCACGTTTGTATTGTGATATACAGTTTCCTCTCTGCAGCACATGCACAACAGAACTCTGTCTTTCTCTACATAATAGCATAAGCCAAATAAATGTTAACAGACTTGCACATTGATGCTGTTTCATTACTAACTTGGCTCTGCCTCGTTTTACGGCTACGGTGTTGAACTCGATTCTTTTGTCATCTCTCTTTGTTTACTTCTACCTCCGTGATAATATATTGCCAGAAAGGACATATGCTTGACAGATGCAGAACCCAGATATTGTTGTGAACTTTATGTTTCCAGCAGTGATATCTGGGTTTATCATTTGTTCATTTTCTTGCTGCTGGATAGACCTTCAATGCCCTTTTTGGCTTTGCAATGTTGATTTCATTTATGGTGCCAGCTCTTGGGGTCAGCTAAAAAGGACATGTATTTTGTGACTCGGGTCCATTCCATTAAATATGTATGAAACAATTCTCCATTCTAAATCTTTTAAAAGCAGCCATCTTAAGGCCTGATCTTGCTCTCATTGTGGTCAATGAGAATTGTGCTCCTGACTTTTAGGGGAGCAGGGTCATGCGCGTATAGTGTAACTTACCAAATGAATTCAAGGAATGGCCAGGATTTTCAAAAGTTACTAGGGAGTTTGGGTGCCTAACCTGAGATGCTTAAAGGGGCCTGATTTTCAGAGGGCAGGTGCTCAATGCAGAGACACTTGGCCAAATCAATGGCAAAGTCAGGATCAGAACTCAGGAATCCTCTGAACTGAACGGACTTTAGGAATTCTCAACAGGCTCTTAATGAATCGGAGTAAGATTTAAAGCTCTCTGCCATACAGCTTTTGTGTTTGTAGTCAAAAGTTGTTGGTAGCATTTGCCTGTACTGCAAAATAAGACTTACTGAGCCCTATTCCTCCCTGATGAAGCCAGTGGAGTTACAAGAGAAATGAACTGGGCCCACTTAACCAAGGATATATTTGTGCTGTGACAGCACGCTTATTATTCACTGATGTATTTCATGCTTTGTGGCTAGTAATGTTATTTCAGGCTGATATTTTGGTATTATATCTTCACAGTCCCTGCTTCTCTTTGAATTCTGGTGAAATTAGAATAAACATAAGTATGGCATTCAAGTGTCAGAGTTTATTACGGGACAAATTCTGCAAGGTGCTAAGGACCCTGAACTCCCACTGACTTCAACAGGACTATTTGTGCTTAGAGTGAGGCACGTGCTTAAGCACTTTGCTAAGTTGGGGCCTTAAACTGCTATATTCAATTACTTTCTTTTATTCTTGTATAAACAAATAGTGTCATGAAGGTGCTATGTCAGTGTGCATGCAGAAACAGAGCCATCTGGGACAGTTTTAATTACAAATGCCTCAAAAGGCAGTTCAGTAGCTAGAATATTGCACAGTTAGCCTTGTGTTAATACTTTTATCTAGCTGGCATGACAACTTGCACATTACTCAGTACTAACTTCAATCTTCTTAGCAACTGAATTACAGGCGATCATGGGGCACGTAAACTTTGATGCTGGGTGGTGGCTCCCAGTTAGGCATTTTGTGCCCATCTGGCATCAGTCTTCTGTGGAGTGTGAAAACCCCACCACTTTATCAGAATGACAAAGGAAATCTTCTTCTTAGCATATGTGCAACGTGCCTCAGGCAGCACGTGACCAGGATTCATCACCGAATTTGGTCTGCTGGTTGGACCATTAGCTTCCCTGGCTTGGGCCGGGTTCTGATGGGGAGTCAATGTGAACGCCGATCCATGCCCCCCACAAAGGAAATGAATGAAGACTTAGAAGTGTGGGAAAGATTCTTGGAAGAGTTTAATGGAGTTTGGTGTTCAGACTAGTACTCAAAAACATGAGCTGCAGGTACAACCTGACGCCTCGGGAGGCATAGGTTTTGGGGTTTACTTTCAAGGAGATTGGTGTGCACAGAGGTGGTCAGAAATCTGGGTGGCTCAGGGGACATCAGTTTCCTTGAGGTTTTTTTTTCCTGTACTGGTGGCAGTCACTATTTGGGAAGAAAACTTTCAGAACAAAAAGTCTGTTTCTGGTGTGACAACCAATCTGTGATCCATATTGTTGATAGTTGCTAAGACTGCCCAGGGAATGAGGTTGGTGAGGGCCTTTGGTTTACATTGCCTGTGGTTTAACAGCCTTTTTCATGCAGTGCATGTCCTAGGAGTGGATACTGGTGTTCCTGATGCTCTATCTTGATTTCACAGCAAAGCCGATAATAATCATGTCAGGGTCTGCAGCTGTGGGAAGGGGCCATTTTATTTAAGGTGGCATTTGTTGTTGCTTTCTATAAGTGCAGTGTGGTTTACAGGAGTGGTGGTTTAAGGTAAAACTGGTAAATTGGGGTACATGGCTTCTTTGGGGGCAGAGGCTCTGTAGTTGTTATGGGCAACCCCAGTGTCAGGGGCTGGATGTCACAGGGAACAATTCAAAGAGGGGAGGTAGTTGGCAAGGTCACTTGTGGTGAGCACTGGCTTGTTTGTTGTATGTTTTAGAGTTAAAAGTAAAGTCTCTCATCAAAGGAGGAGTGTAAAATCTGTTACTATGAGTCCCACATGCTTTCTACTCTCTTTTACCATTTAGGAGGACCAGAGTCACAAGTGGTGGCCCTAATTGGGATTGGTGCTTCCATGACTACTACTTGTGTGAATGTGCTAAATTCTTGGCAGGAGGGTGTTGTATTTCTGCTCATTTGCTTATCCTGGCTTTTCTTGGTAGCCCCTGAGTCCATTCTGGATGCAAGTGAAATAAGAAACTTCCTTGCAGAAAGAAGTGCTGGGTTCTGGGATTGAATGGAGGCAGTCTGGGTTTTTTAAGCAATTTACCATCCAGAAAAGTTCTGCAGTACATAACTTTGCTTCCTCTCTGGCAGAGAAAAAGTAGGAGCTCTTTGCCTCCTGCATAGCACTGGCATAGGTTTGCCACTGCATGTGTGCACGTGTTATTGCCCTCTGCTTGCTGGCCTACAGAAAAAATAGGTCCACAGGTGTTGGAACTCTCCTTTAGCACAGGAAGCAGAGGCCTGGCTTTCTGGAGCTAAAAATGAGGATTCTATTCCCACCTTCTTGTGGGTGTGTGACATACATAGTAATTGTTACAAGTCTGCTATAATACAGCACATAACACAGCCATTTACCACTTTAATTTAAAAGTTCAGATCCTGAGGGTAGAGTCCAGTAAAACAAAATTTTCATATGGGATGTGTAACTTATGTATAATTGTTCTTATACAGGCATTCCTTGTGAGAAGGGTGGCAAACTTTTCTTTATTATACTTGTCAGAAATGTAACTTTTGGTAACTTCTGTCAAATAACCTGTTTGGTTCTGGCCTTTATCAATTGCCAAAATACTTTGCATCTGTCACGGAAAATGTAATAAAATGAAATTTTAAACAAAAGGATACCTTCTGACCCACAGTTTAAAATACAAAGGCTTTTTTTCCCCTTACACCCATCATAAAAAAGGGTTACTTACCTGTATTGTAACTGTTGTTCATCGAGATGTGTTCATGAGTGCACTGTAGCCAAAAAGCTTTCCCTAGTGATACCCATCAGGGTGGTACATGTGCTGTGCATCTCCTTGTGCATTCAATCGAGGGCATAAAAGGAAAAGGCGCCACCTCAGTTCCTTCTCATGACATTGGCTGGTAGTTGGAGCTTTCAGTTGGCTACTGCTCATGGTACCCTGTTTTCCTCTGAGGAATTTTTTTTTCTTATTGTAAATAATTAGTAGTTAGTTTGGTACCAGCGTTTTTTCCCACCCAGCAACTTATTGGTTTATTTTATAAATTTTTTTCTTGCTTTGATTTAGGTTTGTTTTGCCTGGTATTGGAGAGGCTTAGTTATGCCTAAGTATCCTGGCTTTAAGCACTGTCTGATATGCAGGGTGTCTCTGCCTATTAGTGACCCTCACATGCACTTGCTGTTTTGTCTCGGTGAAGGCCATATTAGAGACAAGTACTCTATTTGTAAATCTTCTAAAAGGAGGATCTAGAAGCCTAGGAATATTAGGTTATGGGACTACTTCATGTAGTATGCCATGTAGCCCTCCTGGGTGGGCCTGGGTTGTTCAAAACTGAGCACTTCATCCTTGGCCTCCAGAAAAGCTCTTGCAGATCTTTCTGATGTGCCCTGCTGCTCAAAGTCAGTCACTGAGGAGAAGAGGAAGCATTCCTGTTGTCCAAGTATGTCTCATAAAAGATACAAGTCAGTTTCAGGGTGAGATCTGACTTCAAAAACTGACAAAGTCCTCTTCTTCTTCTAACAGGGATGTTGGGCACCTTAAAGCTTCAGCTAAGTCTTTGCACGAGGTTAGAGTGCAGGTAGAGACTCACAGTTCTTTGGTACTGATGGTTGAGCTTCAGCAAGAAGACCAGCCACTGACTCTGGTACCTTTTCATGTACCATCAAGACTGGCATCAACAAAGCTCCTAGTAGAGGCACCAACTTTGTCATTGTCACAGATTTTATCAGTGCCTATGCAGAGACCTATGCAGCACATAAGACTTACTTTGTCTCTTAGTGCTGGATTCCCCTGTGCTGAAGCAGGATATTTCCTTGGCCAAGTAGGTCATGCAATCAAATATCAATGCCTCCTTCGGTACCAACTCTCACTTCCTTGGCACCAACCCATTGGGAATGTTATCCTCTGTGGCCAAGAAACCTCCAGTACTGACTTCATCAAGACAAGTGGTACCCGTGGGACTTAAACTGTCCATATTGTCCATAGTACCGATGAGTAAAGCTACCACATGCCCCAGTTACGCCTTCTGGTACCTATCTACCAATGCCTACAACTACTCTTTTTCTTCATTAGAGTCTGAGGAAGGGACCTATGCTTCCCCTTATTTCAGAGGCAGCTCAAGATTCTCTCCCACGTATTCATTGGTGGCAAGATCAGACACCTGCCATAGACAGTTCTACTGTGGCAGATTGAGGTAATCTCCCAGCTGGCGAACTCTGCCATACCCATATGTGCAGTGGCCATATTGGAACCCAGGGGACATTCCTCTAGCTAGCTTTTAGGTCAGTTCCCCAGACCAGTTGAGGCAAAGATCCTCACTTCATCCCAGAGACAGAGGAACCTGGTGCCTGGTACCAAGCTCAGTATTGACTTGCCTTAGGACCCTCCTTGACTGGTACACGCGATGCAGCAACTTTTGGAGTTGAAGGCTCAGACTGGCCCAGTAGAGACTGAGGACTCCATTTTAACCACTAATAACTCATCTTCTTGTCCAGATGAAGCCTTGGCTCCTGAATCATCATCTCCCATTGAGGACTATTTAAAAAACTACCAGGTACTCATTTCAGGGTGGCTAATTCCCTGGGGATCCAAACAGAACCAGTCCAAGACAACCCTCACCAGTTGGTGGACATTCTACATCTAACCATCTCAGGTAGTGTGGCCCTGCAAATTAATGAAGCCATTTTGGAAGCTGCAGAAACCTTATGGCAGACATCTGCTTCTTAAGCCCTCATGGTGAAAAAAACTGAATACAGATACCAAATACCTTCACAGGGATATGGACACTTATATACCCATCCAGCTCCTGGGTCCCTGGTAGTTACAGCTGCCAATGAGAAATGGTGGGCGGGTTGCCGCCAACAGCTGGACTCGTTTTGGAGAAAGATTTATTCCACTGCTGAGTCACAAATGTGCATAGCCAATCATCAGGTTTTACTGGCAGGGTCTGTTAAAGAAGGCAAGTTAAAGAAGTATGGGCTGGATGAATGGACTAAGGTGGATAGAAAGCTGGCTAGATCATTGGGCTCAACGGGTAGTGATCAATGGCTCCATGTTTAGTTGGTAGCCGGTTTCAAGCGGAGTGCGCCAAGAGTCGGTGCTGGGGCCGGTTTTGCTCAATATCTTCATTAATGATCTGGAGGATGGCGTGGACTGCACTCTCAGCAAGTTTGCAGATGACACTAAACTGGGAGGAGTGGTCAATACGCTGGAGGGTAGGGATAGGATACAGAGGGACCTAGACAAATTAGAGGATTGGGCCAAAAGAAACCTGATGAGGTTCAACAAGGACAAGTGCAGAGTCCTGCACTTAGGACGGAAGAATCCCATTCACTGTTACAGACTAGGGACCGAATGGGTAGGAAGCAGTTCTGCAGAAAAGGACCCAGGGGTTACAGTGGACGAGAAGCTGGATATGAGTCAACAGTGTGCCCTTGTTGCCAAGAAGGCTAACGGCATTTTGGGCTGTATAAGTAGGGGTATTGCCAGCAGATCGAGGGACGTGATCATTCCCCTCTATTCGACATTGGTGAGGCCTCATCTGGAGTACTGTGTCCAGTTTTGGGCCCTACACTACAAGAAAGATGTGGAAAAATTGGAAAGAGTCCAGCGGAGGGCAACAAAAATGATTAGGGGGCTGGAGCACATGACTTATGAGGAGAAGCTGAGGGAACTGGGATTGTTTAGTCTGCAGAAGAGAAGAACGAGGGGGGATTTGATGGCTGCTTTCAACTACCTGAAAGGGGGTTCCAAAGAGGATGGATCTAGACTGTTCTCAGTGGTAGCAGATGACAGAACAAGGAGTAATGGTCTCAAGTTGCAGTGGGGGAGGTTTAGGTTGGATATTAGGAAAACCTTTTTCACTAGGAGGGTGGTGAAGCACTGGAATGGGTTACCTAGGGAGGTGGTGGAATCTCCTTCCTTAGAGGTTTTTAAGGTCAGGCTTGACAAAGCCCTGGCTGGGATGATTTAGTTGGGAATTGGTCCTGCTTTGAGCAGGGGGTTGGACTAGATGACCTCCTGAGGTCCCTTCCAACCCTGATATTCTACGATTCTATGATTCCAACTGGGGTGCCCGTGCCTGATCTAAGTTTGCAGAGAAACTTCCTGATGATTCCAAAGAAAAATTTCAGGTTATGCTGGATAAAGGATGTCTAGTAGCACAAACATCTCTCCAGGAACCATTAGCTGTGGCGGACTCTGCAGCAAGGATGATGGTGACTTTGGTTTTCTTGCGCCACCTCTTCTTGGCTGCAGCATTTGGGAATACCTATGGAGATGCAACAAGCTATTGAGGACTTGCCTTTTGAAGGTTATTCATTGTTCTTATAGAAAACTGATGAGGCATTAAATACCCTCACAGACTCTAGGGTGACCCTTCACTACGTGGATTTATATACTTTGGTGCCCATGAGGAAACACCTTTACCCACAACTATTGCAGAGGCAATTAGACTCCTCCAGGAAAAAAATATAGATCTGAGAGGTGCGGGCCTCCCTCTTTATCTGCTACTACTGCTTCTAAACAACACCCCTCCACAACAAAGCAGTCCCTTTGACTGCTTGAGAGCAGCATTTCTTCTCCTTCCCTGCCATTCAGAAGCAGGCTGTCTCACTTCTTAGGTGCTTGGAAAGCCATCATTGCTGACAAATGGCTTCTGAGCACTGTGGATCTGGGTTATGCACTCCAGTTCCTTTCTATGCCTCTCTCCCTTTCCCTATCCCTTTTCAGGGACCCCTCAAATGTCTCTGTTATTATTCAAGAAATTCGTACACTTCTCCATCTAGAAACTATAGAGAACGTGTTCCTACAACATCAGGGAAGAGGATTTATGCAAGTTATTTCCTCATACCCAAGCAAGAGGTGGGGGGATAAGACCCGTCCTAGCCCTGTGGAACTTAAATAAGTATATAAAGAAGACAAAGTGTTGTATGTTATCCTTAGTGTTCATCATCCTGTCACTTGATCCTGAAGATTGGTATGCTGCTCTTGATTTGCATTCCTTGATTTGCAGGAAGACTATTTCCATGTAGCTATTCACCAGAGCCATAGGAGATTTTTTAGCTTTATGGTTTTGGACTGTCATTGCCAATGTACTGTCCTCCCTTTTGGCCTGTCATCAGCTCCCAGGGTATTTACCAAATGCAGAATTGGCATTCATGTGTTCCCCTTCCTGGATGACTAGTTAATTCAGGAATATTCCAGACATCAGGTAGTCCTGGGCATGGTGAATCCAGTTTCAACCGCATTTTTTTGAGGGGGGAGGGAGATGGGGGGCAGGGGCTGGATCTGACCTATGAATTTTGAGCACATGGTGTTGGCAATACTGCATACAGTGCATTTTCTATTCCATGCACAAAACTAGTATTAATTAGTTAGTATTAATTAATTTATTTAATATGAATGAAAGTGAAGGTTGATAAATCAAGCAGTCAGAAGTCAGGAAATGCAGAGTTAGGGCTGAAAACTCAAATTTAGCTCTGATCCTTGTGTTTATGCCTTAAAATAAAGTCTGGCTTTCCATCATTTTAAATTATTTGTCAAATAAAACAACGTATAGTTTCATGCAAATAGGAATTGCTTATAGAAACTTACACACAGTAACTCACAATATCACACACAGCCTCAGCTCTCTGCAATGGGACAAATCTCCAGAACCTCAAAGGGTATGTCTACGCTGCACTAAAACACCTGCAGCTGGCCCATGTCAGCTGACTCAGGATTGCAGCACTTGGGCTGTGGGGCTATAAAACTGCAGTGTGGATGTTCGGGCTCGGGCTGGACCCCCTCAAAGTCCCAGAGCCTGGGCTCCATTCCCATGCTGCTTGTTCTGAGTGACCAGGCACTACTATATAGCCCCTTTAAGGGGCTATGCCCTGTTCCCCACTTACTGTCAACCTGTGGTACAGACTGGACAGTCCCCAGGGTGTGAACCCTGCTGTCTAGAATCAACAGAGCAACTAGCCCCAGTGAGACACCTCCACCTATTGTCCTCATGAAGAATATGAGGGGGTTTTATCCCACTGAACTCAGCCCTTACCCACTAGTGCTTTCTACTTACTGATTCCAATAAGAATTTTGTTTCTCTTGATTTCAGCTCATTCTAATTTCTCCTGTGGACTTGGATTTCCTAGGATCCATCCCCTGCTCTCCCCCCGGCTCTGTCTGACAGCTTTGTTGAGGGAGAAGCTAGCTCTCTTCAAGTCAGAAAGGGTCCTAATTTAATTCCTGTTTCATGGCAGACTAGAAGCATTGTCAGTCTTGCTGTGAAATGCAGAGGCTCAGCAGAAACACTAGCAGACTCTGTCAGTTCCCCAACACAGCCGTCAACAGCCCCCCCAAACCAAACTCCTTGGGACTCATGAATCCATTACTCCCTCCACACCAATACCTCCCAGCCAAACTCCTTGACGCACTCAACTCCTACTCTCTCTGATGCAATCACTTGCAGACAAACTCCTTCAGAGCCTCTATTCTCCTTTTGAACTGGAGCAGTTAGAACACGTGTTGGCTAACATTCAACTCAATGGCATGTCTCGGTTTATCTATAACACAATAACTTTTGAAGATTACAACCAATCAATCCAATATTTCAGAGAGATCAGGAAGATCTATTTCCTTCCCCACAAAACTGCAGGCTGAAAACCCCACAGTAAGGTCTAAACATGGAAACGTTTAGGAAATTGCACATTGATTTCCCTCTCAAAGGTGGAATTCCTCCAGAACTGTCCTCTGACACTCACTCCCCCTTCACTCCTCTTCAACTCAGATCATTAAGCTGAGGTGCCCTTAGAGACAAAGAACCAGCTTTCCCCCCTTACTGTGACCTGGACCTCATGGGATAGATCCTTTGTATTATATAGCATGGCCACTCCCTGGCCACTTGCTCTGAGTGACCAGGCATTGCTGTCTGTCCTGTATAAGGGTGTCCCCTCTTCTCCCCTTGCAGTCAAAACGCTGGTACAGACTGGACAGTCACCAGAGGATGAACCCTGCTGTCTAGAATAAACACAGCCCCAATGGGAAGCCTCCACCTGGTACCTTCAGCCACTAGCCCCTAGCCTCTTTTGTGGTGAAAGAACATGGAGCGTGAGGGAACTAATGTGCTTTAAAGTTTCTGATTCCAATCAGGATTTTGTTGTCATTTAATGGCGAGGGAAGGAAGAAGGGAAGAGGGAGGAAGCTCCTTCTAATTTTTCCTCTGCTAAAGTCTCCTATGGGCTTGGACTTTCCTAGGATCCATCCGCTGCACTTCCACATGATCTGTCTGACAGCTTTGTTGGGGGAGAAGCTAACTCTCTTCAAGCTGGACAGTGCCCTAATTTAATTTCAGTTTCATGGCAGACTGGGAGAATTGTCTGGTCTGGCTGTGAGATGCAGAGTCTCAGCAGACTATGTCAGTTCCTCAATACAGTCTGCAAGAACCCGCCTAAACCAACTTCCATCAAACCCATGAAGCCACTGCTTCCTCTGCACCAGTCTCACCCAGCCAACCTTCTAGTACGTCTACAAGACAAAAAAAGAAGGGAGGGGGTGTGTTAACTCAGGTTAGCTGAGGTTACAATAGCAGTGAAGACATGGCAACCCTCATTTTAACTTGGGTTGGCAACTTGAGTTCAACCCCAAGCTCCCCCACCGGCTTTAACTCTGGTTTGCTGACCCAAGTTAACACACTTTTTTTTTTTGCAGTGTAGACATACATTTAGACACACTCAAAGCTCCTACTCTCTCTAATGCAATCCCTCCCAGCCTAAGATTCTCAAAGACTCTATTCTCCCTTTGAACCAGAGAAGCTAGAACACTTGTCTGTTTTCTTTGTTATTCCCTTATGTTATTTTTTTGGCCTCCCAATGTAATTAGAAAAAAAAAACGGAACCACCATTCCCAGCACTAGAAAAACTCCAAGATCCATGGAGCTCCCAGCATTATTTCCCCAGCTCTCAGTATTGCGACAAATTTTTATAACTTCCCTAATTTGGGAATTTCCCTGAGCTTGTTCCCTTGTTCACACTCTTCAACACATAACTTAGCTATTCCCAGGTATTTCTCTGGGTTCTTCTACTTTTCTTCCCATGTTGCTGTTAAATCTCTTCTTTATATTTTTTAATTTCCCTTTTCTCTCTCTCCCTGACTTGCCCAGGTCTGTCTTGATCACTACAAGAGTGTGTACTCAGCCCTTCTGCTCCCACCTTGCCTAACTGCTGAAAGACAGACCAAAGGTTCATTTCCCACCCAGTTACCAACTTCACAGTGCTAGGTTTTGTGCTGAGTGGCTGGCATCACAGAACGGAGCTGAGATACTCTCTGTCTTTCACAGTTAAGACACCTCAACAACCTTAAACTTCCCAGTAGTGACACTGTGCAAAAACCATATGATTAGGATAAAGGGATTTTATTGTTTGTGGTCCCAGATTAGATAGAACTGATTTTTAAATGCACTTTCAATTTTCCTTTTCATATTTTTCTCTCACATTCTGTCACTAAGGGGCAGAGTTAAGGTTGTGTGGGTTTCTCAGCTGTGTATTTCCATACCTTTAGCCTGAACTCTCAATTTCCCAAGTTTAATGCTCGGTTTGGGGATAATTACAACATCCCTGTAAAGGTTTTTACCCTTAAGTTACGGATTCATATTCACAACATTAACTCCATTTTAACATAGTTTGTCTGGCATTTTCCTTGGTTATTAAAAATGATTTAAAATGCCAGACATGAACCCTAAGCGAGAATTCCACAGAGAATGTTGCCCAGGATTATTTCTAATTATTTGACAATAGGTAGTATCAACCTTAAATCATTTTTTTGTATTTTAACTATAGGGCAGTTAACTCTTTGGGGAGGCTTGGAGGTCCGTGGAGTTTCTTTTGGGAATCTCATAGACTTGAAGGCCAGAAGGGACTATCATGATCATCTAGTCTAACCTCCTGCACCTGGCAAGCCACAGAACCTCACCCACTCACTTGGGTAATAGACTCCTAACCGCTCACTGAAGTCCTGAAATCACGGTTTAAAGACTTCAAGTTACAGAGAATTCACTGTTTACACTAGTTTAAACCTGCAAGTGACACGTGGCCCATGCTGCAGAGGAAGGCGAAAAAACCCCAGGGTCTCTGACCCAGGGGAAAATTCCTTCCCAACCCCAAATATGGCAATCAATTAATTCCTGAACATGTGGTCAAGACCCACCAGCAAGGCACCTGGGAAAGAATTCTCTGTAGTAACTCAGAGCCCTCTCCATCTTGTGTCCCATCACTGTCCATGAATCTGAGAGCTAGGGACATTTGTTACAATAATAAACTGTGCCCTCAGGCACCGGCCTGAAACAGCCTCTGTCCTGGGCTGGTGAGAATGCCCACTAATTCACAGAGTACCACTGAAAAATAAACAGTTCACATTCTAAATACAGAAGCACCACAATAATGCCAATACTCTGTCACACCATGTGCTTACATATTAATAGCACCCACAACATCATACTTTTTAAATAAAATTCCACCCCACGAATTTACAAAAGAATCTCTTTTAATTTTGCTTTGTTTCTTCCTACTCCATGTTGTCTGGCAGGGGCAAATACATTAAAGGGCACTTTTGTGTTGAAAAATTGTATTTGTTCAACTTTTTTAGGTTTAGTACCTCTCTATTCTTTTGCAACCTGGGTACTACAGTTTTTTAGATCCTTTTGTTGATAAACAGATCAGCATAGAGATGGGACTGAAGGTAAATCATGCCTGATTCTCACATGTCCCCTCTAAACATGAGACCTTCCTTGCGTGAGTATTTTTTCCTCCAGATAAAAGCCTTAGAGATTCAGATGTATTTGGGTTTGAATTCCAGACACCGACTTGGAAAATCTTGCATTGCAAATGGAAAAAGTGATACCTGATTCTAATGGTTCATTGTAGCTTTAGTATGCTCTCATCTAGTGGCAATGCTTTCTAGCATGCTGTGCTAAACAAAGTACACTTTAATGAGGGCCTGTGGATGATTTGCTAGCCTTATGTGGGAGGAAGCCAGAAGTTTGCTTTACCCAGTTATCATTTCTATTATTGAATCCCACTGTGTTTGGGAGATGTGATATTATTATATATATATATATATATATAGTTTAAAGCCATTGCTTTTCAAGTTCATCAGCAATGTCTGAGCAGAGTTGGCTTTAAGTCAGACTGCATTCTGCTCAATTCTAAATTCTCTACCTTTCCACCCCTGTGAGTTTTATCACAGATCCACCTCACCCTGTCCTGCCATACTGTTAATATTTTCAGTCTGGTTTCAATCACTCACAGGCTCACAGCCAGTCAGCCACCTTTAGTGTGACAAAAGAGGCATCTCAAAAGCGGAAGCATTTGCACAAAATTGCTTAGCAAATTTAGCGGCCTTTTAATTTTGCTGCCCTGTGTGACCATCTCCTTTACCATTTCCTATGGCTGACCCAGAATAGTGAGTGTGATCTTTAAAAGTTCCTAGACATTACTCAAGAATACAAACACAGTGCCGAGGAGGGCATTTAGAACTGCAACCGGAGGATAGAAGAAACCATTAAATGGATACAAACCTGAACTCTCTGTAACTGAGGCTTTTTCTCCTGAGATGCAATTCTTGGCAAATCAAGTTTCTATAAAATAAAATGTGAACAAAAAGTGTCATAATTCCACTCTCTGAACAATATTTTTTCAGAGACAAATTAGGTTTGCCAATACGTTACTTTTGATGCATCTTCACAGCAATTCAATGCAACTTGTTCAGCTGCTTTTTCCAATGAGTATTCCAACTGATCATAATAAGTCTAACCAAAAAAACCTCTGCGCTATTTGGTCCTGTTATAAAAGGGGGAAAAATCTGTAAACCTACTTTGCAGTTTGTCATTCTGATCAATCTTTTCCTGACAGATAAAGATTAGCTGCTGGCCCTTGTGGCTAATGCTGAAGCCAAATGAGATTAGGGAAGGTAACATTAGCATGCATCTCCCAGGACAGCTCATGGTTTCTGATAACCATTGAATAACCAGGGTCAAATTAGTGATGTGCTGCCAATACTTTACAAAAGGACTCCCACAAAAGTGTTCCCCTGAGCCTATGATAAACCCCAGATCTCTGGCGAGTGTCTGGTTGCAGAGAGGAAGGATGAAGGACTGAAGAAACTGCTCTGTGAGTGAGTTTACCCATCACTCGACTGGGGATAATAATGCTTTCCCGCATCAAGAGTATGTTGTGAGTTTAATTAAAGTACCTCAAATGATAAGTACTACAAAACTCCTGGTATAAAGATAATATGTCATATGACATGTTTCATTAGTTTTTAATGGTGACGTCTTCTGCAAACAGTAATCTTACCATGTGTATAAAAAATGTAAGGATATAGGTATTACATTGGACTTTATTTCATGTTCCTTACATACAATACAGTATTTCTTTGAGTTGCCATGCTATTTTAATCATGGAACTATTTCCAACTTTATGCTGAATAATAACACATTTATTTTTCTTGTGTCTCGTCTGAGAGAACAGTTGCTATTTTGCTGTCCTGTCTTCCGAATGTCAAACAATAGCTGAGGCTAAAATGTTTACATCTAAGTTCTGCCAAGTCTGAATTATTAATTTCTGGCTCTGCTTGGTCTCTTCAGCTTGTCCTGGATATTCATTGGAACTGTGATGCATCACTCCCTTTCATTTCTAAGATGACAGAACAGATCCATCGATTACTTTTCATTGATTTAAACCGGTCTCTGGTGAGACACTTCAAAGATATGTGTAGAATTGCTTTCTCCTATCCTGAATATTGCTTGTTTCCAGAGCAGCTTCTCTTCTTCTAACACAGAGTTATTGATCCATGCATGCAGGGCTTCTAAACTTGATTATTATTCATGTCTTCTCACTGGCCTCCCTCAGACTCTTATCTGACAATTATATTCAGCCCAGAATGTTACAGCATTTTCATTAACTCATTCCAAAATTAGGGACTGAGCCTTATTCCCATGAATAGTTGCTATTCACCTGTGTATCCTCACACACATAAGAGTTTCTAAGATTAGGACCTTGATGATCATTTGATGGGGTGGACCAGGCCCTGAGGCCCCTTGCTGGAGGGCTTGTGGCCCTGCCACACACACACCCCTCGCAGAAAAGGGCAGTAGAGAGGTCCTCCAAGCTGCCTTGAACAGCTGTGTGGGAAGCAGCCAATCAGGGCCCAGCAGGTCAGTATAAGATGAGCTGCAGGGCCAAAGCAAGTTCAGTTCCTAGCTAGAGGAGAGTGGATGGTGCTCCAGGCTGATTTCTGGGACTCCACAAGGACAGGGCCCTCAGGTAAGGGTGAAGAATGTGTGGGAGCCATGGGGAAGTGGCCCAGGGAATTATAGCAGCAATGCAGTTTATTTAAAGGGACATTGTGCATGGCTGCTATCTATAGGCTCCCTGGGCTGGGACCTGGAGTAGAGGGTGGGCCTGGGTCTGTCCCCTCTCCCCCACCCCTGCCAGCCACTGGGAAAGTGGCCTGGACTTTGAGGTACCCCAGAAGGGGGGGCTGAACTGTAGTAGCCCAGTTGAAGCTGGGCCCAGAAAGGCCCTGAGAGGGCCTAGTTATTATTTCCAGGGAAGCAGCCCTGGGACACTGCTCTAGTCCAGAGTGGGACAAACAGAGAGACATCACAGAGGGCACTGAGAGGCCCCTGTTTGACTTGTACCCCAAAAGGGGTTTGTGTTGCTTTTATCTCACAGATTGTGTATGACTTGGCCGGAGGGCTGAGTCACTAAAGACCCACCACAAATAGATTGAGAGCAGGCACACACACTTGGCCAGGGATTGCTCACGAGAGGTGAATGTGACACCCCCACCCCATTACAGATCATGTTTGTTCCTGTTCTTTCTTAACTCCATTAGCTTTGGGTGCATGTGATAGGGAGTTTGGGAGGCTGAGCAGCCTAGGGGTTAGCACACCTGACTTCCAGCCGTTTGCCTCCCTGTCCGGATGGTAGAGGGGTGTGTTCCTGACCTTGAGCCATGAATCTTTGGCTCTCCTCCCACAGCTGGGCCTTGGCCCTCCCTCTCCACCAGGTCCCAGCCCAAGGCTGTGTGGAAGCAACACCAGCAGAGTCCTCCCTGCAGCAAGTGTAAGTTCGCCTCTCTTGGCTATGTCCTACTTATAGATCCCTTCAGTTTGGGGCATGGCCCCTATAGTCCAAACAGTGAAGTCAGTCACTCAACAACAAAAGGAGTTCAAATATGCAGAGCCCTGCAGGACCTGCTGGCCCTCAAAGAGGGGTGGTGGCTGGAGCAGGCTCTGCCTGAGCGCATTACTGCTCCATAGTCCCTCTCAGGCTTACTCTTCTGTCTGGCTTCCTGGAAAAGGATTCCTCACTCCTCCAGCCTGTCCACCACCCTTTGTCTGGGCTTCTGCGCTCCTTTTAATCCACTCTTCCAGTGGGAGCATAACAGGTAGGCCTGGAGGGGTGGGGTTACCTGGGCTCAGTATTACCTTTTAACCCCTTCAGGTCCAGAGTGTACACCCCATCAGAGTGCAACAGGGTTGGGTTTTTTAAATTCTGACTCTGATCTTTAAGTGTCTTAATGAATTTGCTCTGTCTTAATTTCCCTCCCTCCTTCCTATGTAAGCCAATGACCACACTGACATCAAAGGAAGCAGGACTGGGTCTTCTCTCTAGTTGATAAGAACCACATTTCTTTCTAGTTTTAGGGTTCAATCCATCAAGGTGACACTCTTGTGAGCCAATCGGAGTGAAGACCTTGGAGACAGCCCTCAGCATATTGCAGGATCAGCCATTAGATCTCTTAGGCAGGGCCTTTGGGTGCCCACTAGTGTTGCCACCTGTCCAGGTTTTCCCAGAATTGTCCCTTTTTCAGGTAGCTATCCAGAGACATCTTCATGTGTGCTCA
The DNA here is from genome assembly GCF_002925995.2 of Terrapene triunguis. Classification (NCBI taxonomy): domain Eukaryota; kingdom Metazoa; phylum Chordata; order Testudines; family Emydidae; genus Terrapene; species Terrapene triunguis. The sequence continues at coordinate 707,330 of NW_020664534.1, read as the reverse complement.
GTATATACTGCCAGCTGTCCAGTTTTAAAAACTCAGGATCAGTTTTATGGGCTCAGCAACTCAAGTGACCCTCTCTGCTTGGATTACATTCCTGTGCTGAAATTCTGGCTCCATTGAACTCAGTTTTGTCAATGGGATTCCACCCCTCTGAATAGCTAGGATTCGGAGTACTGTTTTTAGACCAAATCCTGGAGACATTCTAAGTACTCACAACTCCCCCTGAAGTCAATGACAGTCATAGGTGCTCATTACCTCTACAGTTTTGGCCCTATATAGGCTGTGTAATATTTTTCCAGAGAATTAGAAATTCTGATGCTTTACTACAGTTAAAGTACCATTTTAAAAGCCATCTTTCAAGTCAATTTTTTTTCCTCTTTCATTTTATTCCCATGGCTCCATGATTTGAACAGCATGTTTAGTTGACCACATCCTTGAATTATGAAGTAAGAATAATTATGATGATGATGAAGAGGGTTGTGGTTTGGTCATAGCAATTTTTAGAGAAAGCCATGGGGTGGTCATAGTGAAAAGAACAAAAATAGGGAACCACAAGAAAAGACAACAGTAAAAGTCACCGGTCCTGTTTCGTATCTGGTATTGTAACGACTGTCCCATTTCAGCGCTAATAGCAAAAGCATTAAGTAAGCTATCTGAACAGTTTTGAATACACATTAGGATTTGCCTGAGAGCAAACCCAATCCAGCTCTATATAAGGAAAAAATATTTGTATTTTAGGAAGGGGAGAACGTATGACCTGCTGGTGGATGAAGGGCTCTGCAAAGTCGACTAGCATAATCTTTTATGTAGAGCTGTTGAACTCCTGCTGTCAAATCATTTAGCCAGGGTTTGTCTGATCCTCAACTCAACAAAGCTGTCCTGTGATCATCTTAACAAGCCCCTTAAGGATTCCCCCCGCACTTGGGAATCGTTAGATAGCACAGAGCCACAACTGTGACTCCTATGCGATTTCCCCCTCTCAGCCAGAGGAGGGCTGCCAGGTGCCCTCATGTCCTGGGGACTGCTGGCTGCAGGATGAAAAATGTGGGGACTCTAGACAACTGGCATAAATTAGAGCAGTCTTCTAATTTACACCAGGGTTTCCAGAGGGCACAGATTGTGCCTAAAGCCACTGTTGCCACTACCTCCCCCACATCCACCTTTCCAGTCTTGCAGTGAGTACAGTTTAGCCAAACAGGAGGGTCTGACACTTTAGTCTCAGCTCTCAATAAAACTTGTTCAGCTACTTGTCACCCACACACAAATCGAGAAATAGACTTAAGTCACCTATATTTTTTTTTTAAGCACAATCATTAGCGTCACAGGAGTCATGGACTGGATAAGTGATCATGGATTCCTTCATTTTTGTGTGGATTTTTTGGCATTTGGCAATTGCTATGTCTGAGTGGGTGGCTGACTGGATAGTACTGGCTCATCAAACTGCATGGAGCATTTTGACAATTGCAGTTAAAGCATGGGCTGCACAGGAACATAATAGAGCAGGGGTTTCCCAAACTTTTTTTTGCTGTATCTCTCTTCTCCACAGGAGTCCCACAACAGCCCCATCCCCACTGCTCCTGCCCTTCTGAGGCAGAAAGTCACAGAGGGCAGCAGGCAGCTCAAGCCTGGGGTGGTGGCAGGACCCAGCTGGCTCTATCCCAGCGGAGCCCATGTCAGTGCAGAGTGGACCAGGGCCCTCTCCCTCCCTCCTACCTTCCCAGAACCTCTGACTCCTACAAGCTCTGGAGAGTTTAAAATATCAGGGGCTGTGGCCATACAGGTGCCCATGGCAGGGTCACCAGATGTCCCGATATTAGTGGCTTTGTCTTGTATACACAACTAGCCCTCTCTCTTCTCCCCCCACCCCCCCCAAAAAGAATTGACCCTAGGGCAGGACAGCAGCAGGGAGTCCACAGTGGTCAGGGCGGGGAAGAGGAGACAGCAGTAGACTGCTAGGTCAGGACAGGGCTGGGCTGCACTGCGCTCCCTAGGATGACCAGATAGCAAGTATAAAAAATCAGGACACTTTTTTGGGGGGGGGGGGGGGGGATATAATTGCCTATATAAGACAAAGCCCCTATATCGGGACAGTCCCAATAATATCACTCCACCTAACTGCTGGGGACCCCTTATGCATTCTCCCCACTACTGTGCTGCCCTGCCCTGGCCTGAAGACCTGGCCAGATGCAGCCCTGCACCTCACTTCATGCCTCCCTGATAATCACATCATGGCCCTCAGGAAGAGCAAAGCCCACAGTTTGAAAAACCAATGAGAGCCAGCCTCAGCAATCTCTCTCTGAGCCAGGAAAAGCATAGGTAAGTAATTAGGGACTTTATTCTGTTTTGGGAGTTTTATTTTTTTGTTCTTGTTTTAAAGTATCCTGAAACAAGATGGGGAGAGTGGACATTTTACACAATGGTACGTTTACATTCCAAATAGTAATGAGTGAATAATTTACAAGAAATAATTTACCTGATTTCATCTCATCTTCCACTTGCAGAATAGTGACCTACCAATCTATTTTAAATATATGGCCCACATCACACTAGTATGTGAGCGCCTCACAATCTCTAATGTATTTATCCTCTCAACACCCCAGTGAGAGTAGGAAGTGCTATTATCCCCATTGTACAGTCGGGATGTAATTTGGCTTCTGTGAATACTCCTCCATTTTTGAAAAATGCTTCCTTCAAACATTAGTGTAATTAAAACTCCATCACTTGTATGTTTGCTTTCTGCAAGGAGTGTAAGCTTGGTCCAAGCACCACTTAAAATGTCAAATGAATATTTACATTAAAATATGCAGTATTTGTCCAGCTCTAAGTGTTAATGTATCTTTAAGGGGTTTAAGACACTTGGCTAGGTTTTGTTTTTTCTAGGAAATGACTGTATCAGAGCCAGGGCCGGTGCTACCATTAAGGCAAACTAGGCGGTTGCCTAGGGCGCCAAGATTTGGGGGCACCAAAAAGCAGTGCCCCCAACTTTTTTACAGCGTTCCTACGCCCCCTCCCCGAGCACGCAGTCGCTGCTCCAGTTCTCCTCCCACCCAGGCTTGCAGCGCCAATCAGCTGTTTGGTGCCGCAAGCCTGGGGGGGAGGAGAATTAGAGCTGGGGTGGTGCTCAGGAAGGAGGCGGAGCAGAGGTGAGCTGGGGTGGGGAACTGCCGCATGGCTCCCTGGAGGGGGGAGCTGCCACGGGGGGGGGGGACCTCAGGGCGGAGGGGGGTGCGGGGAGCTGCCGCAGGGCTTGGGGGGGACAAAGTGGAAGTTTCGCCTAGGGCGCCAAACTTCCTTGCACCAGCCCTGATCAGAGCAGCATAAAAAGGAGACACTTTTGAATCTGTGACTAGACTAAAGTTCAGCACATAGTCCAGAGAATCACTTTCTGAATTCTGACATGCATGGAGGATCAACATTAAAGACAAAAGTGGGAATCTCAAAAAAGAGAATTGGCCAGAACTATTCTGAGATCTATTCCCATAGGCTGTACATTTGCTGTAATGTAAAGCAAATTTGTATTTGGGAATTGCTGCCACATCTGTTGATTTGGTGACTGTTCTATTCAGCATCACTAGGAAACTTCCCAGGAGAACATCGTCTCCATCCTGATGTTATGGCATTAGCACTGAATCGCAGCCTCAGAACCCAAGAGTCCACTGACCAACAAGAAGACCACTCCAGTTGTCTCTTCCTCCCTTAAAATAAGTGTGAAAGGACAAAATGACGACAACCAACACAAACTACAGAGCATGCAGCCACTGGTACTCTGTGTGAGACATTTCAGCCTGAATAAATTCCATTCCAAGATTCCAGTTGTGGAGAAGGGTATGAATTCTGATCGCCCAAAAAGGGTGAAAGCACAAGTTATGTCTCTTTCTCAAGTATTGTCTGTTATGGAACAGGACTTTTATTATCATCAGTGCCACTGGGCAAGGACAACACTACATAGCGCACTTGTTGATGATCTCCCCTGAAAATCTGGGTAGCTAGCAAGGTCCAAAGTGGAACACTGGGAATGAAATCCTGGTCCCATTGAAGTCAATGACAAAACTCTCATTGACTCCAGAGGGGCCAGAATATCCCCTACATTTACGCATCTGTACATACAACACTGGCAACAAGGGCAGGATCTAACCCTTACTTAGGGTCTGTTGCTGCTCCCATTGACAATGTCAAAACTCCCACTAACTTCAATATTAGAGCTGGACCAGAGCCTTAGTAAATAAATCTTTTAGATATCTAATGTCACTGGGAGTTGCCCTTAACAAATGGTTGTTAGAGTAATACATACTTGTCTTATGCAAACTTCTTCCCATTATAAAATTAGACCTTTATGTTTGCTATAGTTCATGCTGTAAAAAGAGTTAGTTGAAAATATTTTAACAATTGTTTGAATATTTACTTTATTGACTTTAGATCAGTTTTGTTGAAGCAACATGGCTTTTAGAAACATAGTTGTTTTAAGAGGACATGTGATTTCCCGCCCCCCCCCCAAGTCCATCTTTTACATTGAAGCAGCGTGGAGGAGTGAATAGGGCACTGGATTGTGAATCAAAAGACCTGGATTATATTCCTGCTGCGCTACTGACTGCTGTGAAACATAATGCCTCAGTGTCCACATCAGTAAAATGGGGGTGGTAATAATTACCTTCTTTTGTAAAGCATTTTTATATATGGAAGAGAAGCACAATATAAGTGCTAAGCAATATTTGTCTACTGAAGTTGGTAGAAAAAAGATTATACTTTTCTTTTGTAACTATCTTTAAGCATGGACATTTGGAATCTGAATATAGAAATCTCTATGCCAGATCAGAACCATGGTCCAACTAGCGTGGTGTCCTCTCTCCGCACTCTATTGGATGCTTGAGAGGAATGTGCAGATATAGTGGGAAATTATGGAATAACCTGCCCAAAGATATTTTTCTAACCCACAGCAGTCAGTGGTTGGCTGATGATCTGAAGCATGTGGGGGATTTTCTCCTATCTAATGCATATAAGTGTCTAGCCCTTTTTTGAATCCTGCAAAGCTTTTTGCCTCAGTGATATCTTGTGACAATGAATTTCACAGGTTAATCAGGTAGGAAAGTATTTTTTGCAGCTTTAAATTTGTCGCCTCATTTTCATTGGATGTCTCCTTGTTCTTGTATTGTGACAATGTCACATCCCACTTACTTTCTTTATACCATTCATTATTTTATATATTTGTAATCATCACTTCTCATACTTTTGTCTCATGTTGCTTCTTTGCAAAGAGTGACCTAACCCAGTACCTCAGATCTGAATATCCCTGAACTTTTAAGCTCTAAACCAGATCTGGATCCCAATTTTGTGATTTTTTTTTTGAGCCTATTTCTTTGTAAACTGTTTCGAATAACCGTGCCTGAAATTGGCGGTGGGTGGGGGGAAGGTAAACTTTCTTCTTTGAAAAAGTGTTGTATTAAGAATTTTAAGTAGGTTATGCCTTAAGTAGTGACTTGTTACTACTTGTTAATTGAGTGACTTGTTTTTCTGCTATCAGCAATGAATTAATTCTTCATTAATCAAGATTTTGAAAGAGGGAATAACTCTTAACCCCTTTGCTGTCCCACAACAAGTGACAGTCAGTGTGTTCATGTCTCTTGTAAACAAGAGATAATGGAAAAAGGATAAAAGGTAAAGAGAAATGCACTGAAAAATCACTTATTGAAAAGCCCACTTCATTTCAGCACGTATCCATGAGTCAGCTAATATCCTCAGCTAGGGTAGATCAGTATAGCTCCATTAACTTTAATTGCTTGCATTGACTATGCCGGTTTACCCCAGCTGAGGATCTGGCCCAGAATATTTATTTTCACTTTAGATCTAGCTGTCTTAATACACATGTGTCTATTTTTTTTTGTTTAGGCAGTTGGAATACATCTACTCTAAACAAATACTGTGTGTCTGAGTTTGAACTACCCAGAAACCTCTGAGATATCAAAACTATTGTCAGTGAGTTGTAAACTAGAGATTCCAAATACCACTAGAAGACTCTTCCAAGCTTATTGCCCTGGAGCTTGTGATAAAGAACAAGCCTAAAAATACGTGCAAAAAATCACAAGATAATTAATTGTATAGCTAACACGAAAACAAAAAGCAAGCCTTAAAAACTCTGCTGAAAATCACATCAGCTAGGCCAAGAACTAGGAATCCTTACCATCAAAGTAATCATTCCAAAAACTCAGTGTCTTCCACAATGATCTCTATCTATTTTGAACCAAAACTCTAGGGGAGAGTGTAAAACCAGACAATGTAAATGGCTCAGATATGCATGGTTTGTTTTCAGGATAAAAGCTATAGGTGGACTTGGTTACTATAAATTGTTTTGCTCTTAAAATGACAGTCAGAAATGTTTAGCACTCAGTTATTTTTGCTACAACCAAACTTTAAAAAAACAACACTACACCAATCCTGGGCTAGGTTTTTCAGACCCACTGTGGGTGTTACAGACTGACATAATTCAGAGCTCTCTGAGGGTGCCTCTAACACAGTGGATGGTGGATCAAAGCACAGCAGCTGGGAGCTTTATGCCTGTCTTTCATACCACACTCTGGTTTGGTTTTGGGGGGGGGGGGGGGGGGGGGGGGGGGGGGGGGGGAAGGGAGGAAATCAGAGCCAATTATCTTTGCAGTACAAGGGTTCTAGTGTTTTGGCTGCATAGCCTCTGCAAAACCTAATCCTAATTTAGGGGCCTAAAGCAGCTTCTAAGAAATTATATTCTGGGGACTGGGAATATCATTCTGACTAACAGAGTTGTACCTCCATTTGCATGCCTATATATGGAGTGTGGCCAACATAGTTTTTCATAAGGCCGAAATGATTATGCTCAGAGGATGAAACTTAACCCCATGGGAATAGGGGCTGCAGAAAAGTCCCAGTGCATTAGCCTTATTTTAACTCTTCATTCAAAGTGAATGGGGACAGCACACTCATAGGTGCTAGAGCAGGGGTCCATGCCAGCTTTGTCTAGTCCAATGCGGAGGAAGGATTTCAGGGCAACTCAGGAAAGGGGGTGGGGAATGTGGCCACAAGGTCTTTGATTATATACCTCCAGTAGCCATAAACTCCCCTATGGGGTACATATAGGGTGTTACAATAAATACCTTCCCAATAGAGGGCACTATAGTATGCTTACATAAAGGAATGTAGAGAACTTTACTTCAAGGAAGTGCTTGATGAGAGAGAACAGCATATGTGGAGGAAGGAGTAAAGCCTGAATGTTGTACTGTTTTGTGTCTGTCTGTCTCTCTCTCTGCTTGAACACTGGACATGGTGTCAGAAATGAGTCGGCTCCTACAGGTATGTGAAATCAGAAACTAAGAATATTGCCACAAACAAACTAAAGAGAACACAGTAATTATGGCCTCATACTAGATTCCTGTCCCCAAGCAGCTGGACATGAAAGGTGATGAGTTTAGCAACTGGATAATCTTTAGATCACAGTGGGAACACTATGACATTGCAATGGGGCTAGATTAAAAGAAAAACAGAATAAGAGCATACACACTATTAGCTGTAATTGACAAAGGCTGCCACAGTTTCCAACAGCATCCAGCGATGTCAGCAGCAGATCAGGAGGACCCATGTAAAATCTTAGAAGTGCTCCAAAAGCATTTTAAGCCTACAAATCATGTCTTATACAAAAGGTATATATTTTTTTCAACAATTGTAATCAAGACTTTGGAGAAACAAAAATGTATATCCACACTATGCAAAATGGTGGACTCATGAAATGGATAAAATGAATCCGCCAGTACAGCACCTGCCTCATCGCTCATTGCATTGAGAGAAAAATAATAGGAACATGTGACAGAATGCAACAATAATCTTTGTGCAAAATGTGCCTTGTGAGGGTATTATTTGAAGCTTATTACTTGCTAGTTAATAATATCCTGGTGAAATGTAGGTAACATATGTAAAGTTATAAACATAAGCTGAAATCATGGCTGAAGTGTGTTTATCAGACAAGACTGGGAAGTGGGTAAACCTGTTTCTCAAAGGCAAAGGACGCCCCAAGACAGAGATCATTAAAGCTGGTGGGCCATAACCTATCAAGTGACTGTTCTTTGGCATGGAAATGGGGGAAGGTGAGAGACAAACAAATCTGCGTCTTAGCAAACAGGTGAAAAGCAACAACACAACACCTCTTCTCCACCAGACACCATGTCTCCTTGCTCTCAGTTGGAAAGAACTTTATCTAGGGAAATGCATTTCCAAGGGCAAAAACACCCCAAGTTCTCTCTCCCTGTCTTTTTTTTTTTTTTCTTTTTTTTTTTTTTTTTTTTCTTCATGTAAGACAAAAGAAACAGCCATTGGGCCTTGGGAGCAGATCCTGAAATGAAACTTTGTCAGCAATGCTACTGAAAACCTGTGGTAAGAATTTCACCTTAAATCAAATCAAGTTAGCTAAGTTTAGTACTAGGAAGCATTTTTATCTTTGTTGTAACCATTTCTGACACTGTCTTAATATTTGTACTCACTTAAAACCTACCTCTTTGTAGTTAAATAAACTTGTTTTAGTCTTTAATCAAAACTAATCCAGTCTTGTGAAGTGTGTGGGTAACTCCATTTAAGGCAGCAAGCTGTTGAATACTGATCCCTTTAGAGGGGTAATGGACCTAATATATCTGGACTGTCCAGAAGAGGACTGGACAGTGTTAAACACATGTTTTGGGGGGAAATCCAGGACTGGGAGTGTGTTGGGGTCACCCTGCATGTGGTACCCAAGGCTGGTGGAAGTCAGAGTGACTAGAGTGTAGGCAGGCTTCAGCTATACACAGACACTCAGGGTGTTACCAGCAGGCTGGAAGGTTGGGAGCAGCCCAGGTGGGAACTACAACAGCAAAGCATTGAGAGGCTTGCAAGGCCGGGGTGACAAAGACCCTTACTGGTCTGGATTGCACCCTGAAATGCCAGAGCAATAAAACAAATGGGAAAAGAGGCATCATTGCTAAAGTCAAAGAGACCAAAAAGATGAATAAGTGGCATGGGAACCACTGAAGTCAGGCAAGTTGCACACTTCCATAAACCCAAGCAACTTAAACAAAGCACTAAAAAGAATTCACTATCAAATGCCTACAACTGAAGAACTATTACCCAAAATGGCATATTATCAATACTTGGTGACAGACAGATATTCACAAGTGCTATTGGATAAGCAAGCAGCTGCTTCACCACATTCTGGACACCAGCAGGTAGCTACAGATGGTTGAGAATGATGTTGGGAATCAAACCTATAGCAGGTTTCAGAGTAGCAGCCATGTTAGTCTGTATCCGCAAAAAGAACAGGAGTACTTGTGGCACCTTAGAGACTAACAAATTTATTTGAGCATAAGCTTTCGTGGACTACAGTCCACTTCTTCGGATGCATAGAATGGAACAAATATTGAGGAGATATATATATATAAACACACACACACATACAGAGAGCATGAAAAGGTGGGAGTTGTCTTACCAATTCTGAGAGGCCAATTAAGTAAGAGGAAAAAACTTTTGAAGTGATAATCAAGATAGCCCAGTACAGACAGTTTGATAAGAAGTGTGAGAATACTTACATGGGGAGATAGATTCAATGTTTGTACTGGCTCAGCCATTCCCAGTCTTTATTCAAGCCTAAGTTGATTGTATCTAGTTTGCATATCAATTGAAGTTCAGCAGTTTCTTGCTGGAGTCTGTTTTTGAAGCTTTTCTGTTGCAAAATTGCCACCCTCAGGTCTGTTACTGAGTGACCAGACAGGTTAAAGTGTTCTCCTACTGGTTTTTGAATGTTATGATTCCTGATGTCAGATTTGTGTCCATTTATTCTTTTGCGTAGAGACTGTCCGGTTTGGCCAATGTACATGGCAGAGGGGCATTGCTGGCACATGATGGCATATATCACATTGATAGATGTGTAGGTGAACAAACCCCTGATGGCATAGCTGATGTGATTAGGTCCTATGATGATGTCACTTGAATAGATATGTGGACAGAGTTGGCATCGGGCTTTGTTGCAAGGATAGGTTCCTGGGTCAGTGTTTTTGTTCAGTGGTGTGTGGTTGCTGGTGAGTATTTGCTTCAGGTTGGGGGGTTGTCTGTAAGCGAGGACAGGTCTGTCTCCCAAGATCTGTGAGAGTGAGGGATCATCTTTCAGGATAGGTTGTAGATCTTTGATGATGCGCTGGAGAGGTTTTAGTTGGGGGCTGAAGGTGACAGCTAGTGGTGTTCTGTTATTTTCTTTGTTGGGCCTCTCTTGTAAGAGGTGACTTCTGGGTACTCATCTGGCTCTGTCAATCTGTGTTTTCACTTCAGCAGGTGGGTATTGTAGTTTTAAGAATGCTTGATAGAGATCTTGTAGGTGCTTTTCTCTGAGGGATTGGAGCAAATGCGGTTGTATCTTGATCTAAGCTGAGATCAATGGATTTATGGATAATGGTGTAGAGGGCTTCTACATGCATAGTGGCCACAATGGTGTTTTCTGGAAGATCACCGATGGATTGTAGTTTCCTCGGGAAGTCAGTGGTGTCTCGAAGATAACTGACTTCCTGAGGAAACTACAATCCATCGGTGATCTTCCAGAAAACACCATCCTGGCCACTATGGATGTAGAAGCCCTCTACACCAATATTCCACACAAAGATGGACTACAAGCTATCAGGAACAGTATCCCCGATAATGTCACAGCTAATCTGGTGGCCAAACTTTGTGACTTTGTCCTCACCCACAACTATTTCACATTTGCGGACAATATATACCTTCAAGTCAGCGGCACTGCTATGGGTACCCGCATGCCCCCACAATATGCCCACATTTTTATGGCTGACTTAGAACAACGCTTCCTTAGCTCTCGTCCCCTAACGCCCCTACTCTATTTGCGCTACATTGATGACATCTTCATCATCTGGACCCATGGAAAGGAAGCCCTTGAGGAATTCTGCCGTGATTTCAATAATTTCCATCCCACCATTAACCTCAGCCTAGATCAATCCACACAAGCGGTCCATTTCCTGGACACTACTGTGCTGATAAGCGATGGTCACATAAATACCACCCTATACCGGAAACCTACTGACCGCTATACTTACCTACATGCCTCCAGCTTCCATCCAGGACACACCACACTATCCATTGTCTACAGTCAAGCTCCAAGATACAACCGCATTTGCTCCAATCCCTCAGAGAAAAGCACCTACAAGATCTCTATCAAGCATTCTTAAAACTACAATACCCACCTGCTGAAGTGAAAACACAGATTGACAGAGCCAGATGAGTACCCAGAAGTCACCTCCTACAAGAGAGGCCCAACAAAGAAAATAACAGAACACCACTAGCTGTCACCTTCAGCCCCCGACTAAAACCTCTCCAGCGCATCATCAAAGATCTACAACCTATCCTGAAAGATGATCCCTCACTCTCACAGATCTTGGGAGACAGACCTGTCCTCGCTTACAGACAACCCCCCAACCTGAAGCAAATACTCACCAGCAACCACACACCACTGAACAAAAACACTGACCCAGGAACCTATCCTTGCAACAAAGCCCGATGCCAACTCTGTCCACATATCTATTCAAGTGACATCATCATAGGACCTAATCACATCAGCTATGCCATCAGGGGTTTGTTCACCTACACATCTATCAATGTGATATATGCCATCATGTGCCAGCAATGCCCCTCTGCCATGTACATTGGCCAAACCGGACAGTCTCTACGCAAAAGAATAAATGGACACAAATCTGACATCAGGAATCATAACATTCAAAAACCAGTAGGAGAACACTTTAACCTTTCTGGTCACTCAGTAACAGACCTGAGGGTGGCAATTTTGCAACAGAAAAGCTTCAAAAACAGACTCCAGCGAGAAACTGCTGAACTTCAATTGATATGCAAACTAGATACAATCAACTTAGGCTTGAATAAAGACTGGGAATGGCTGAGCCAGTACAAACATTGAATCTATCTCCCCAGGTAAGTATTCTCACACTTCTTATCAAACTGTCTGTACTGGGCTATCTTGATTATCACTTCAAAAGTTTTTTTTCTTACTTAATTGGCCTCTGTCATAAACAGATAGTTAAGGGTTAATACCTCTTTTTACCTGTAAAGGGTTAAGAAGTTCACCTAGCCTAGCTGACACCTGACCAGAGGAACCAATGGGGGGACAAAATGTTTCAAAAGGAAGGAGGGAAGTTCCCTTTGTCTGGGTCAGTTTCAGTTTTGGCCGGAGTGGAAAAGATCAAGGAATCAGCCTCTTATCAGAGTAGTGAGTATTAGAAAAGGAATAAATAGGTTTTGTTTATTTTCTTTTTGTAACTTGTCTTGGCATTAGGGGGTTAATCAAATTGGGTATTCTTTTGTGTAACTAAGTTTTTGCCCAGGGGAACATCCTCTGTGTTTTGAATCTGTTGTCTGTGAGAGTAGCTGGTATGCTAATCTCTCCCAGAGGTTTGTCTTTCACCTTTCTTTTCTTTAATTAAAAGCCTTTTTTTTTTTTTTACAAACCTGATTGGTTTTTCCTTGTTTTAAGATCCAAGGGGATTGGATCTGGACTCACCAGTAATTGGTGGGGGAATGGAGGGGGGATGGTTAAATTCTCCTTGTGTTAAGATCCAAGGGTTTGGATCGGTGTTCACCAGGAAATTGGTGAAGTCTCTCAAGGCTACCCAGAGAAAGGAGTTAGAACTTGGGAGTGGTGGCAGCAAAACCAGATCTAAACTGGTAATTCAGTTTAGGGGTTCACATGCAGGTCCCCATATCTGTACTCTAAAGTCCAGAGTAGGGGTGAAACCTATGACAGCTTCTCAGAGTTGGTAAGACAACTCCCACCTTTTCATGGTGTGTGTGTGTGTGTGTGTGTGTGTGTGTGTGTGTGTGTGTGTGGAGATATATATGTTCCATTCTATGCATCCGAAGAAGTGGGCTGTAGCCCACGAAAGCTTATGCTCAAATAAATTTGTTAGTCTCTAAGGTGCCACAAGTAAACCTATAGCAGAAGAATATCAACGCTGCCAACAAGATGTACTAACAGGACTTGCAGGATCATATCCTGGTGTACAAATACAAAGACAGCAGGGCAGAAGCTGTGGTGGATTACAGCCACAACCGCCTATCTGCTAGAAAAAGCCAGAGAAGGAAATCTAAAATTAAATAAAAAACAAGATTAAATTGCAATTGTCTGGAGTACCATACAATGGACATTTGCTGATCTCCAAGGCCTATGAGCCAGCCCCTAAAAGATAAAACTCCTTTCCCTGGGTAGCCTTGAGAGACAGCTGATGCCTATATCTAAAGATATTAAATCTGTTCAGAAACTATTAGCATTTGTAAACTATCTGACAATTTCTTCAAAGCCTCTCAGATGTGTGCAAACCCCTGAGGTGACTACTGGTCAAAGATGTAACATGGATATGGTTACCTCAACGTGATTCAGCCATCACACATCAAGGAGCTGGTGTGCAACAATCCCATCCTGAAATACTACTACAGGAATGAAGAGGCAACCATACAATGTGATACCACTGAGACAGGTATTGGGCATTACTACTACAAAAGGGACAGCTGGTACCTTTTGCATCAAGGCCACTATCATCAATGGAACAAAGTTGCACTCAAAATTGAAAAAAATATGTATTTTGCAATAGTGTTCTCAGGTAAAAACTTTGATCAGTATGTTCAAGGACATTAAGCTATTTGAGTAAGAAGTGACCGTAAACCATTAAAGAATATTATTAAAAAGCCACTGCTGACGGTCCCCAAACACCTTCAGTGCATGCTACCAAATTGCAATTCTACTACTGAAATGTACATTACAAGAAAGACCCTGAGATGTATATAGCTGAGTTCTTAACCAGAGCAGCCTTGCAGCATGAAAATATGGCAACTGAACAATGAGATCCTCAATCTGACAGAAATACAGAAAATACAGACGGCTATAGAAAACCACTTTATCCAAGTGCCAGTTCAAGGAAGGAATCCAAGAACAAAACGAGGCAGAGATTTACAAGTAAGTGCTTGTGTATGTTGTTTTGTCAGGATGCCCAGACACTTGGGGAGAAGCCCCACCTGCTTCCCAAAAATACTACAGCGATCAAGATGAGCTGAGCATTCAAGATAGCATCATATGTAAGGGATTCAAATCCTAGCACCCAGATCACTGAGAACACAGCCTCTCAAGAATACCTCTGAGCCATTCTGGAACAGAAGCATGTCTCTAGAAAACCAGAGACACCTTATACTGGCCAAACATGACCAAGGATATCAGAGACCTGATGAGCAATTGTCATATATGTGGGGAAATGTAGGCCAAGGAGCAAAAGGAGACAATGACAATATGCAGTGTTCCTAAAAACCTCTGAGCAGAGACAGAAAGGACCTTTTCACCACAAACCACTTCATTATTGTGGACTACTATTCAGACTTCCGGGAACTAGATGAAGTGTCAGACACTATCACAGCAGCCATCATAGTGCCTATTGAAATGCTTCATTGCTTTTTCTATGTCCAAAACTCTGTAGTTTCGGACAACAGACCCCAGCTCACTTACTGTGAGTTTGTGCCATTTACCTGGGAATGGGAGTTCAGTTGCATCACATCTATACCATACTACAGCCAGTCAAATGGCAAAGCCGAATCAGCAGTTAAATTGCTAAGACTCTATCAGAGAATGCAAGCCATTTTTGAATGGAAAAACACCCCAGGGAAGGCATTGACAGCAGCCTAGTACAATGCTTGATATCAAGACACATGTTTAGCTTGGTGCCTATGGTGCCAGCATTACTACAACTGGCAGTGGTGGAAGGAGCAACAGACAAAAGAGAAGAGATACCGCCAATGACTGAAAAGCTAAAGACCTCCCAGGACTACAAACAGGAGACCCTATTTTCTAAGGACAAATCATACACTTGGAAGCAAGCTACATGTGTTCAACAGATTAAATCCTCATTCATATAACATAGCAGTGGATAGGCATATATGTCACCAAAACCACAAATACATATGCCCTTTACAAACACAAAACACAGATGTGGAGGACCGTGAAAGGCACTCTGCTGAGACATGATAATCAGGACATGGAAGGAACACAGGACAATGAGCAACCAGTAGTTAGCAGAAGAGACTCTCAAAACACCATACCATGAGAAGAACCCAATGCAAGGCTGTCTGCTGTCATCCTAAGAAAGACTCACTTCAACATCAAACGGCATGCAAGGCAAAGATAGGGCTGTGTACAGTACCAAGGAGTGAAAGAACAACCCTCGGGGTCGCGCGTTCTCTCTCTGTCTCTCTTTTATGCTTGAAAACTGAATACTCCTTTTCTTAGCATTTAGGTAATCCTCATCCCCCTCCAAAATTGGATACCTAACAATCCGTTTACCTCCAACATAATGTTCACTCAGCTTGTGTTCTACCCCTTCCTGCACTCTGTCTTGTAAATTTAGAATAGATCGTAAGCTCTCCATGGTAGGGACCATCTACAATCTGTGTTTGGGTCCCCATTGTGCTAGGCACTATACAATCTTGAGTGGTCCTTAGGCACTATAACAATAAACATGTTAAATAATATAATGCTCTATGAGGTTTTTGAAGCTTCATACTTCTTAAGTCCAGAAGGTACCATTAGATCTTCTAGTCCTACCTCCTATATATTTCACCTACGTACCCTGCACTGAGCCCAATACAATTTTGCTCTATGCCTGCAGAAAGATATTTCTTGGAGCATTAAACAGGCTGCCCACATGCCTTGCTTGCCACTTACGTCCTAGAGCAAAGCTTCAGCCAATTCATGATGATCAGTCACTGTCTGACTTCTAAATTGACAAGTGTTTGTGAAAGCAGCAAGATGTGTATATGTAATAGTTATGAGTGTCCAGGAGAGGGTTATCTACTGAGGCTATCTAAATGGCCATCTGGCCTGAGAAACTGCTCCAGTGGATATTAGGCTGTTCAATCAATAATCAAGCTCTGAAATGCATTCATTTTAAACTGCAAGACCCTATTGTCTATTCAGAAAAAGCAAAATGAAGTTCTGAATCCAAATCACTGTCTCACACCCACGTATCTGGGTTTGGTGAGGAGGTTTCCATAGGAACTAGGCAGGGAAGGAATTCTCAACACAAGATTATGGAGTGAGGGCCAAGATTCTCTATTGATGCTACTCATTCATCTTCCTCTCCATCCCTCTGTAGTTGCAAGGTGAGGGTGAGGATTATTGCCACCAGGGTATGATGCCAGTAGAGAGGGATTGGTAAGCATAATGGTCCCTTCTAACCTTAAAATCTATTAATTCATTACAGGGACTCATGGAGGACTGTTCAGGGCAGGGATCTTATTTACATGAAATTTCAGCCTCCTAAGTGTTTCAGCAAGTAACTTCCAGGAAGCAGGCATGGAGCACTTCCACCAAAGCCTGGTCTGAGCTCAATCCTCCTGAGAAGAGGAGCCCATTGTTTATGAGGCACTGGTGGGGAAAGGGCAGCAGAGAGTGAGAACTGATGAGGGAGAGAAGGAGAAAGGAAAATTGATGTGAAGGAGCGATATGGAAAAAGGGAGGGGATAGAGAATTGCAGGATAGAATTCTTGCGGGGAGGGAAATAATTGAAGTACTGTGGGGGAAGGGAGAATTGATTGTGGTGGGGAGGACTGACCTATCTGGTGTGGGAATGACTGATAAATATGGGTGCGGAAAGTATTTTGTGGGGAGTTGTCAAGTGGGGCTCCCATTTGGGGACTATTATGCAAATATGCACATCTACATGGAAATTTTTCTTGGGGTTTTTGCTGAGCCAATGGCAGGTCTGGCCTATCAAAGTGCCACTGACTTCAGTCAGACTATTTATTTGCATAAAAGTCCATAAGTGAATAAGGATGTGCAGGGTCAATGAATGAACTGAAAATTTTCAATGGCATGTAACAAGGATTATGGGAGTGCAGGTACTTTGTGAAGGCAGGGAGTAGTAAGACAATGTCTTTACCCACCTACTTTCAGACAGTAGAATCCCTAGCTGTGAAAAGTGCAGAGAACGTGACCCAAGAAGCAGTAAAACTAGGAAATAGCTGTTCAGGACCAAGAACTTAGATTGCTGTGGATGAGAGTTATTCATGGCCTACTCTCTCTTAGTACAATGATAGACAATTCTTCAACAAACCTGTCTCTTTCAGACTAGCTAAAACGAGATCGCTCCATAGCAAATGGGCACACTGATGACCTGGATTTGGAGTGTCACAGGTCTGTCAGTTCTTTTGCCTGGGGTGGGCTGTATTCCATGGAAGGAATAGTCATTGTTCAGTTAGTTCACTACATTTCCTCACTTCTGTTATTCTCACTTCTGCTTTCCCTGGAGACATTGTTCTTTCCCTAGCCCCATGAGCCTGGCAAGCTTCATTTATGAAAACAGCTTCTTGTTCACCACACGGATTTTCCCAGGCTCTCTCTGCTCTAGTCAAAATACGTGCAGGCAAGCTGACTAGACTGCACTTCTGGCTCCTTTTCTTCTTATGTGACCTAAATTAGTCCCTAGCTATACTTTTCCTCAGTGTTACAATGTAGTCCAGGCAATTTATATGCCGTTTTCTGGTATGTTTGGTTTCCATTAGAGAAATTCAAGCAACAGTCCTGATTGGTGCCTTATAATTTTACCAGAGAAAAAGACCAAGGATACCTTTTAAATCACATATATGCGTGTAAGCTGCTTGCATATGGATGCATTTAAACTTTTAAAGAACTAGACATTTCTTCACAACACAAATGCATTACTATAGCAACAGCACTATTTATCCTGATTCCTTTTGACATTATTAATTCAATGGCTTAAGGTGTCTTTTTTCATACGAAATGTTGCCCCACAGATGCCAACAAAAATTGGGGCCAGATTCTGTTCACATTTATGCAGGTGCAACCCATATTCAGCAGGGGAGTTTGCATGTGTGTCACTGAGAGCAAAACTTGGCCCTTCAAGCCTATTATTATTATTATAAATTGGGGTAAGTGGGAAAACTTCTATTAAAGTCAAAAGACTCAGGATGAAGCCATACCTGATTATTTGTTTTACCGAGTGCTGTGCTGGAATTAGAAACTTCAGAGGCCAAAATATTAGTTTCACCTTTATAGAACAAAAGCAGATTTTAATGTTTCCTAGAAGCTTAGCTCCCCAAGTTCCATGCAGAAAGTGAAATATTTCACACAGATTTAACGGAGGTTATTAACTATTATTATTAGGTGTTTTCACTCTAGATATAAGGAGTGTTTTACAGGTTAAAAAAAAAATACACAGGACCCACCCTGAGGATCTTACATTCTAAGTAAAATCAAAACACAATAGCATGACAGCAGATCAGCATAGGAGAGAGGGCTGGGAAAGGAAGAAATGGGAAGATAAAATGCTCTTGCACACTCTAGTTTGCCACCACCAGGCCTGTATGGGAAGTTAGTTACATTGAAACAGGGTTGTATTTGTTTATATATTGTTTAGATATGCATCTCTGGCTGATTGTCAGTGACAGGCTTCATGGGGAAAGTGTGTTTAAAAGTGTGATTTCAAGAGAAGTTGACTGGCACATCAAAACAAGCGTTCCAGGCCTAAGGGTCAGCATGGGCAAAGATGACAAGGTGAAAGAGTGAGACAAATCCTAAAGGAGAAATTTGGTGGGAGATTTGTGAGACGTGGCAGGAATGGGACAGGTAATAGACAGAGATAACAACAAGTGGGGAGTTCCTAGAGGAGTCTCCCACTCACTTCTTTGAGCCTAAGGAGCATCATTTGGTATGTAGAACAGAAATGGCCAGAATTTGAAAGCTTGGCCTCTATTTTTTTTTCTTGCAGTTTGCAGGCACAAATAATTGCAAAGGTATATTGGGAGGTATAGCCAATGCGGAGGAGGACCGGAAATCATACAAGAGCTGGATGACCTTGTAAACTGAAATAATAGAAATGGGATTAAATGTAATAGTGTGAAGTGCCAGGGCATGCATTTAGGGACTAACAACAAGAATTCTTGCTGTAAGCTGGGGACTTTTCAGTTGGAAGTGACAGAGGAGGAGAAAGATCTGGGTGTATTGGTTGATCACAGGATGACTATAAGCCGTCAATGTGATACTGCCATGAAAAAGTCTAATGCAGTCCTAGGATGCATCAGTCAAGGTATTTCCAGTAGAGACAGGGAAGTGTTACTACCATTATACAAGGCACTGGTGAGACCTCATCTGGAATACTGTGTGTAGTTCTGGTCGCCCATATTTAATAAAGATGACTTCAAACTGGAACAGGTGCAGAGAAGGGCTACTAGGATAATCCGAGGAATAGAAAACCTATCTTATGAGAGGAGACTCAAAGAATTTGACTTGTTTAGCCTAACCAAAAGAAAGCTGGGGGGAGATATGATTGCTCCCTATAAGTACATCAGAGGGATAAAAACCAGGGCAGCAGAGGAGTATTTTAAGTTAAGTGCCAATGTGGACACATGAACAAATGGCTATAAACTGTCCATCAACAAGTTTAGGCTCATAATGAGGCAAAGATTTCTAACCATCAGAGGAGTGAAGTTCTGGAACAGCCTTCCAAGAGGAGCACTGGGGGCAAAAAAAAACCCCTAACTGGCTTCAAGACTGAGCTTGATAAGTTTGTGGAGGGGACGGTCTGATGGGCCTGCCTACGGTGGCATGTGACCTAGTGGCAATTGCCAGTAGCAAAAATCCCCAACTGCTGGAGATGGGACACTACACATGGGGAGGGCTCCAAGTTACTACAGAGAATTCTTTCCCAGATATCTGCCTGGCAGGTCTTGCCTACATACTCAGGGTCTAACTGATTGCCATATTTGGGGTCAGGAAGGAATTTTCCCCCGAGTCAGATTGCCAGAGATCCTGGGGTGTTTTTGCCTTCCTCTGCAGCATGGGACACTTGTAAATTTAATGTTTAAACTGGTGTAAATGGTGAATTCTCTGTAACTTGAAGTGTTTAAACCATGAGGACTTCAGTACCTCAGCCAGAGGTTAGGGGTCTATTTCAGGAGGTACTGAAGGGCAGGGCAGGCTTTAGGCCAATTCCACCAATTCCCCCCAATCGGGCCCCGCGCCTAAGAGGGCCCCGCGCCCAGTGGCAGGGCTGCCGGGGTGGGGGCAAGTGGCCGAGAATCCCTTCCCTGGCTAGAGGCTCCTTTTTAATTTTTACTCACCCGGCGGCGCTCCGGGTCTTCGGCGGCACTTCGGTGGCGGGTCCTTCACTCACTCCAGGTCTTCGGCAGCACTTCGGCAGCAGGTCCTTCAGTGCCGCCAAAGACCCGGAGCGAGTGAAGGACCCACCGCCGAAGACTAGGAGCGCCGCCCAGTGAGTACAAGCCCCACATGTTTTTTTACGTGGTTTTTTTTTTTTTTTTTAGTCATCCTTGCTGGGGCCCCGTCGAAACTGTTCAAATTGGGCCCCGCACTTCCTAAAGCCGGCCCTGCTGAAGGGTGAGGTTCTGTGGCCTGCAATGTGCCAGAGGTCAGACTAGATGATCACGATAGACTCTAAGGTCAGAAGAGACCATGTGTCTGTGAGGCTGCTTAGAGGTCTCACCAACTGATTTGGGGTGCCATCAGATATTTATCTGTCTAAAGTGGCCTAAACTGCATCCTTGAATAATTGTTGGCACAAATTTAAACAATTATTTGCCCCTTCAAAACTGTGGGTTCAAAAATAACTGATTACTGAAAATTTGGCCTGAAATGTTGCGAGTAAACCTTTTTTGTTTCAGAGAATGAGTAATGAAATCATGACTTGAAACCTAGTTCAGTCTTTTAACCCGCTCAGAGAATTATATCTCATTTTTAAGTCAATAGCAAAAGCCTTTTGGCGTTAAATCAGTTTCTAGTGTTATAATTAATAATGAATTCATTGGAGCCATTTTATTTGCCTGTGGTAACTTTCCATAATGAATAATAGTTAGTCCTTCCATACTGAATGAAAATGCAGATTGTTCTGTGTCAAGAGCACATCCTTCTGTGTCATGCATATTCGACTCACAATCTTTTAACTGGGAAAACTTAATATTCTCTTGGAACAAAGAATAGACTGTAACGAAATACTAGCTCCCGTGTTTCCTTTGATACCTATATGCATTTTTGTTGCATGTGATCAGCAGGTGTATGCGGTGATGTTTTCCTTATATCACAGAAAAATAAAATTCTCTAATAATGGCATTATATAAAAAGACACACATCGACATATGAAAACTATACCCATGTAGGCCATGTGATGTAATTTCAGGCTCTTTTATAGGCAACAGTAACTATGTCCAAGTTTCTGGTAGAGCTTTTAGAGTGCAAGAATACTTAACAAACACAGTGTATGAAATATCAATATGTGGGACAGAAACTTTATATCCCTAGTGGAGCTGTTTAATATCAGAAGAGACCTTTGAGAGTTTTCAAGGAAGTTTTCAAACAAGAAAAAAAACTACTGAGCCGATGCATAGTATCTACAGCATTTTGCACCGAAGAACATTTTTAAAGATCCCATAAAAGAGAAGAGAGACATTTTTATTGGGAAATCTGTCTGCATGAAGGAAACAATTCACCAGCATTGCACAACCTATGTACCAGTTAACAACTATTCACAAGCACTTGGGTAAATTTGCAGTGTGTGGGGTGCCTTGCCATGTGAATTGCATTAACATTAATGGGAGTTCTGTGGCAAGATCCCTGGACAACCTGCTGAAAATTGACCCCCTGGAAGTTTAAGTTGCCACAAATATATTGTCAGCTTGAAACAATAAGTGGTAAATTATCAAATGGGTTCATGGGGACTTAGATGCCAAATTCCTGTTAACAATAGCAAGAGCCATGAGTTTGACTCCCTGTGCTCTTAGCTGTAAACATATCCTTAAATGGCTGTAAGCTTTCAAAAATAAAAGCCATCTTTCAGAACCAGTCCCAGAGACATGTAAATTGTCTGGTCACATGTGACAATTCCTGAACTAGTCACATGATACTGAAACAAGTCCTCACTGGCAGTCAACAGAAGACTGCTTCAGAGTGTGTGGTGCTTGTTTGCCTAAAAGAGGAATGAATGCTGCTGCCACGGCCAGCCCTAAACCAAATGGCACCCCAGGCAAGGAGCATCTTCAGTGCCCCCTCTCCATTTGTTAAACTTTTTGAATATTTTTTTACTGCATTTGTAGCCCATTTCACAATTGCATGCATGATTTATCCTTGTCATATACGATGATAAATTTGCATGCTAGGATCCATAAAACTATATTTATGGCTCACTGACGGACTGGCAATGCCCCGCCCCTTACATACCTGTGAGGGCATGGCTGACAACATTCTAGGAGGTTAGAGGAAAATGTAGTTCTCAAAGTCTGAAAGGTTCCACAAGATTCTACAAAGGTCCAGAACATTCTAGGAGGTTAGTGAAAATTGAATCCACATATAGAATACCTGAAACATGTTACTTCAAACATTCTATTTTCCCTTTGGTTGCTATCAACAAAAACAGCACCCCAAGTCCGGCGCCCAGCCGGGCACCCTAGGCAGTCGCTTGGGTTGCCTGCCCCTGAATCTAGGCCTGGCTGCTGCCTTTGCCTGCAATTGGTCCCCCATAGACAACAGTATGATTTTTCCTCTTTATCCAGATTAAGGCCCCTTAATAATCAAGGCCTTTATATAACAGATACAACACTTACAGCTGGGAGAACTCTGCAATACTTCCGGTGAGGTTCTACTTTGAAAAATTACCCTGTAAATAAGCATTGGGTGGTTTTCATGCTTATTACCCTTCAGTTAGTTGCACATCAAATCTGAAAATGTAACCAGCTAATCAGTGTGTATTATGTATCCACTACTGTGCTGAATCAACAACGCACCTGGGTCTGTTATAGATCCCTCTGATGTGATGACTACCATCTTGCCTCTTCGCCTTCCACGCTGAAAAATGCAAGTCTCTACTAACACTGGGCAAAATTTGTAAATCAAAACTTTTTTTTGGCCCCCAAAAAAGCCAATTTGTGTTGAATGAAATATTCCATGAATTGGTCTTGATTTCACCAAATTGTTTTAGTTAAATTTTAAAAAGTACCTAAAAAAGTTCTGAAAGAATTGAAACATTTTACTTTGACTGTTTTTTATTTGAAACAACTTTTGTTTGAAACTTACTTCAATTTTATTGGAAAAAATTATAACAAGTTTTAAAGATATCACAAAAACTAAATGAAAGAAAATGTATCCTGCCAAATTATTTTTTCAACTTTTCGGTTCACCAGAAATTAAAAAAATGTTTGGCTTTATCCAAGATGAATTTTTCTTATTTTGATTTTTTAGAATGGCCAGTAAACTGAAAAATCAGTTATTCACACAACTCTAGTCTCTACAGCTTGAGCTATAGAACTGGGCACTCACCTGGGAGCTGTAACACACGGATAACTTCTGTGGATTGGGCTGTGAGCATAACAACAGTAGTAACCAATGGGTTACACAAACTCAACCTGGGATCTGAAAGTTAGGCTGGGGACTTTATGGCTCATACAGTCCCAATAAAAATTCTGCAAGTAGAATGTAGTTTACAAAAAGTTTTGTTGCTGATGCACAAACCAATATAGACTCTAGCTCTCTCTCCTAGAGTTGTGTTGGCTCTGCAAGTTTACAAATACAGATAAGTCCAAACTATTTAGTCACTAAAAATGGCAGATACTACTCTGAGTATATATAGGGAGTAACAGATTTATTATGCAAAGCACTTGCATTTTTAATAGCCACTTTTTAGATGTGAACCACACTTTAGAAGTTGAGCAGTGCCTTCAATACTGAATTTCTTGCTGTTCAAACTTTAATATACAAAATTAGGGCCCAGTTTTGCTCTGTGTTATTCTAGCTTTATGCTGGTATAATTCCATTGATTGCAATGGGCTTGAGACAGTATAAAACAGGAGTAACACAATGATGAAGAAGGTCCTTTATATTTCTTTATCATAGGGATTTTTTTTCTTACAATCAGTGCATGCTTTTATTCTAGAAAAGACTAAGAAAATTAAAAGGGGAGGTGTGGGAATGGAACATGCATTTTGTAGTAGTCAGGCTAAACCTTCCAAAACGGTCAGTGATTCATTTGGGATAAGCACCCCAAAATTAGCAGATCATCCAAATTTCTTGAGTATGCAAATTTGGGCTGGAAATCTCAAGATTTTTGTCCTTCCAGCTTCCAACTATGTCAGAAATACAGTGAGAACAGCTTCTTTTGTGGTATTTCAGCACTTCTGCTTCCAGTCCCATCCAAAAATCATTAATTTCAGGGAAAGAAAAGAGTGAAAGTGACTTTCTTCATGTCTAACAAAATAAGCTAAGTTTGAATGTGTTTGACATTTTATTTCAATCTAGTTTGTTATTTATTGGCGGAGAAGAAGAATGAGATAATTTGCCTTTCATGCCAGTACTTGATGGCATGTGCTAACACCCTGTGAGCAGGAAACTTCAAGTAGATGGGCTTCATTACCTACCAGACTAGACCTGAACTGAAACTGAGCCACATCCAGTATGCATCATTTGGATGAGATCATTTTTCCTACAGTTCTTATTGATGAGATATGGAGACAAAATGAAGGGATGAGTATGAGGGCACACTGTATTGGAAGGGGATAAGAACTGTAGTATTGGTGTGAACAAGAACAGCACAGAATGGCTAAAATGTAGATAAGACAGAAAAGGAATAGGAAGTTAAGGGGTGGGAATAAAGGAAGGGAATCATACTTATAGGGCTTGTAGTGGAGTGGTGTATGGAATATAGGAAACAGAAACACTCTGATGTTAAACTTTGGAAGAAACTACTTGCACTGTGATCAATCAGTGTGTGATGGAGTCAGCAGAGCTTGACATGATAGATTTAAAGTTAGCTAAACTTTTTTTGATCACATAAGAGATTTGGTTCAGGTTCATTTTGGGTTTAAGGTGAAGGTTCTGCTTTAATATGCCTCTTTCCTATGCATCAATTGTCTGATCAGATTTGAGAGCACAAGCTGTTCAGTTAATGGACACACAAAACAAATGAAATGTAAGTTGAATGAGGTGGAAGATCACCAGGCTGGCCACAGAACAATGTCGTCAAGATGGGAAGAGAAACTGAAGAAGACAGAGAAAGAAAATGAAGGGCAAGTTCCAGATGAAATTTGCATAGGGTGAAATTTACCCCTGCACAGAGGGTCTGTAGAAAGCCCTACACCACACATAAGGCCCTCTTACATCTGTGTTAGGGGATTAAATGGTGCATAAAACCATGTGCAATTCCTCTGCATTGAAATGAATTTCATTACTTAGGAATGAGACAGTGGAAATCCCATGATCCTACAGACTCCCAGGCTACAGAACACTTCTTTAATTAAATACTGTGGGCCAAATTCTGCTCCCAGCTATATCAGTACAAACTGATGAAGTAATTAAGGCTTTGTGGGTGTAAATGACATAGAAATTGGTTATAACACTTGATATCAACGGGATTCACTATCATTGAAGGTTTAACTACTCATTGAACATGTCAACGTTGTGTTGGTACCTAGTGAGTAGAGTTGGTTGAAAATTTTCTGCCAAAACTATTCTTCATTGGAAAATTGGGTTTTTGATTATTATGTTTTTTTGTGAAAAGTGTCTGCTATCTGCAGAAAAAATGATTTTTAGTCAAAATTGAATTTTTCAGTTTTTGGATGAAAATTGAAAAATTTCATTCCAGAAGTGCTGCCATAGTGTCTTCTGGGAGTTGTAGTCCTAGTGCTTCATTCCCTTTTCTCCTCTTTGGCCTGGGTTTTCTGACTGGACTACATTTCCTGTAATGTACCATGGCCAGGGAATCTTATGATGTTGTCCTGCAGCTCAGCCAGCAGTGACAGCATACGGTATTATGGGAGATGAAGTCCAATCAGGGAGTGTGGCCTATAGAGAATGGGAGCATGATGCACCCAACCTACAAATCCTGTGAGGCATGGTGCCGTTTCTGAATTGAAATGTTTGGTTTTCAGTTGTGAGTTTTCTACTAAACATTTTTAAGTTTTGGCTGAAAAATTTCAATTTTTGACTTGTTGATTTTTTTTTCATTTGCATAGAAATCTTTTGTTAAAAAAAAAATCTAAAAATTTTCCAGCCAGCTCTAGTACATATACAATTTTACGATAACTAAACTCACCAAGTCTTATCCCGGTATAGAGGGGAACCAGTGTAAAATCTGAGATGGACACATTTGGTTGATAATGATAAATAAACAGAGATTTTAAATACTCTTTTTCTGTTAGGAAATTGCCTCCCCTCCCCCGAGTCATAAAAATATGCCTATGGCCCACTTGTTAATTCAGTAACCACATCTTTGTTACACATTTTTCTCCCCTGCTTCTTCCACGATGGACAACCATTGCAGAATTGTCCCTGCAGCTAAGTAAATGAAAAGTTAAAATAGCTCTTCAGGGTTAAAATAAAACCAGAAGATGACAAATCCCTTATGCGTACTTATTTGGCTGAATTTCAATAGGACGTGCACCAAGGAAGTAACATGGGCTTCCCATTTCCATGTCTTTCAAATGAATTGTTGGGTCTTCCTAGAGACTTCAGGTCTCACCTCAATAAAATCAGAGGTCCAAGGGCTGCATTTTAGCTCCCCAAGTATTGGCCACAATGTCCACCGAGAAAGAGAGGGATATGTTTGGAATGATTGGATGATTAAGGTGAAAAATGGTTCACTTTTAAAATGTAATGGAAGCCTGCTAAAAAGATCAATGATTAAAACTTGGAATCTACTTCACACACACATTCCACTTGAGTGAACTGCTTATGGGTTAAAAGGTAGACTCTCAAAAGATTTTTTTATGCATGCCAAAATTGTGATTGTGTGATGTGGTGTTTACCCGGCACTGGCCTAGAAAGGGTTAATGAAGCTGGAAAGGGGCCAATTAACTGGATAGGCCACCACTGAAGGGAATTAGGTGGCCTAAGTAAACCCTGAATGATGATGGAGCCCAGCTGAGAAGGATCAGGTAGTGTAGTATAAAGCCAGGGAGCTAGCACCAGAAGGAAGCCTGCAGCCACTCTCTGGACATTAAAGAAGGAAGGAAGATACCACCTACCTAAGGAGAGAGGGTGTAGGAAAAGGCTCAGGGACATGGCAGCAAGTTTTAAGATGGTGTAGACCTTGGCTGCTGATTAGCAGGTCCATGGGCTGGAACCCAGAGTAGGGGACAGGCTGGGTTCCTCTACCAGCCACTGCGAAAGTGGCACAGTCAGGGCAGTGAATTTGGAGACTGCCTGGGATAGTTTGTCCTGTGAGACTTTGATAACTCCCCCAGAAAGGGAAAACACACAGTGACCTGGCCAGAGGGACAAGCCATGACGGGAGAGCACCTGGAGTTGGGGGGGGAATGAAGGGAGGCGCATGGCACATGAATGAGTGACAGAGGGGGGCATCAGACCTGGAAGAAGCTAATTCCCCAGAGCAGTCAGGAGCAGAGCCCTAGCAGATTTGGAGACAATTTATACCTTCAAGTCAGCAGGACTGCTATGAGTACCTGCATGGCCCCACAGTATGCCAACATTTTTATGGCTGACTTAGAACAATGCTTCCTCAGCTCTCGTCCCCTTACGCCCCTACTCTACTTGCGCTACATTGATGACATCTTCATCATCTGGACCCATGGGAAGGATGCCCTTGAGGAATTCCACCAAGATTTCAACAATTTCCGCCCTACCATCAACGTCAGCCTGGACTAGTCCACACAAAAGGTCCACTTCCTAGACACTACAGTGCTAATAAGCAATGGTGACATAAACACCACCCTATACTGGAAACCTACTGACCACTATACTTACCTACATGCCTCCAGCTTTCATCCAGTCCACATCACACGATCCATTGTCTACAGCCAAGCTCTAAGATACAACCACATTTGCTTGGATCCCTCAGACAGAGACAAACACCTACAGAATCTCTATCAAGCATTCTTAAAACTGCAATACCCACCTGGTGAAATAAAGATACAGATTGACAAAGCCAGAAGGGTACAGAGAAGTCACCTACTACAAGACAGGCCCAACAAAGTAACAGAACGCCACTAGCCATCACCTACAGTCCCCAACTAAAACCTCCCCAGCGTGTCATCAAGGATCTACAACCTATCCTGAAGGACGATCCCTCACTCTCACAGGCCTTGGGAGACAGGCCAGTCCTCGCCTACAGACAGCCCCCCCAACCTGAAGCAAATATTCACCAGCAACTACACACCAAACAACAAAAACACCAACCCAGGAACCGAACCCTGCTACAAACCCCGGTGCCAACTCTGTCCACATATCTATTCAAGGGACACCATCATAGGACGTAATCACATCAGCCACACCATCCGGGGCTCGTTTACCTGCACATCTACCAATGTGATATACGCCATCATGTGCCAGCAATGCCCTGCTGCCATGTACATTGGCCAAACCGGACAGTCTCTACACAAAAGAATAAATGGACACAAATCTGACATCAGGAATCATAACATTCAAAAACCAGTAGGAGAACACTTCAACCTCTCTGATCACTCAATAACAGACCTAAAAGTGGCAATTCTTCAACAAAAAAACTTCGAAAACAGACTCCAACATGAAGCTGCAGAACTGGAATTAATTTGCAAACGCGATACCATCAGATTAGACCTGAATAAAGACTGGGAGTGGTTGGGTCATTACAAAACCTAAACTTAATTTCCCCAATACTAATTTCTCCCTACTGTTACTCACACCTTCTTGGCAACTATCTGTAATGGCCCACTCTCTTACCCAGGGCTGACGCTTCCACTAGGCGACCCTAGGCGGTCGCCTAGGGCAGCAGGATTTGGGGGGCGGCATTTTGCTACCCTCGGTGGAAATTCGGTGGCGGGGGTCTTTCCGCTCCGGATCTTTGGCGGAAATTCGGTGGCGGGTCCTTCACTCGCTCCGGGACCCGCCGCCGAAGTGCCCCGAAGACGCGGAGTGGAAGGACCCCCGCCGCCGAAGACCGCAGGCCCCCTGAATGCTCAGAGGAGGAGCGCTGCCGCCTAGAGCGGCAAAAACCCTGGCGCCGCTCCTGCTTTTACCACTTCAAAAGTTATTTTTCCTTCCTTTGTATCCTGCTGTTAATTGATTTATCTCATTAGACTGACCCCACACTTGGTAAAGCAACCCCCATCCTTTCATATGTTTATACCTGCTCCTGTATTTTTCACTTTATGCATCTGATGAAGTGGGTTCTAGCCCACGAAAGCTTATGCCCAAATAAATTTGTTAGTCTCTAAGGTGCCATAAGGACTCCTTGTTGTTCTAGCAGTGAATGTATCCCATGACAGACTATCACTAACTTTTATTTGCAAGAGAGAGAACATTTGTTTTATTATTTGCAACAACGCTGTTGAGCCATACAGAAGATCCACCCAGATACCTCTACTAGTTTCATTTAGAAAAAAATCTAGTTTTGCCAAATGATTATTTGACTTCCTTCCAGAATGAAATAATTACACTGGTCTACAATTTTTGAGAAGTCGTCAGCTTCAGAGATAAAATGTGCTATTTATTATGTATTTTGATGTGCTGAATTCAAATATGACAATTAAAACAACTGATTGGCTACCGTTTCTAAGATATTTAAGTTTTTACATTTTATGTCTATGTATATTGTGTAGATAGTAGAGTTTTAATCATAAATTGTAAACCTAGGTCTTTTCATGTGTTTATGGTTGCTTTACATGATAATATTTCACCTGTCCTGTTTATGTAACACTTTAAAAGTCAGCAAAAGGGTTATATAAATAAAATTTATTATGAAACAAAAGGCAAAAAACTATTCTGTACATAGTTTAGTCCTATTCAGTGTCAACTCGGCGCTTCTTGGCTTGTCTCTTGTATTCATTAAATGGAGCATCTCTTGTCACTGTCCAGCAATAGTCTGCAAGCAATGATGGGCTCCATTTGCCCTGATAGCGTTTCTCCATTGTTGCAATGTCCTGGTGAAATCGCTCGCCGTGCTCGTCGCTCACTGCTCTGCAGTTCGGTGGAAAAAAATCTAGATGAGAGTGCAAAAAATGTATCTTTAGTGACATGTTGCAGCCAAGGCTTTTGTATGCCTTGTGGAGGTTTTCCACCAACAACCTGTAGTTGTCTGCCTTGTTGTTTCCGAGAAAATGTATTGCCACTAACTGGAAGGCTTTCCATGCCGCCTTTTCCTTGCCACGCAGTGCATGGTCAAATGCATCATCTCGAAGAAGTTCACGAATCTGAGGACCAACAAAGACACCTTCCTTTATCTTAGCTTCACTTAACCTTGGAAATTTTCCACGGAGGTACTTGAAAGCTGCTTGTGTTTTGTCAATGGCCTTGACAAAGTTCTTCATCAGACCCAGCTTGATGTGTAAGGGTGGTAACAAAATCTTCCTTGATTCAACAAGTGGTGGATGCTGAACACTTTTCCTCCCAGGCTCCAATGACTGTCGGAGTGGCCAATCTTTCTTAATGTAGTGGGAATCTCTTGCACGACTATCCCATTCACAGAGAAAACAGCAGTACTTTGTGTATCCAGTCTGCAGACCAAGCAAGAGAGCAACAACCTTCAAATCGCCACAAAGCTGCCACTGATGTTGGTCATAGTTTATGCACCTCAAAATTTGTTTCATGTTGTCATAGGTTTCCTTCATATGGACTGCATGACCAACTGGAATTGATGGCAAAACATTGCCATTCTGCAGTAAAACAGCTTTAAGACTAGTCTTCGCTGAATCAATGAACCATCTCCACTCATCTGGATGGTGAACGATGTTGAGGGCTGCCATCACACCATCGATGTTGTTGCAGGCTACAAGATCACCTTCCATGAAGAAGAATGGGACAAGATCCTTTTGACGGTCACGGAACATGGAAACCCTAACATCACCTGCCAGGAGATTCCACTGCTGTAGTCTGGAGCCCAACAGCTCTGCCTTACTCTTGGGTAGTTCCAAATCCCTGACAAGGTCATAACACAAGGTGAACTGAATGAGGTGTGGTTCAGAGGAGGAGGATGGGAGAAAATGTGGGTCCTGTGACATTGATGGTTCCGGACCAGAAGTTTCATCCTCTTCCTCTTCCTCGTCTGACTCAAGTGAGAATGATTCTGGTGCATCAGGAACCGGCAGTCCTTCTCCGTGGGGTACTGGGTGTATAGCTAATGGAATGTTTGGATAATGCACAGTCCACTTTTTCTTCTTTGACACAACTTTCCCAACTGGAGGTACCATGCAAAAGTAACAATTGCTGGTATGATCAGTTGGCGCTCTCCAAATCATTGGCACTGCAAAAGGCATAGATTTCCTTTTCCTGTTCAACCACTGGTGAATATTTGTTGCACAAGTGTTGCAGCATATGTGTGGGGCCCACCTCTTGTCCTGATCTCCAATTTTGCAGCCAAAATAAAGGTGATAGGCTTTCTTAACCATAGTGGTTATACTGCACTTTTGTGATGCAAAAGTCACTTCACCACAAACATAGCAGAAGTTATCTGCACTGTTCACACAAGTACGAGGCATCTCTGCTCACTTTGGCTAAACAGAAATGTGTCCCTTTGCAAAATCAAACACTGACAAATAAGAGAGCATGACATTGTATGATTTCTAGAGCTGATATAGGGCAATTTGTTCAGCAGAGTGATGTAAGCTTCGTTATGATTGCATCATCCATGACTTCTAGGAATAACATGATGCAATTCATATCATGTATGACGCAATACCAGCTTCAGATTGCATCATTCATTGTTTTGCCTAAAAAGCAAGTACTGTCCAAACCCAGTCATAGATTTATTCATAGCTCCAGTCAAAGATGTATTTTAGTCATTTCTGGTTTAAATTGAGATCCCTTCCCTTTATAACTCACTTATCCTCCGCCATTCCCAAGTCAAGAGTCGTATATACTGACCCAATAGCATATCTTGAAAACTAGAGCCAATCAACAATTTTAAGCATCATTTTCATTCTCAGTGACCCAGAATTAGTAAAGTTTGACTACATTTATTTCAGAAGCATTTTGGCTGTAGAGCAGTGGTATTCACAAATATAACCCCAGATTCCATAAATCTTGAGAATGGGTTCAGAAAAG
Organism: Terrapene triunguis; assembly: GCF_002925995.2. Classification (NCBI taxonomy): domain Eukaryota; kingdom Metazoa; phylum Chordata; order Testudines; family Emydidae; genus Terrapene; species Terrapene triunguis. The sequence continues at coordinate 675,250 of NW_020664534.1, read as the reverse complement.
CTCTAATAGAGGTTACAGCAAAAACATGTCTAATTTTCAAAGCCTGACCTCAGGGCAAGGCTGTGTTTGTAAGCTTAAATCAACAGCACTGACAAGAGCCAGGAATGTTTCAGAAAGCTCACCATGGTAGTGCCACTGTACTGTAATTGATTTTGAATTGAGGCATTAGTTAAAGCCAATCTGGGATGTTTCCTTAAGATTTGAAGAATCAAGGAAATAGAGCCAACACTGTCAGAAGAAAGTACATTACATTCATTCCCAGTTGAAAAATGGTTAATAAAAAGAAACACAATGCATCTCTCTCTCTCTCTGTGTATATATATAATCCACAGTTAAAGTATGCTGAAACTAACTGGAAGAACCATTAACAAAAATTTCCAGCACTGGCAGTGTATACTGTAAACTAGATTTATTTTCACTCATTCAGTAAACTAGATTTATTTTCTAAAATCATGCTGGGGACTGGGAAGGATCTGGCCCCAGGGCTCTGTTATGACTTGTACAGCCCGAGCTGTGCTGGGAAAGGGGTGAAGATGCACTGCTAATGTAGCTGGAGGCATTATGATGATGTAAGGAAAGACACCTCCAGGAATTCTGAGTAGTATCACATTGGCAGGTAATGGTGCCATGTCAGGACCAGCTGGGGCCTGGGATAGGTGCGGGGGCCATCACCCTTTCCCTGCACTGCATTGGCATGCCCTATCTGGAGCAGTAAGCAATGCCAGTCTCCCTCCCCTCCTGTGACGTTTGCATTTACAATATGGATACCTACTGTGTAGGGAGAAAAGGCGGCTCCCTATGTCTTCTCTGCATTCCAGGCACCTATGTATGGCCAAGCAAAACTTGTCATTGTCTACACTACAAAATTAAGTCAACCTAAGTTACATCAACAGATAGCCACCACAGTAATTAAATCACTTTTGCATATCCACACTATGGTCCTTGTGTCGGCAGTGCACATCCTCACCAGGAGCACTTTCACCGATTAAATTCTCAGCGTGGAGCATTGTGGGATGACTTTTGAAAGGCAGCAACAGTCAATATAAGCAACTTAGTGCCTACACTGATACTGCATCAACCAAATTACATTGACCTAAGCACCACACCTCTTACGGAGGTGGAGTTATTAAGTTGATGTAGTGGGCAAGTAACATCGGTGGGAGCTACATCTTAATGTAGACACTAACAGAGTTAGGTCGGCATAAGCTGCCTTATATCAACCTAACTCTGTAGTGTAGACCAGGCCTAAGTTTAGGAGTTATTGTCTTACCCTCTGTATGTACATACAGTAGTCTCAGTTAAAAAGCTAACATTTACCAACATTTTGCATACACTGTTATTTAAGACACCCCAGCTGTTTCCAGTTATTTCCTAGTCCAAGTATAAGGACATACTGTGGCATCTCAGGAAACCTCTGTATGGTAATTGTTAGCAAATGTTAGGCCACTGGTGTAAATCAATGCTCCATTAATTTACACGCTCTGAGGTGATGGCCTATTATCATTTAAATGGCACCCATGATATGTTAATAATCTGTTCTACATTCATTACTGCCACCTTTATAAATGTTCATTAATTTGTATCGTGTGAAGCCCTTACAAACAAAGGGTGTGTTTTGTTTGACTATGGTTCGGTCTCCCAGTTTTGGTGAAAGGTGGCTGAATTTATGTTTGGCCCAGGTGGACCAGCAAAGTGCTCTAAAACAAGATTAGTGAATTCAATTCATCAGGAAAGTCAGGGAGTTTCAGATTCAGATTAAGAACAAAGAGGAAAGAAAAAAAGAAAAGCACGTTTAAATTTGAGCTGAAGGTTCATTTTCAAAATGACAGCCCTTCTTGCCAGACAGGATATTCTAATGATGTTTTTGTGCTGAACAGCACAAAACATCAAACAAGTCACTTTGCAATAACATGGGTGGATCTAATTTTCTCCATATGCACATTTTTCAAGCATCATTGTTCAATTAATATTTCATATTGTAAAAAAGTAACAAAAGTATTTCAACTGGAAGTATGATCAAAGATCAGTCACAGCACTTGTTGCTGAATATTGTGGGAGCCTATAAGACAGAATGTCAGCAGACTTCCATTTCCAAACATCTCTTGGTTTAATAGTTTGAGTGTCTATTGTGAAAACGATACAAAATACCAGGAAATTATATAAACCCCCAAACAAAACAGAAACACCACACTGAAGGAAAAACGACAGAAATCATATAAGATTTTTCCTTCATCTTAGGAGCTGAAATGAGCATGATGTCACACAAATTGTTGAGATGACTTTGAACCAAAAACGTTTTATTTTAATGGGACGAGGTCCTGGTTTTCATTATTTTTCAAGCTGTTAACATTGTGCACTGTGATAACAAGTACGGAAATCCTACTTGCTCATTATATTGTATCTTGTAAAAATGATCAAAGACACAGAGTTAACATTAATCTACACGTTTCCTTCCCTCTATTTCATTGAAATGCAGGACGTTGCACACAGTTCTGGCCAGAAAAGTGACTATATATACAAGAAGCAACTTCTTACTCCATCTGCACGGCTCTCCATATGTATTCAGAGTAATATCTACTTATTTTAGCAACTGAAATAGGTTATTATTTCATTTAGCAGCTGGCGATACCATGGTAAAGATAATACTAGTTTGACAGAGACTCTTTCCAGGAATAGGGTGGAGGGATGATCTTGTGATTTAGGCACCTGGCTCAGGAGTTCTAGGTTCAGTTCCTGTTTCTGCTACAGACTCATTTGGAGCCAAATTACTGTATGCTTCATTTCCCTGACCTGTAAAATGGGGCTAATACTTCCCTACCTCACAGAGTTCTTGTAAGGCTAAAATCTGTTACTGGTTGTGAGGCATTAGAACCAATAAGTAGGCAAAGTACAATTTCACTTTAAATTAATGGAGAGTTATATTCTCCTTTAGATGAGTGCAAATAACTCTTATTCACTTTAATATAAATGACATGCATCCATTCAGAGGGGAAGATACTGAGATAGTGATAGTGAGCACGATGAAGGATTCGGTTCTAGTCAGCTTCTTTTACTGTGCCCATTTCCATAGTAACGGAACACTTATGTAAGAAGTAACATAGTATGCTTCCACAAGAAGACAAAGGATCTTTTTCCACACAGTTTGGTACTGACAGTCATTAGGAACAGTACTTGAATTCTATACATAGCTTCAAATTGTCCCTTCTGCCTCAGTGGCTGAAGGAACAAAACAGATGAAGCCACACCCAACGTTGGAGAAAGCAGGTATAATGCATCTGAGGCATCATTCATTCCCCTTTCCCCAGACCCAGAGGCAGGCCCCACTTGGGGTTGTGAATCCATGATGTGGGAGGATTGTTTCATATGTAAAATGCAGTTCTGAGCCAATTTCTCCCCTCAGATGCATGCAGCTCCCATTTATGTCAAAACATCCAAAGGCTGAATTTGACCCTTTTGGAATACCAGTTCATGATGATAATGGAGAGCAACACACATTGTTAATCCAGCCTGGTGACAGGATTAAAGTCAACTATCCAGAAGACTTGGGTTCAGAAGCACATTATGCACTTACTCTTCAGATAAGTAGAGGCAGAGGGCATCATGGCCAGATTTTAAAAAGGCATTTAGGGGCCTAAAGATGCAGATAAGTACCTAATGAGATCTACAAAAGCACCTAATAAATTCACTTAGGTACTTTAGTAAATCCACCTAGACACCTATCTGCATCTGTAGGTACCTAAATAAATCTGGCCTCTCTGCATAACTGTAACAGGATATGTTTTTGCCCGATATGTGGATACCTTCTGTGCTTCTCGCCATTTCAGATTCATCTAAATGCTCCTACCTCTAAACTGGGGGGGGGGGGAAGTGCCATAATGTGAGCAGCAATTATGAAAGCGGGAGGGTGGAATTTGAAGAGAAGAGTGGTAATAAAATAAGCTGCACACATGATATGTTAACAATACTGATTCCATTTAATAAATCCTTAGTTAAGTTACTATAGGATTGGCTACCAGTTGGGGCAGGGGGCTGGGATGCGGGAGGGGGCTGAGGGCTCCAGCTGAGGGTGCGGGCTCTAGAGTGGGGCTGAGGGGTTTGGGAGGGAACTCTGAGCTAGGGTAGGGGGTTGGGGTGCAGGGGACAGAGGGCTCCGGCTGAGGGTACAGGCTCTGGGCTGGGGTCAGGGATGAGGAGTTTGGGGTGGAGGAGGGGCTTCAGGCTGGGGTTGGGGGGCGTGCAGGCTCCGAGAGGGAGTTTGGGTGCAGGAGAGGACTGTAGGCTGGGACAGGGGGTTGGGGTGTGCGAGGGGGTTCGGGGTTCCAGTGGCGCTTACCGCGGCTCCCAGGAAGCCGCCCACCAAATCCCTGCGGCCCCTAGGCAGAGGAGTGACCAGTGACACCCCACACGCTGCCCTCCTGCCCACAGGCGCCGCCCCCGCAGCTCCCATTGGTCACAGTTCCCTGCCAATGGGAGCTGCAGAGCCAGCACTCGGGCAGGGGCAGCGCACGGAGCCTCCCTGGCCGCCCCGTGCCTAGGGGCCGCAGGGACGTGGCAGTCGCTTCTGGGAGCCACACAGAACCAGGGCAGGTAGGGAGCCTGCCTGGCAGGGAGGGAGAGGGAGGAGTTGAGCAGCGAGGCTGCAGACCCCCTGGAGTTCACTCGTGGACCCCCAACAGCCTGCAGACCTCAGTTTGTGAAACGCTGTTCTAGAATTAGATTTCACCAACCAAGTAACAGCTGTGAACTCCTAAAGCCAGGACCGGCATTTAGGCGGAGGGAGCTGGGGCAGTGGAGCGCGGGGAGGGCCGCCTGCAGCAAGGTGGGGGTGCGGCATGCAGGGGAACTCCCTGCCCCAGCTCACTCCTGCTGATTGGCACCGCAAGCCTGGGAGACGGGAGAAGTGAAGCAGCCACGGCATGCTCGGGGAGGAGGCAGGGCAGGGGTGAGCTGGGGCGGGGGGGCGCCTCAGGGCGGAAGGGGGGAGCTGCCACGGGGGGGGCGCCTCAGGGCGGGGACTCGGGGACGGGGGGGGTGCAAGGTGTTGTCCCACAAACTTACACAGGATCGTTTTAGGGGTCAAGACAAAGATGCCACATTTATTATTAAACTGTAACTATTAGCAAATACCTCAATGCTTATACACATACACTCACTCACACACACACACACACACCAAAATGTTCTGCAGCTGCTGGATAGTTACCGGTCCTGATTGTAGTTTGAGTTCGCAGCTTGGGATCGTAGCTCGTGGCAGCTAACTGGCCAGGAAAGCTGAGCACGAGGAGGAGCCGGGTCTCTGTCGGGCGCGCACCGATGCTCCTTGATGTTGATAGCAGAACGTTACCCAAAGTCTCTCATCTCACCCTTCCTTTTTTATAGGAGTTTAGTTTGGATTCAAAGTTCCTAGGTCTTGCTGTGTCACGCCACCTCTGGGTTTGGTGCTTGATCACCCGTCAATTGCAGGCGTGACTGTCAGCCTGGGACCTGGCTTTGATCTTCCTTCTGTTGTTTTTTTTTTAGGGTGGATGCTTCTTGCTTGAGTTAGGGCTGTTGTCTAGTTCTTCAGCTGTTGGTATTTGAACTTTATCTCATCAGGACGGGCTGGTGCTGGAGGTTGATTCTATCACCCATACATACCTCATTCACACATCTCAACTAGACTAATAAAATTACAGCAGGGTTTGCAAAAATGAAGGTTGCAGCAAGCCCTTACAAAATGGAGTAAGCGTTTTAAAATGGGGTTTGAATTACAATATGGCACAGAAGTTACAATGTAGGAAAAATGGCAAGTGTAATGAAAGTTACAATGTAGGCAAAATGGCAGGTGTTATGAAATGGTGAACAGAAGTTACAATGGTACAGGATAACTAAAAACAATTTCATTCATGAGTCCTACAAAGGTGGAAGTTTTTCCTAGGGCGCGAAACATCCTTCCACCGGCCCTGCCTAAAGCACTATAACAGCCTTAACCTGGAGTCACAGACAGTCCCCTTGGTCACATTGGTTTAGCTTGCCAGCCAGAAAACTCTTTGTGATAGATGGTCCCTTACACCAAAAATCACAACGATATTCAAATTATTCCCATTCACGAAGGACCAGTCACCTACCCCAGATTAAATGCACCCCAGATCTCACCAAAGACAACACTTATAGCCAATCCTGTAATAATCTAACTGAAGATTTATTAACCAAGAAAAGAAATACGAGTTATTTACAAGTGTGCTGCTGGTACACCAGCTGCCAGCTCTTGCCATGGCTGTAGGCATTAGTTGAGCACTGACAAATTCATAGCTTGCAAGCAGACCAGCTCACCTGTATGCTAGTATTGTTCGAGGAGTTAGACTTGTAAGGATGTGTTTTGCCTCTATAAAATGCTTGTAAGTTTCTGCATGCATTAATCTTGCAATGCCTGTATCCCGTTCTATAAGGTAGTATGAAAGTTTTGCTTTTTAAGTGTAAAAATACCCACTCTGACCTTGTGAACCTCAGCACAAAGAGTGTCTCCCCTGCCCATGAAAGAGTACTATCAAAATCAAATGGGCCATGTTTAAGGGCAAGCACTCCCCATCCCCCCTTTGGGGTGGGGTAGGGGTCACCACAGTCCCACGACCAAGTCACCCCCACCCTTAGCCTGTGGTGGTGCGGCCTAGGGGCCAAAATCAATATAGCTGCCCTCTCCCTCCGGGCTGTGTGGCCTAATGACCAATGGGGAGAAGTGGGCTGCCACCTAGGGTGGGTGGCGGCTGGGGAAGAGGGACCTGGACCCTCCCTGCTCCACCGGGTCCCAATCCAGGATCCTGTCAGTGGCGAGGATATTTGCCATTGAGTCAGCAGGGATCCGTCTGAAACATGCTGATGCCACTCAGCCCAATGGCCAGTCCCCTTGGGCAACTTCCTACCATATCCTGTCGTGCAGCGGTCCAGACATCTCCGGGGTTTCTGGATTCCTCAGCTGGGGCAGTTCCAGCCAGTTCTGTCCTCTCTGGGGTGTCCTCCATTGTCCTGGTGTCTGCCCAAGTCTCAGCAGGTTTGGCTTCTGCGAGCTGGAGATTCAACAGTTCCCAGGCTAGAGATGACAACCTGCATCCTTCCTCCTCAGCAGTCAGCCCCAACTGAGCTGAGTTGCTCCCTTTTATACTTGGGTTCCTGCCAGAGCATGCCCAGCAGGGCAGAGGAGGCATGGCCTCCTCAACCCACAGCGTGGGATTAACCCCTACTGCACCAGTGCAGGACAAGCATGTACCATCACAGGCCATTGTAGGACAAAAACTTTGTTGATTGCGATTGTCCCATCCACCAATGAAAATGTTACGTGCAGGAGTGCCTGTCCCATTGGTTTGAAAGCTGGGGGAAGGGCATATAAAGATGCTCACAAGAAGAAATAGTTATCTCTTAGCTGTTTGAACTCTCATAGGGGTGGAGCTAGGAAACAAAGTAGAGATGCCCAGGGTCAACCTGGGTTATCCCGACCCTAAAAGACATTCAGTCGACAGATTACTACATCTCTGTCACCTTTTGGAACCATAGGCTGTAACTCATTTGTGCTTATATTTTGCCTGCTTTAACCTGTAAATAATTCTCTTCATTTCTTTTTCCCAGTTAATAAATCCTTAGTTAAGTTACTATAGGACTGGCTACCAGCAATGTCTTTGATGTGAGATCTAAGGTACAAATTGACCTGGGGTAAGTGACTGGTCTCTTAGGACTGGAAGCAACCTGAATATTTTGTGATTTTTGGTGTAAGTGACCATTTCCAGCTTGCCTCGGTGGCAAGATAGACTGGAAAGTCCCAGGTGTCTGTCTGTGACTCCTGGTAAGACTGTTACAGTGACCAGAAGTTCACACTTGTTACTGGGTTGGTGAAATCTAATGATAGAACATACCACCAGTTTGGGGTGTCTGCCCTCCTTTTTGGACAGTCTGCCCTGGGGTTGGCACTCACCATCATGAACCACTCCAGACAGAGTGACAACAAGATTAAAGCAGGTAAACATACACACACAAATGAGATACAGTCTTAGGTTCCAAAACATGATAGTAGCTGCTAAAATATGCAAGCTTTTATATGTCCTTTAGGGCTAACCCAAGCTAAACAGCTGAGAATCTTTTGCGTATGCTCAGTGATTCTTGCCCCTTTAGAGCCCAAGCACCAGAAAAGAACCCTGTTTCTCCTTGTCAGGGATTTTTATCTCCTTCTCCCCAGAGTCCAAGCTGATGAGTTCATGTGCAGGTCTCCTCTTCCTGGAGGGGTGAGGAATATAATTAACAAAGCCTTTGTTCTTTGATGTCTCACAATGACTCAATTGGTGTCAAAGGCCTTCTTGTTGGGCAGGACTTAACATCTTCTATAGCAAGCCAGCATTTGCATTAGAGAAGGCTTCTCTCCTCTGAGTTATGGTTAGAGAGGTTTACAATGCAAACACTCAGTATAATCTTATATTATTGCCTACAGAGGTTATAAGTGAGATCAATACATGCAGCATCCTACAGGCATTTCTTCAGATCTAAAACACATTCTTATCAACTTAACATCTATTTTAACAATGCTAACACCCAGGTAAGCCAGACTCGTTTCTGGCTATGCATTTGTCAGTGTTCAGTGGAGCCTAGGGGCCTGGGCATGAACTGGCACCTGGTCTGCCAGCATCACAGATGGTGTTACAGATAACCTTACAAGTTCTGTTTAACTGAACATACAGGCGGTTCTAGATCATAGAAGAAATGCTATGCTGTGCGGTGTGATGCAGCATGCAGAAATAAAGTCTGGTTAATGACTTGGTGTCTGACTGGTATATAAGGAATGATTCAGATCTGCTGCCTACAGACTTCTCATATAAAGACAACCGTATTTATACATCCAAAACTTTGCCCCCTCCCCCATATCTGCCCAGGAGGCTGTCGTGGCCACAGGAAAACCCCTTGGTGGTCGCATTTGAGAAACGCTGTTCTAGGGTATGTCTATACTGCATTTTAAAACCTGCAGCAGCAAACCTCAGAGCCTGGGTCCACAGACTCATGCTTGCACTGCAGCGCTAAAAGTATCCATGTAGATGTTCCAACTCAGGGTGGAGCTCAGGCTCTGAAGCCCGGGCCGGGATGGCTTTCAGAGCCACTACATGTACACTGCTGATTTTAGCACTGTAGCATGAGCCCATAGACCCGCGCTCTGAGAGTTGCTGCAGCGGGGTCCTGCTTGCTGTGTAGGCATGCCCTAAAATGCTACATTTAAGAAACACAAGGTAGATTTGGGTGCTCACTAAGATTGAAGCTATAGAACTGTCAAGTCACAGATGGAAATGTCTGACATTGTGACCTGGTGCATGATTTTAAAGAAATGATTTAACCGTAAAGTGAGGGACATAATGTGAAACACACATCCCACCCCCACCTCACTACAGTATCAAAGTGGGGTCTTAGGGTGCAACTGACAGACAACTCTCCCTATTTTGCACCTGACCATCCCCGATCCCCTAGTGTTTTTCCTTTGGTTTGTTGAAGACATTGCATGCAGGTGCCTTGCAGGGTTCCAGATACTACTGGCAGCATGCCATGTGAGCATTTATTTCCTCTGCAGGGGGTCTACTACCAATTTTGCACATAACTTTTGACCTGCTGCTTCCCTCCATGGCAAGTAGCCAAAGAGAACATAGGACCCTTAATGAACAGCAATTTTGCAAATGGATGCCAGAGACAGTTTTGACAGACATTAGGCCTGTAAGTGTTAATGCTATGGAGGTGCACTGTGGAAGTCCCCAAGTATATATTTTTGGGTGTTAAAAAAATAAAAGAGAGAGGAGATAAGTTTGTTATAAATAAGGCTAAGCCATAATAAGGTCTATTCTGCCATTTGTTGCTAGCCAGCCACTAAAACTATACTGTGGAGATTATTTGAATAACTGTCTGTGAAAGCAGCTGTTAACCAGATGTTCTGCAGCCCTACATATTTACAGGTACAGTAGTTTTATTTATTATTATTAATTATTATTATTTCCAGCTACCAATGAGAAAAAGGAAGAGAGAATGCCACAGATTCAAGATACAGTATGAACTATTTCTTTTTTACTATAACTACTTATATAATAAATAAATAAATATATATTTGTTTATAATATATAGAAACACAGTATCATAAATATACACATCATACTTCACATATATATAATCATATCACATATACTATCGTGTGTGTGTGTATACCTATAGACATATAACATACATATACACATTACTAGGCTGATAATATCATCTTGCTTACTATTTTTAAACAAACATAATGGGGATGCTCTTCATATTATATTAACTACTGTGAAACAAGTAATGCATGAACGTTATCCTGCAATTCCACAAATATCTGACTAGAATGGAGGGACCAGTTCTCATTTTAAAACAGTACAAACAGTTCTGTATGCCATTTTACTATGCAGCAGGGAGTCTGCATATTTTATTACCAAGTCCCTATGGCCACTACTGTAGACACACAGGTCATCTGCATACCAGGCTATGGGCTGACTTAAGGCAGATTTATGACAATTTATCACCAATCATAAAAATTGCCACCACAGATGATGTACTGAATTTCATGTGCTATGGTGTCTGAGAAATGGATAGAGCCCCTCCCATCAGTGAAAGGAAGACTTGTCTGACCCCTTTTTTTGGTAACAGAATGGGCTTTGGATTGATAACATGTTTTATGTATGTCTCAGCTGACACATGCTTCACTGACATATTTAAATTCCATCAGCTGATGGTAATAAAACTTTAATTCCTTATGGAAAAGCCCTACAGACAAAATTTAATAGAGATATAGCCAAGAAGGTTCTATGCGTATTTAATAGAGTTTATAGAAATTACTTTAAAAACCTGTAGAATGCAATGGAGAATTATATCCTTTCTATCGAATATTTAAACTACCCATAGAATTCTATAAAAGGAACATAAGCCTTTGTTAAATTTTATAAGATTGCTTAAAAAGGATGTAGAAACGTTACTAATTTCTATTAAACTCTATAGGACTATTCCATAAGGGATGAGCAGTAGTATTGATCCTGTCAGAAACGCAATGGGAAAGCTCACACTAACGTCAATGGATCAGGATCAGGCCCAGAATATTTTTAAAAGTTATTTTGTTTACTTTTCTTCAATCATTTGTGTATGGTATCTAATACGAACAGAGAAAATATTTGTGTAGAAATCATATATTTATATCTGCTGTATTAGTAATGCAATTGTATTGTTACTCCAGCATCCTGAAATATTATAATAACTGCTAATACAGCATGATTATTATTAGGGCGGTCAAGCGATTAAAAAAATTACTTGCGATTAATTGCACGATTAAAAAAATTAATTTAGATTAATTGTACTGTTAAACAATAATAGAATACCATTTATTTAAATATTTTTGGATGTTTTCTACATTTTCAAATATATTGATTTCAATTACAACACAGAATACAAAGTGTACAATGCTCACTTAATTTTTATTACAAATATTTGCACTGTAAAAAACAAAAGAAATAGTCTTTTTCAATTCACCTCATATGAGTATTGTAGTGCAATCTCTTTATCATAAAAGTTGAACTTACAGATGTAGAATTATGTACAAAAAATAACTGCATTCAAAAATAAAACAATGTAAAACTTTAGAGCCTAGAAGTCCACTCAGTCCTACTTCTTGTTCAGCCAATCGATCAGACAAACAAGTTTGTTTACATTTGCAGGAGATGCTGCTGCCCGCTTCTTGTTTACAATGTCACCTGAAAGTGAGAACAGGCGTTCGCATGGTGTTGTTGGAGCCGGCATTGCAAGTTTACGTGCCAGGTGCGCTAAAGATTCATATGTCCCTTCATGCTTTGACCACCATTCCAGAGGACATGCATCCATACTGATGACGGGTTCTGCTCCAAAGCAGTGCGGACCGATGCATGTTCATTTTCACCATCTGAGTCAGATGCCACCAACAGAAGGTTGTTTTTCTCTCTTTTTTTTGGTGGTTTGGGTTTTGTAGTTTCCGCATCAGAGTGTTGCTCTTTTAAGACTTCTTAAAGCATGCTCCATACCTCATCCCTCTCAGATTTTGGAAGGCACTTCAGATTTTTAAACCTTGGGTCGAGTGCTGTAGCTATCTTTAGAAATCTCACCTTGGGACCTTCTTTGTTTTTTGTAAAATCTGCAGTGAAAGTGTTCTTAAAATGAACAACATGTGCTGAGTCATCATCCGAGACTGCAATAACATGAAATATATGGCAGAATGTGAGTAAAACAGAGCAGGAGACATACAGTTCTCCCCCAAGGAGTTCAGTCACAAATTTAATTAACACATTTTTTTTTTAATGAGCGTCAGCATGGAAGCATATCCTCTGGAATGGTGGCCAAAGCATGAAGGGGCATACGAATATTAAATAAGAAGTGGACAGCATTATCAACAAACTTGTTTGTCTTAGTGATTGGCTGAACAAGAAGTAGGACTGAGTGGACTTGTAGTCTTAAAGTTTTGCATTGTTTTGTTTTTGAGTGCAGTTTTGTAACAAAAAAAATCTACGTTTATAAGTTGCATTTTCATGATAAAGAGATTGCACTACAGTACTTGTATGAGGTGAATTGAAAAATGCTATTTCATTTGTTTATCATTTTTACAGTGCAAATATTTGTAATCAAAAATAGAAATATAAAGTGAGCACTGTACACTTTGTATTCCGTGTTGTAATTGAAATCAATATATTTGAAAATGTAGAAAAACATCCAAAATATTTAATAAATTTCAATTGATATTCTATTGTTTAACAGTGCAATTAAAACAATGATTAATCACGATTAATTTTTTTGAATTAATCGCATGAGTTAACTGCAATTAATCAACAGCCCTAATTATTATTATTATTCCTTTGTATTTTTAAACAAAGTCTAACAGGATTTCATATATGTATGATACAAGGTCCACTGAAATATTTGGGAGTGAGAATTCTTTTTAGATATTGATAAGGAATCTGATTCTGCTCCCAGTGATGTCAATAGCAAAACTTCCATTGACTTTAAAGGGGCCCACTTCTATTCAGGGCTGGCTCCAGGCACCAGCTTGTCAAGCAGGTGCTTGGGGCGGCTGCTCCGGAGAGGGGCGGCACGTCCAGGTATTCAGCGGCAATTCGGCGGACGGTCCCTCACTCCCCCTCAATCGCAGCTTTTTTTTTTTTTTTTTCTGCTTGGGGCAGCCAAAACCCTGGAGCCGGCCCTGCTTCTATTCCAATTAAAGTAGCGAAGCATAACTTCTTTCCCATGGCATTTCCATTTGGCAATGATATTGAATACTGTGGCAAACTGTCAGTTTCCTGGCTACAGGACGAGTGAATGTCTTCCCGAAATTACACACATTACCACTGAAAGTCCCCAAGAAAGTGTGATCAGAATGCCAGGGTAAAAGGATGAATCAGATCTAATGAGGAGCTGGGGTGCGGAAGGAAAACTGGGACTGACCAGGCAGAATACCCCCAGAAATTTTCCCCATGATACACACGATCGATCCCTGTGGAGCTGTCCCTGCTGCAGCCGCTGGCCACATCACCTCACCCACCAAGTCTGTACCATGCTCAGCCCTCACCTTCCAGCCTGTTCCGCCCTATGAGGGGACACGGGCTGTTGGAAGCAGGGCAAGGCCTCGCAGCCTCCCCCCACCCCCGGAGGGAGTCCTGTTCCAGGAACTGGCCTCATGGCAGTGATGAGAAGGGGCAGCATTGACTGCCCCACTGCCCATTCAGATTTCGTCCTCTGTTCCCTCTCGTGGAGCTGCAGGGCCAAAATTAAGTGAATACTAATTTGATCCCTGTACATACTATATATGCTGTTGGCAGATCCATACACTATATAGAATCAGTTATCACAATCAGGAAGAACAAAATGGGAGACATGTAATGCAGGGAACACAGAGATAAACAAATATGCAGCCAAGGTGACACAGGAGAGATGGAAAACTGGAGACGATTTCTGTTCCCCGGCTCAAGCCAGCAGGGATTGTGGAAGTGACTTCCTCATACTATCTGGTAGACAAAGACTTTCCACATAAAAGGGAGGGAGTAAAACCCTTCCTAACTCTGGGAGAAAGGAAGGAGACAGCAGCTCAGCCTGCACTGTGTCGTTATCCTGTCAGCACAAAGCCCAGCACTGGGAAGTTACTGCCAAGGTTAGCACAATACTTTGGTGGCATATGAGGCCTAGACTTCTTTCCCAGGGGGAACTCAGCAGTTCAGGGGACTAAAATTAGAGTGAGTGTGTCTCATGGTCATAGAGAGACACAGGAAAAGTCAGGGAAAGAGGGAAGAGAAATTTAACAGGGAACCTGGGAGGATAAAAAGAACCCAGAGAATCCCTGAGAAGAGATAAGTTCTTTATCTGAACAGGGGTGTGCAGATATGGGTATGTGGAAGGGTCAGGGTGTGAGCAGGTGTCACATATTGGGGGGCATTCCAGACCAGCGAGGGTTGGTATCACTGGCTGCCATGTAACCCTGTGCGCCTCAAAAAGCTCTGCTACTGTAGTTCTCTTCCAGCCAGCATACAAGCATGCAGTGAATGTCTGTGTGTTAAGCAGCTCTGACTCAGTGATTCTGATTCTGGCAGCCCGTCTACAATACAATAGCCCCACTCTAGTCTCTATCACCCAGTTACCTTATGCAGAGGTGGTCGCAACACACTCCCAGTCTCAAATTTTCCCTAAACCACATGCTCTGCAACATCTAGCCCTTTCCTGGACCACTCAGAGAGATATTAAGGTTAGGTTGCTCCTTTAAAGATACCCAGCAGCTTGCCACATTAACTGGAGTTAACATTCACGTTAAATCAAACACAGGACTCGGTTGGTTTAGCTTAAAAGTAAAATAAGTTGATTAACAAAAGAAGATAGAATTCTAAGTGAGTTCAAGTACAAAGGATAGAATTAGAAATGGTTACAAGCAAATAAAAATGAAAAACACATTTTAGAGGCAAAGACTTAACAAAACAAGCTACAGTCTGTTCAAGATAGTTTCCTTACCAGACTGACCAACCCCTCTGTTCAGGATCTCCCACGAAGTCCAAAGTGCTTGGTTCCTTTGTCTTCTTAAGTGAAAGATAACGCTATAGTCCAGTGAACCTTTGAAATGGATTCTTCTGAAGGTTACTCCCCCAAAGTAAAGTTCATTCAAGCTGTGAGGAAGGTGACATGGCATCTCTCAGTGAAGGAAGTTCCATGCTGGTTTCTCCTCCCACTGGTGGTTGCTAAAATGCAAATTGATCTGTTTCCTACAATCTCCTCCCTCTACTGTCTTGATGGTCCTGTTTACCTTCTATGTAATTTGCATTCCCATTGTCTCTTAATGTAACATGGAGATGCCTTCCAGGTGGCAGAACCACATTCCTTTATCTAGGGTGGTAACTGTATCCCTGCCTGGCAGACACACTTTGATAACATAATTTCCAATGTTTGTTATTTTGAATTTGTCCTCTGTAAATGCACCACACAATACTGTTAATGATTAGTATAGTATTAGCTTTCTACTGATATCTTACATGACACCTTTTAAATACAGGTTATGACATTAGTGAGTTGGGGGTACATTCAACTGGTCAGGCCAGCTGAAACTTGCTACCATCTACCAATGAGTCCCTTGCTTTCTTGCACTGAGATGCTGTGATAGTCATGACAGGGGAACAAGGTCAGGGAAATCCCCAAATCAGGGAAGTAATGACATAATCTCTCATTGCTGGGAAGGTGGTGTTGGGAACTCCAGGGATCCTGGGGTTTACAAGAGCTGGGAATGTTGCCTCTGGGATTTTTTTTAACTATATTGGGAAGCCAGAAAAACAACATGATAAGGGATTTTTAAGAAAACAGACAAGTGTTCTGGCTTCTCTGGGTCACAAGGAGAAGAGGGTGTTTTTGGTTTTTTTTAGAGTATGTATCCTGGGGATTGCATCAGAAAGAGGAGAAGCTTTGTGTGTATCTAGAAGTTTGGCCGAGAGGAATTGGTGCAAAGGGCACACTGGATTCATGGGTCTCATGGAGTTTGGTTTAGAGAGGGTTATCACAGGCTGTATTGGGGAATTGACCAGCTCTGCTAATGTTCTGCTGAGTCTTTACATCTCACAGCCAGACTAATTCTCCTAGTCTGCCATGAAACAGGAATTAAATTAGGACACTTTCCTACTTGAAAAGAGCTGTCTTCTCTCCCCGTAAAGCTTTCAGACAGAGCCTGGGGGAGTGCCAGGGATGGACTCTAGGAAAGTCCAAGCCCACACGAGACAATTAGTGGAGAGAAATTAGAAAGAGCTAAAATCAAGAGCAAAAAAATTCTTATGGGAATCAGTAACTCTAAAGTACATTGAATTCCCTCCCACTCCATGTTCTCAATGCAGAAGAGAGGGCAAATAAGA
Organism: Terrapene triunguis; assembly: GCF_002925995.2. Lineage (NCBI taxonomy): Eukaryota > Metazoa > Chordata > Testudines > Emydidae > Terrapene > Terrapene triunguis. Next base: position 658,850 of record NW_020664534.1, on the reverse strand, counting down.
CTAGTGGCTAAGGGCTGAGTTCAGTGGGGTAAAACCCTCTCACATTCCCCATGAAAGTAAGAGATGGACACTTCACACTGGAGCCAGTTGCTGGGCTGATTCTATACAGCAGCGTTCACCCTCTGGTGAATGTCCATTCTGTACCAGCAGGGTGATTGTAAGGGGAGATGAGGGCATACCCTCTTACAGAGGATAGACAGCAGTGCCCAGTTGCTCAGAGCAAGCGGCCAGGGAGAGAGACACTGTGTACTACAAAGAACCTAGCCTGATTTTTCACACTTGTAATCTGGTCACCCTATGTCCAGGTCACACTAAGGGGACAAACACTAGTGTTGTCTCTTATGTGACTCAGCTTAATGCTCATAGTTGAAGAGGAGTGAAGGGAGGAAAGAGTCAGGGGGACAATTCAAAAGAAATTCCACCTTGGAGTGGGAAATCAATTTGCAATTTCATAAATGTTTCCAAACTTTGTCATGCCCCTGGGATTTTTACCCAGCAGTTTTGTGGGGAAGGAATATAGACCTAATCTCGCAGGCTATCCTTGTTTATCACCCTCTTTATGGGAGACTGACATAGGAAATGCAGAGGCTCCTTGGAACGTCAAACTTTAAAGATCTGGAGATTTGTCCCAGAAGCACATATTGGCAGGTCGAAGAAAACCCACATTACTGCCTTCAGTGCCTCAGCTGATCATGTAAAATATTAACAGCATCATCCAAAATCAATCACTCCACACTCATCTGGCAGAGGCAGCAGAGGGAAGGATGCTCCCAACTGAAGAGCCATGTTAGAAGATCCATGATACTTAGAAGAGCTGCAAGCAAGGGTTGGATGGGGATCCCTCACCCCTAGTTTTTACTGATAGCCATTGTGAGAGAGCAGGGAGGGGTGTTTTGGGGTCCAGCCTCTTTCACAAATAGCTGGATACTGTGGAAGACCTTTATCAAAACATAATTCAAACAGATATTGCTGCCCCCTCTGTTGTTATGAGCAGGCGGCCATCTCATTTAAACATGGAACTTTCTGTTACCAGTCCCTTTGCACTATCTATCAGTGGCCTTCAAGTTCCACCATTCTGCTGATGTTTTGTAAAAGAGCAAAACTTATTAATGTAGATTATCAGTATAAACCTATCAGTATGTTGTGCAAGAACCTGTGGTAACAAGCTCATTTCCAGTAGATAGCCTGCCACTACCCCAATTGAGACCAGCTCCAACTGGAGATTCTCAGAATTCAAGTTAGGCAGTTTCCTTCTCCACACTTCCTGGGCACCAGCACAGGGTCACTGAAAGCACAGCACAGGACAGTCTCCCTTCTCTCAGTTCCTGTGCTCATGCTACCTGGGCCCACCACAGCTGGGAGCAGCAATTTCAGGGAAAGTCCTGCTTTGCCCATGCAACCCTGGGTTAGATCATGCTCAGTGAAGATGGACTCTTCAGAGGAAAATGTACCTGCAAAACTGTAACAAGTCTGTGAGCATGTGTGAACTGAGATTTTTCAAAGACTTGGCCAAATGTGAGGAGATATTCACAGGAACAGCAAAAGTACATCCTGGACACAAAGGCAAGTCCACTGCCAAATTTCAAGTTCCTGTTCCAAAACATCGGGTGCTATATCTTCTCAAAGAAAAGGTCATTCAATTTTTTTAACATAGCAAAACAACATACTGTCCCCTAATCTCATTCTCCAAAAAAACAGAACCAATTTGACTGAAATTTCCCCAAGCCTATACAGTCAGAGGGAGACATTCAGCATAGAAAATTTCAGCCTGAATGGTTAAAGTTTGGCAAAGTTATAAGCAACTGAAAACAGGGTCTTATAATGGGAAGTTTGTGGCAACTTTAACTATAGACATTGCTACCCATTCCACCTATTATAAAACAAACAGTCAGTAGCAGTAATAGATTGAGCACAGGTAAATCCAGACAAATGCTAGATTACAATCAATCAGCATATCTATGGGGATCTACAACTAGATGAGGTAATCTGCTAGTAGGTAGTCTTTCTATTGACTTCAATGGACTTTGAATCAGGCCCTATATGAACATTCAACATAAGTGTATTTTAGCTCAATATAATGTTGGAGTGTAAAGACAAATAGTTGTTTGCCAGAGCCTGACTATTCCTTGATAAATTAACGTCTCTGATGACTAGCAGACCGAGGTGGTACCACTCAGTAGTGACATATTCAGAGCTGTTTTCTCACTGTATTCACGTCCACCTACAACTAAATCACTTGTTCCTGTACATTCCTACTTACATTAATATTAGGACAAGTAATGTCAATCATTACTTTTAAAACTGTGTTGCTTACTTTTAAAGCCCAGGGGCATCATCCTAAAGATTCATCACAATAAAAATATCTTTCTACTTTTGATCTTGTCTTGCCAGTTGTAGCTTTAGAATTTTAATACTTTAAGGTTAAAGTTGATTTATTTACAAATTGCTCGATCAGGTATATTTCTACATTCCCAATTAAGGTGGTTTTTTTTAATTAAATTCAACTTATCATCTTGGAGCATACAATGGTTCATCAACTTCCTGAGCTGTTTTATTAGGCTCAAACCCAGAAACTGGCATTTTTCTTAATCATGACATAGCTGAATCTAACTTTTTTTTGTTATTAAACAGGTGAAGTGATAACAGTAGTCTCTAGGGATGAACCTAATAACAATAGTGTATGTACCTTAACACTGGGGTAGTCATTTTACTACCCACCATCTAATGACCTCTGGAAAGATGGTCAAGACAAGGACAAATCCTTCTCTTAGTAAATGAGTTTGGTCCCTTGACTTCTAAGGGAGCAAGTTTGCGTCTTAGATTAGCATTAGCAAATCAGGTAGTTTGATTGTTTCCCTGAATAAATTTGTAAAGGTTTCATATTGACACAGAATCCATTTGACATTAATCATGTAATATCTCTGTAACTTGCTGGGGCCTATTCTCCTGACAGATGATAATTAATTGGTGGTATGTGTATCTTGCAGTGGGACAAGAGGACATTCTATTTCTATTGGTGTCTACAGAAGTTTGGGATTGTCTACATTTGGAAATTTATCAAAGTAGCTAATCCAGAATAATTATTCCAGAATAGTTTTCTGGTTTAACTCCATGTGTGGTATTTGTATTCTGGAATAAGACAGTTATACAGCAGCTTATACCAAAATTTAATTTCCAAGTGTAGACAAGCCTTTTTTCCTCTGGAAGTGAAACAGATAAGGTTGTGTTTGAGGGATTCAAAGAACCTCACATGCAATGTTTTTTCTGAAATTTAATTTATAATGCAGAAAACTTTTGTGTGACAGAAAAATCTCTGTCAGTCTCTCTCTACCAGCTTCACAGTTTTACCTGAGAGAAGATTGGCTGAGTTAGAAAAAGAGAAGATGTAAAAACTTATTAAAAATACTCCTATCCTGCAACAAGGGAAAGGGGCTGAGTCTTGTGGCTTTAGCTTGACTTTTATGCTCATGACTAAGCTCAGTGCTACTACAAATAGCAGAGGACACCTGCAATTGCGTAGCACTGTGTGCATTCTCTCTGCGCATGGAAAGGAATGTTCCATTTCATGGATCATCTGCAACTTTCTACAAGGATCCTACAAAGTCAGCAGGCTTTAAGAAAAGTTAATGAAAACAACTACATTAGCCAGTTACAGGCTACCCCCATGATTAAGTTCATTTTTATTTAGAGATGACCCTGACCTACAAGGTTCAGACCAAAACCTGGATAAGAACCCCCCACCCCCAGCTCCTGACACCCGAACTTTCGTAAGTGCTCTGCTCTGTTATTTCAACATCCCACCATATCTCTAGTCATTCAGTGATTCCCTCGCAGGGCTATGGGAATTGGATTAACACGCTATAAAACAGTAGGAGTTATACATTTATACTTTAAAGTTGGATTTTTCAAAAGCACTCACCATTGGCCTATCTCTGCTTCCATTGAAATCAGTGGACTCTGACTGACCTCAGTGAGAGCAGTTAGGACAACAGAGAGAGCCCTTTCGAAAATCCCACCTTACATATTTTCTAAGTAAAAAATAACACACGTAATAAATCTAATGTTCACAATGACCATTGCTGGATGTTTTTGTTTTCTGAAAATACATTGACACTTGATACATTGTTATAAATTATGGATATTCCTAGCCCTGTACTTTGCCATATGCTGTGATATCCTTGCAAACAGGGCATTGCAGTGCATGAATGTGCATTTGGAACTACATTTTTCAAAAGTTCTATCTCTAAATACAGACACAGATACAGAGATTGTACCACCACAGTAAAATGTTCTCTGAAAGTACCCACCTTTGCTTTATAAACTCAGTAGTGCCCCCACTGACAGCCCTGAAGGCTGAAGTCCTCAGTTTATCAACAGCAACAGCACACGCAGTGACAATATAAGTTTTCCCACTCTGTCTTGCCAATGTGTCTAACTGCTTAACTTTAGGGACTACATTTTGGGGCGAGAGCATAGTTTGGTCTCCATATCCATCTGTTCTTCCATATCCTGGGCCTCTTTGACACTAAAGTTGTGAAGTGTAATGGGGGTTTCATGTTCCCACTGTAAGACTCTTTCCCCTAGTTCTAAACAGAAGATTCCTCTCCCTTTACTGCCTCAAGACCCCATATTGTGATGACCTCCCTTGCCTGAGGAAGGTTAAATAGGGCTGCCTTCAATCTATCCATGCCACTAGACAGTCAGGGCAGAGCCACATGAGGTGCTTCTTCCTCCATGCTGTCTCTACACTACTCCCTGTCACGGTCTGCCCTGATAACACAAGATGGAAAGAGGATTGGACTTTAGTCTCCTTTGTGGCATTGTGATGTGAAAAAAAAAAATCGGTGAGGAAGAATGAGACCCCTCAAAGAGAAACATCAGTACACAATCCCTTCAGTTGCAACTATTGATGTGAGTGCTTCAGAGTGCTGTTTCTGGTATATTTTTACTCTTTTTACATTGAGGCTAGTGATGTCTGAAATTCAGCCAGCCTAGCCCGAACCTAATAGATAAACAAACTATCTCTAAAAAGCTTTCTCATAATCGTGGCCTCAATGGCAGACTCTCTCAGTTGTGCTACATTAGCAATTCAACCATTGGGGACAAGTTCACTCTTTACTCATTTGGCATATGCTCCAAAGCTTATTAAATGCAATGTGAGGCTTTCCATAGACTTTGATAGGCAATGGATTAGCATCCTGGACAGATCTCTTTACAAGACAGAAGTGAAAAACATTGCAAAAAAAAGACAAGCACATTTATAGCTATGGGAGCAGTAAATTTCTGTTTGTGCTGTTTCAGAATCAGTACAAGAGAAAGTCAAAATTTTGGACAAAACACTGGAAAATTTTACAGTAAAATGTTTCATAGAAATTACTTGCTGTTTTCCAGTCAGCTCTAGTGGTCATTGTGTAATGCTGTAGGCAGCAACTTCATATCATTGGGCGAGACTGTCTCTTGCCCAATGCATTTACACAGGACAATAAGGTTGCATAAGGGGGATTATTTCCCTGTGTGGGCTATCTGCATCACAAGTCACAGCATAAGTGGGGAGAGTAAACTCTGTGAGCTTGCTACGCCCCACCCCGCACAGATGGGCCGGGAATGGACAAGCAGGGCAAGAGAATGGGTGGACTTGACTCTGTTCACTCAATGCGCCAGCCACCACAGCCAGGTAAATGGATGATTCAGATTTGTTTCCTCTACCCCTGGAGCACAGAGAGAATCAGGGACCAGATTTTTGGGGGGTGAGAGTACATGGTGGGAGGGGGAGGAAACTAGAAAATTTCTGAAAATTGTGTGAATTTTGCCATAACATTTGTAGGCAAGATGTTCACTCAATAACAACACATTTCACAGAATTGAAATTTTTGGTGGACATTTTGTTCTCCTTTCCCCTTCTCTAACCTTCAATCTCCATATAGGGATTCTTTGCAAAAAATCAGATTTTTGCTGATGGGAAACATATTGGCAAAAAGCAAAATTATATGTCTGTAACACTGGCTAAGTTTACAATTGCTCCTTTGTATGAAGAATTATTCCCACAGCTCTATATGGATGCCCGGTGCGTAGCATCAACACAAGGCCCATGCGCCACGTTTGTGCCTTAAAGTTGTGTTTTGAAGGTTAAGTAGCGCATAGCCCATCGTGCTTGCCTTCTGAACAGGGCTGAATTTCACAACAAAGTGGCTGATGAGAGTGGATTCCCTTTTCCTAGTTCAAAGTTTCCTTGCCTTACACTCTCATCATTGAAATGTGTACACAATGCATCTGCCCTATGATCTGAATCTATTGTAGTCATTCTGTAGTTTTTACTGCCCTTCTCCCCTTTTTATTACTGCTTCCTCCTCCAGTTTGGTATCTTCCTTTCACTGCACGCTTGTTTGCTATTATCGGCAGTGTTTTAATAAGGTTTCTTGTACAACCGATAGCTATCTAATTAGTACATTGTGAGCTGCTTTACTGGAGGACTTGGCACTCTCTTATCTGTTTTACATTTCAAGCCAGAAAAGCTTCTTCAGTCATACAGTTTGCGCTTGTAGATGCTGCCAAAGGAGTTGCTACTTTGAAGTCTTTTTTATTTTTTTTGCCAAATGTTCCTCAGTATTAAACCTTTCACGTTTTCATACAATAAGACAGCTTGAAATTTTATCTCTCTCCCAGATTTCCTCCTTCACATTAAATGTTATATTTAGGGCTTGATTTTTCAAAACTGTAAGTGCACAAAAGTACTCACAATTACACACCTAATTTGTTCATGTCCAAGATCATGTACACAAATCAGGTATTTTTGCAGGCAAATGGCCATTGAGATGCATAACTTACCTTGTACATACCTTGTCATCTACACACTGCCTCTAAAAGTGTTGAGAGATCCTCACAACCTTCTGCTTGAGTGGGAGTACAAAATTAATTCACTTCAGAGTCCAATTTAGGAGGAGTCCCTTTAAGAAAGCGATTCTGCAGAGAGCAGGGAGCTGTTCTTGCAGCACCACTTATGGACGTTTCTGGCTGGTCAACATGGAAATTGGACTACTCAGAGCTGGTTGGAAAATGTTTATTTCCCCCCATTGAAAATTACAACAAAGAAAGAAAAAAAATTGTTTCAATCAAAAATTGTCAGTGGAAAATTTTGACTTTTCATTAAAAAAACCCAAACATTTTCAGATGAAAAACTGAAAGAAAAATCAGTTTTCCAACAAAAAATTCAAAACTTTTGAATTTAGCAGACATCTTCCATGAAAATTTGTGTTTAGTCAAAAACCCAATTTTTCATTGGAAAAAAGGGTTTTGATCGACAGTTTTTGACCACCCCCACTAGCCAGATGATTGTAGGGCTGTTTGAGACTCCACATTCCCTACTGGCATAAAGGAAGTTAGAACCATACATGAGCATCAAAGAAAAGTAGAGCTCAGCTACATACCTGCAACATCTGGGCTGAAGCCATGGATATTAATAAACAGTATCAGGAAGACCATCTTTTCAAAGGAACAATGTCCACTGAAAAATAAAATAACAACACCTTATTTTGTTTAGATGTCAACAGATGATGGAGCAGTAGGTGATAACAGTCCAGTTCCAGTCAGCAGTCCAACCAGGCACTGTGATGTGCCAGGAAGGTTCTACTGAAGTGGGGTTGCAGGCTGTGGTAGGCCTTACAATATGACTGAACTGCTGTGTGGTATAACCTATAACCCTCCTAAAACTGACAGAGTTGAGAGCAGAGTATTGCACAGTGGACTGGACCAGTTTGCAATTTTCATTTGGTGATGCTGTATAACTACTGAAATATACACTCAATGAGCAACAAGGGGAACATACTGGATGGATTATGAGGTAAGAGATGATCTCCTAAAGCCTTATTTATAAAATGTACAGTTGGGTGGATAAAGGATTTCTACACCTAGCCAATGAAAACCATATGAACATAAAGGAAAGATTTAACAAGTTATTATAACTCATTGGTGACCTTGGGCACTGCGACTCAGGAACTGGACGTTCATATGTAATTTCTGCTAGGTATTCCTGGCAGCAAAAAGGGCCTACTTTAGTTTTCTAGGAGTTTCTTCTGAAAACTTAAATAACAACAGCTAGAGCCTCCACACAGAAACCTAGGATAATATGTATACCACTGTGGCTGCCCTTGATAGGCAGTACTTCCCCAAGCACAAGCACTAACTCCAGGGATTTAAAACAGAACTTTCCTGGAGGGAGGGGAAATGGGAGATGATAGAATAAACCTGGGAAAGCCAGCAATCAATAAAATAACAATATCCATTAGGTAAGATTCCCTACCCTGCAGGATGTCTTAGCAATAGTCCCAACCTCAGTCCTTCTCTTGCCATTATGTTTGGCTGACATGTTCTAGAACCAGCTGAAGGGGAGCTCTCTGGACACAGGAAGGAGTTAGTGTCTAATCATCAAGGAAAGATGACAAACTAAAAGTCAGGGAGAGGATCTGAAGAGGAATAAATGAATCACTTTCTTTCTTTCCTTCTATAGCTAAGATGAGAATGTTTAACACACAAGAACTGCATATCTAGCTATCTTAGTCTGACAGATATTTTGGGGGGAAGGTTTGTTTGTTTTAATTCTATTTTCTCTCTGCTTTTAATAGATCTTGTTTTGTTAAGATTACTGCTATATGAGTAATTTCACACAGACATCCCCAAAGAAAAGCGAATGCTATAACCTCTAAGGAGAGGCACTAAACATTGAAGTTTCTCACATCTGCACCACCACCACCCCAGTCTTGGTTAATGGGTTTGGATGAAGGTGTCCTATATCAGTGAGTTGTTGCCCTTGGGTTGTGGTGGGTGAACATAAAAGGAAAGGCCAAAAGACCAAGCAGGGGATGGGAGTTGATGGTGGTGTTGTGATATCGGTCACTGGCACAATATGGACCCTTCCAAAAATTTCTGCAAGAATATCTGGAACCTATTCAGTAGAAAACATGATTACTGGAGATATGGAGAGAAAGTGTCTCACTTTCCCACCTCTTATATTTCTGCTATGTCAGTCACACCTTTCATTTTGATTTTTTCAGGCTCAGGGACATTGTAGTTTGATAAGAGCAGGGTGAAGATAGTTGTTGCCAATGGGTTGAATTTCCCAGATTTGAAGTGTCAAGAGGCAAGCATTGTGGAAGAACAGGAGCAAATCACAAGCCTCTGCCTAGCAGAGGAACATCCGGTTATCCATCCTACATAGCCCTAAGTAGTTTGGCACTGGTTACCGGAGAGTCTCTTTCCTTGTGTCACACTGCTGTAGTTGAAATCAGCAGAAACATGTGAGCTGGAGCCCCCTTGTTATAAATAAGGAAGCTGTAGCAAGACAGTCTCTCAGGCTCCTCCCTTTACTTTGGAATTTAATAACCTTTTGCACATTTTAAAGGCCCATCTCTTTTCCCAGGTGTTTGGGTGGACAATGGGTTGAAGGGGCATGTGTGCTGTGAAAAAGTCTTCCATTATATTTGATATATATTTATTTAGTGGGATGATTATTGTGAGAATTAATTATGAAAGGGAAGCCAGGGCATGGGATTAGCAGTTTTTTATATTTTAATAATGTCAAGAAAGGGAAAAAAGAAAATAGAATTTATTACGGCTTGCTTTTGACCATGAAACAAGGGTCTCAACGAAGATTATTGGAAGGCAGATGTTATCAGACATATAGGCCTGGTCTACACTAGGCGTTTATGTCGAATTTAGCACCGTTAAATCGAATTAACCCTGCACCCGTCCACACCACGAGGCTATTTAGTTCGACATAGAGCTCTCTTTAAATTGATTTCTGTAATCCTCCCCAACGAGAGGAGTAGCGCTAAATTCGAAATGGCCATATCGAATTAGGCTAGGTGTGGATGGAAATCGACGCTAATAGCTCCGGGAGCTATCCCACAGTGCACCACTCTGTTGACGCTCTGGACAGCAGTCCGAGCTCGGATGCTCTGACCAGCCAAACCCCGGGAAAATTTGAATTCCTTTTCCTGTCTGGGCAGTTTGAATCGCAGTTTCTGTTTGGACACCGTGGCGAGCTCAGCAGCAGTGGCAAAGATGCAGAGCTCTCCAGCAGAGATGGCCGTGCAATCCCAGAATAGAAAGAGGGCCCCAGCATGGACTGATCGGGAAGTCTTGGATCTCATCGCTGTGTGGGGAGATGAGTCCGTGCTAGCCGAGCTGCGCTCCAAAAGATGGAATGCAAAGATCTACGAGAAGATCTCTAAAGCCATGGCAGAGAGAGGATACAGCCGGGATGCAACGCAGTGCCGCGTGAAAATCAAGGAGCTGAGACAAGGCTACCAAAAAACTACCCCACCAGTGACCGTGGACTCTGAGGATGGGATATTGTCCGCGGCCGGTTCCTCAGCGGACGGGGAAGAGGAGGAAGGAGATGAGGAGGATGAGGCAGTCGACAGCGCTTACAACGCTGATTTGCCCGACAGCCAGGAGCTCTTCATCACCCTCACAGAGATCCCCTACCAACCCTCCCCAGCCGTTATCCCAGACACAGATTCAGGGGAAGGATCAAGCAGTAAATGTTTTAAATATCTAAACATTTATTTATAACATAACCGGCATATTTAAAATATTAACAATAGCTAAAGTGCTTTCAAACATGTAAACATTTATTTATAACAGAACAGGAAGATTTAAAATATTAACAATGGGTAAAGTGCTTCAAAACATGTAAAGAGTAAAGTCCAACAAAACGGGAATATGTGCAAAGGGTATCATGATTAGTCTGTCTTTGGGCGCTTCAATATATAGTCCGAACTATTTTCAAAAAATTTCACAATGTCCGCTTCATGATTATACTGCCCAAAACGCTCCACTCTTTTGTCCCTCCAAGGGCACCTAAGCCAAAAACTGGTCAATGTGTCCGGGGATAGAGGCGACATCCTCCGGGGAGAACTCCTCATAGGCCTCCTGCAGGTGTTTTTCAAGCCTCATGAGCAGGTTCCTGGGCAGGGAGAGCTTATTAGGCCCCCCGTGGTATGAGACGTTTCCCTGCCACAACGCCAGCAGGTACTCGGGGATCATGGCCTTGCAGAGCATTGCAGCAAATGGCCCCGGTTTCTGCAGGCTGTCCCGAAGCATCCGCTCCTTCTGGCTCTCCGAGACCTTCAGGAGGGTGATGTCTGGCATGACTCCCTGCTGTGAATTAGGTAGGGGAAAGTTAGTATTGGGACTGCTTGCCCGTCCCTTTACAGAACTGCAACCGCCGGTTTACAGCCACGCAGTTTACAGCCGCGAGGGGCTGGGACAGGGGCAGAGTTCATGCTTGCAGGATTGCTGCCAGCAGAGACTCGCATTGCTTTCTATGTGAAAGGAGGCCAGTGCCACTCTTAAAGTTTTAAGCAGCCCCAAGTCTACGGCTTACCATGTTTGCCAGCTAGACAAAGTCCGGTGTCCTGCCCCGCTCCTCAGCTCGCCACAGCAAGACCGCAGGCACTGTAGGCGGGGGCCGAAAATTCTACCTTGTCCTCAGTGCGCGTGTGATAGGTGCTCTGCATGGTCTTGTTCACAGAGAAAGACTATGTTCTCTGTTCACAGATACATTGATCTGTCTCAGGAATTCACTCCCTTTTTCCAATTCCCACAGCCACATCTGCCCAGAGGCTAGCGCACATTAGGAGGAGGAAGAAGAGGACACGGGAAGACATGTTTGCTGAACTAATGGGATGCTCCCGAGCACAGGCAGCCCAGCAGACACAGTGGAGGGAGAACTTGTCCCAAATGCACCGGGCAAACATGGAACGGGAGGAGAGGTGGCGACAGGAGGACCAGCAGGCGACTCAAACGCTGCTTGGACTAATGAGGGAGCAAACGGACACGCTCCGCCGCCTTGTGGATGTTCTGCAGGACCGGAGGCAGGAGGAGAGAGCCCCGCTGCAGTCTCTCTCTAACTGCCCTGCCCTGCCACCAAGTCCCATACCCCCCTCACCCAAAGTCCAAACACGGAGGGGCGGCAGGGTCCGTGAAAAATTTCACTCCACCCCTGCGGACTGCTCTACCACTAGAAGGCTCTCATTCCCCAAAATTTGAAAAGTCCTTTCCTACCCGCCTCACACAAAACCCCGTCCAAGTTTCACCCCCCCGTTCCATGTGCGGTTGTTAATAAAAAATACGTTTCTGTTCATTACTGTTTCCATCCTCTTCTTTTGGAGGAGAGTCTGTCTGAAGGGGGGGGAAGGGGCTTGGTAATTGGACAGGACAGTCACCTTTAGCAGGGGGCAGGTCCAGCAGCAGGGCACATATACAGTGCAGTGACTAGTTACCCTGGTCAGTCTGGGAGGTGGTTTTCATGTCCTGGGGGGGAGGGGGGGTTGCTCTGTGACTTTGTGGCGGGGGAGGGCAGTTACAGATCTTATGCCACAGTCTGCGTCCCAGGTTTAAAACATTCCCGCGAAAACAGTAATAAAGACAACGGTATCCATTAACAAAACAGAACAGATTTTATTTTTTGGGAAGGGGGTGAAGGGGGTATGTAACTGGAGAGGATAGTCGACGGCAACCGGGTAAAGAAACGGGGGCAAGTTCAGCTTCTGTGTCCACAAACTTAAAAGTCACTGGGTACCCTGCTCAGTCTTGAAACTGGCTTTCAAAGCCTCCCGGATGCACAGCGCGTCCCGCTGGGCTCTTCTAATCGCCCGGCTGTCTGGCTGGGCGTAATCAGCAGCCAGGCTATTTGCCTCAACCTCCCACCCCGCCATAAAGGTCTCCCCCTTGCTCTCACAGAGATTGTGGAGCACACAGCAAGCTGCAATAACGATGGGGATATTGGTTTCGCTGAGATCACAGCGAGTCAGTAAGCTTCTCCATCTCCCCTTGAGACAGCCAAAAGCACACTCCACGACCATTCTGCACTTGCTCAGCCGGTAGTTGAAGAGTTCTTGTGCAGTGTCCAGGGCGCCAGTATAGGGCTTCATGAGCCAGGGCATTAGCGGGTAGGCTGGGTCCCCGAGGATCACTGTAGGCATCTCCACATCCCCAAGAGTTATCTTGTGGTCCGGGAAGTAAATACCTTCCTGCAGCCGTCTAAACAGACCAGAGTTCCTGAACACGCGAGCGTCATGAACCTTGCCCGGCCATCCGACGTTGATGTTTGTAAAACGTCCCCGATGGTCCACCAGTGCTTGCAGCACCATTGAAAAGTAGCCCTTTCTGTTAATGTACTGGCTGGCCTGGTGGCCCGGTCCCAGGATAGGGATGTGAGTCCCATCTATAGCCCCACCGCAGTTTGGGAATCCCATCGCTGCGAAGCCATCTATGATGGCCTGCGTGTTTCCCAGGGTCACTACCTTTGACAGCAGTACCTTGACGATTGCCTTGGCTACTTGCAGGACAACAACCCCCACGGTAGATTTGCCCACGCCAAAGTGGTTCGCGACTGACCGGTAGCTGTCCGGCGTTGCAAGCTTCCAGAGGGCTATGGCCACTCGCTTCTGGACAGTCAGGGCTGCTCGCATGCGGGTGTCCTTGCGCTTCAGGGCAGGGGACAGCAACTCACAAAGTTCGAGGAAAGTCCCCTTCCGCATGCGAAAGTTTCGCAGCCACTGGGATTCATCCCAGACCTGAAGCACTATGCGGTCCCACCAGTCCGTGCTTGTTTCCCGGGCCCAGAATCGCCGTTCAACAAAATCCACATGCCCCATTGCCACCGTGATGTCCTGGGCGCTGGGGCTCGTGGTTTCTGACAGCTCTGTGCTACTCTCCGACTTCAGGCCCTCACGGCGGTGCCGTAGCCTCCTCGCCTGATTTCTCTGCATCTGCCTCTGGGAAAGGTGTATGATAAGCTGCGAGGCGTTGAGAACGGCCACAACTGCAGCAATGGTCGCAGCGGGATCCATGATCGCAGTGCTGTGGCGTCCGCGCTGTCACTGATCAAAAAGTGCGCGAACTGATTTCCCGCCGGCGCTTTCAGGGAGGGAGGGAGGGCGGTAGTGACTGACGGATGACGACAGTTACCCAAAAGCACCCTCGCCACATTTTTTTACCCAGAAGGCATTGGCGGATCGACCCAGAATTCCAATGGGCAGCGGGGACTGCGGGAACTGTGGGATAGCTGCCCACAGTGCACCGCTTCCAATGTCGACGCTTGCCCCGTTAGTGTGGACTCACAAAGTCGAATTACTGTCCTTAGTGTAGACACACACGTTCGACTTTCTAATATCGATTGCACATATTCGATTTAACTAAAATCGAACTACTCTCGTAGTGTAGACATACCCATAGTTTATAGTTTGCCGTTGTATATTTTAGGAAGATGGGGTAGACCAACCCTGACCATAGATAGAGGCACTATAGAAAACCCTAAGTTAGATAGACAGACATAAGGTCAGATTTGGAATGGCAGTAATAAGGAGGAAGCCGGCAACATGAAACTGTAATATTCACCCCAGTGGAATGATATTGGGTCAACAATGGGATGAGTTGACAGCATTGACATACACTTAGGACTCAAGGGTGTGCCTTCACATCTCTTGTTCACTCCTCATGTTCAGACCAGGGTGCTTAACAGTCTGCTCCCCACTTACAATCACAGAGCTGGATGGTAAAAAGTGAAACTGGAGAAACATATTGGGTTTTGTCAAATAAATAGTATGCCCTAGAAAATAATACATCACCACTTTTTACTGCCAAAAGGAAAGAATAACAATTTAAGGTAAAAAGTCAGAGAAGCTCATGGAGCAGATTCAAAGGAGCATGAAGTGTCTGACATGCGGAGATATTCATATTTCCATATTTGCATCTTATGTTTCATGCAGATCCATTTTGTGCCAGCAGAAACTAGTAAGCATTAAAGATTTCAGGATTTTCCCCATAATTGAGTAAAGCTACATGTCAACTAAAAATAAAAGTTAACCAAGTTGATATGAAGTACTAAATTTCTCCAAAGACTGATAGGTTGGCATTGGGGTGAGTCAATAAAACAGTTTTGCATCGCTATGTGGTGTCCTAGACATGCTACCCAAGGACAGAGGGTAAGTTCCAAATTCAGCTCTCACACTCTTGCAGTGCCATGACAGTCAATGGGGCTGCATTGGCACGAGTGAGAGAACAATCTGGCCCTGAGTTTCTACCATATCCAGAAATAGGTACTGTAGTAAAGTTGTGAATATTTCATGCTGATTGGCAAGTTACAGTAACATCACACATTGTCTCTGTGGGCAGGTGTTGTTAAACTGGTCAAACAATATTAGGCAATTCAGCTTCCCAAAAGCCAGGTTATAGCTCCATGACTAGGAAATGACACATCTTGTTACCCATTGTGGATATTACACTGGAATTTTCTCTTTTCATTGATACATTTCTAGATGAGTGGGTCTCAACCTTTCCAGACCCTTTCAAGAGTCTGATTTGTCGTGTGTAGCTCCCAAGTTTCACCTCACTTAAAAACAACTTGCTTACAAAATCAGGCATAAACATACAAAAGTGTCACAGCACACTATTACTGAAAAATTGCTGACTTTCTCATTTTTACCATATAATTATAAAATAAATCAAATGGAATATAAATATTGTACTTGCATTTCAGTGTATAGTATATAGAGCAGTATAAACATGCTCTGTATGAAATTTTACTTTGTACTGACTTCGCTATGGCTTTTTATGTAGCCTGTTGTAAAACTAGGTAAATATCTAGATGAGTTGATGTAGCCCCTGGAGGACCTCTAAATACCCCTAGGAGTACATGTACCCTGGGTTGAGAACCACTGTTCTAGGCCATGTCCCAAAGCATATTCAGTTAAACAATCATATATATGTTTTTATTTAACTTATCCCCCCATTCCATGCCACTGTATACCAAAATATTGGTGTGGTGGGGTGTTAACCCCACATCAGCCCTACAGAGGATAAGGTGGCCCAGAAGAGGCCAATTAACCTTCACAGTTGCACCTGAAGGGAGGCCCAGGGATTAATAAATACTAATTGCAGATGAAGCCAAACGGAGTAAGGAATATAAACAAATGAAGTTGTGGCAGTAAAGGGAGAATCTGCAGTCACTCTCCGGGAACAGAGCAGAGGAAACCTAGAGAGTATGAATAAGGCCTGGGATCCTAGCTGTGGAGGAAAGGTCAACCCCAGAAGAGTTTTCAGGAAAGAAAGCCTGAGACAGCAGGGTACGAAGAATCTCAGGGAAACAGAAGCAAGGAGGGGGACTGTATAGACATTGGCTATTGGTTATAGGGTCCCTGGACTGGACCCAGTGTAGAGGGAGGGTCTGGGGTTCCCCTACCCGCCAGAGGGAAGTGAGGCAGGACTGCTGAAGGCTCAATCCAAACAGCTTTGTCTGATGAGATTTTGGTACCTTGGATGCAGGGACTATATAGTGACCTCACTGGAGTTCTGAGTCTCGAAGAGAGACCACTGCAGCGATGGAATGACCATCAGCAGGGGATGCAGGGCCGGCTCCAGGCACCAGGCACCCAAGCTGGTGCTTGGGGCGGCACCTGGAGGGGGGCGGCGCAGCGCTCCGGC